>NC_064569.1:33657941-33962486 GCF_937001465.1 Orcinus orca | reverse complement strand
AATAGCATGGAGAGTGATGCCATTGTTTTTTTAAAGGTCTGCTTTAGCATTTTCAAATTACATAACCCTTTTGAGAAAGGGGGAAGTATGTAATTTTTAAACTGTTTAAAGTGGTAGTCCTTTTTTCTCCTCCCCTGTCTTTCCAAAATAGGAAGTAAACCCCCCATCCAATATTTCCATTCCTTCTTATCTGCTGCTTTATTTATCCCCAGGTGGCTGTTGCTCTCTTCTGACCCATCCTGCTGTCTGGTTTCCATATGTTAATCTCAGCCTTCACTTATCCCATGGACCTGCTTCCTGTGTGTGTCTTTTTTTCTGTCTCTTCTATTACTTAAATACACATGCCCTATTAGCTCTTTTCTTTCTGATGCTTGTATCAAATTGCTTTTGTTAGATTTCATCGTTTTATTTATTTCTTATCATAACTCTTCTAGTTTTCCAAACTGTTCTCTAAAGTCATCTCACATTTCAAATGCTATCACTAAATTTCAGACCTATATGTTGACTACTTAAATGTTTTGTAAAACCCTCTGGTAACAAAAGAGAATTGTAATGATCTTTTCCTGAAGATATTCTCCTAGCAACAATGCTATTCATTTATTAGGCGATGTCCTTTCTCTGTTCATACTGAAGCTTCACCGAGAGAAATTTGTATGAACTACAGCAATAAATACCTCTGTTAAACATAAAGAACTTTTATAGTTATTCTCTTGCAAAAATGGTTACCAGGACAAATTAAAACTCTCCTTCCTGAGGAGTCCTTAAAAATAGAAAACCGGGGGCTTCCCTGGTGGCGCAGTGGTTGAGAATCTGCCTGTTAATGCAGGGGACACGGGTTTGAGCCCTGGTCTGGGAGGATCCCACATGCCGCGGAGCAGCTGGGCCCGTAAGCCACAACTACTGAGCCTGTGCGTCTGGAGCCTGTGCTCCGCAACAAGAGGGGCCGCGACAGTGAGAGGCCCACGCACCCTGATGAAGAGTGGCCCCCACTTGCCACAACTAGAGAAAGCTCTCACACAGAAACGAAGACCCAACACAGCAAAAATTAATTAATTAATTAATAAACTCCTACCCCCAACATCTTCTTTAAAAAAAAAAAATGGAAAACCTTCTCTAACTCCGTTCACAGGGATGCCTTTCTTCTCTCCACTCCAGGCTATTTATAACCTGAGCCACGCAACAGCTAATTACAGTGCCTTATATCATTATCTGATTACTTCCTGGATGTACAGCTTTCCTCTGTGGTTAAATTATGAGCTCTGTGGCATAACAGTTTTTTCTCCATTTATATCACCTTGTAGATAGTTATCTATAAATACTCTAACTTAATCAAATACGTTCATGACGGATGATTGGGTTTTCTTTTCCTTGGTTTTGGGGTTTTTTATTGAAATATAGTTGATTTACAATGTTGTGTTAGTTTCAGGTGTACAGCAAAGTGATTCAGTTATACATACATATATATCTTTTTTTCACATTCTTTTCCCTTATAAGCTATGACAAAATATTGAGTTCCCTGTGCTATATAGTAGGTCCTTGTTGGTTATCTATTTTATACATAGTAGTGTGTGTATGTTAATCTGAACCTCCTAATTTTTTCCTCCCCTCCCTTTCCCCTTTGGTAACCATAAATTTGTTTTCTATGTCTGTGGGTCTATTTCTGTTCTGTAAATAAGTTCATTTGTGTCTTTTTTTTTTTTTTTTCAGACTCCACATGTGAGTGATATCACATGATATTTGTCTTCCTCTGTCTGGCTTACTTCACTTAGTATGACAGTCTCTAGGTCCACCCATGTTGTTGTAAATGGTGTTATTTCATTCTTTTTTATGGCTGAGTAATATTCCATTGTATATATGTAACACATCTTCTTTACATGATGGATGATTGTTTAACAAATACTGTCCTAATTAAAGGAAAGCCATGGAATAGACACAAAAATCTCCAGGGTTCTTCCCAGTTTTAGATTTCCTGCTTTCTGGCTCCTTCATGATTTTCCCCCAAAATCACATGCTGCTATACTTTGCTGGTTTCCTCTCTTCCATAGGCCTCATTCAGTTCCCTTCTCATGGGGTTTTGTGATAAATCTTCACTAGGAATAGGAGTCAAGTTCAGATGTCACTCAGTCTTCCTATGAGAACCATTTTTCATGAAAATGGTTATATTCACATTGAAATGTGTGGAATAAAAAGTCCAGTCAATTCTGTGGGTCAATGTTTTTTTTTAGTGGTTTGCGAGACGGCAATTTTTTTGTTTGTTTTTTATTTATTATTGGCTGTGTTGGGTCTTCATTGCTGTGTGCACAGGCTTTCTCTAGTTGTGGTGGGCAGGGGCTGCTCTTCATTGCAGTGCATGGGCCTCTCATTGCGGTGGCTTCTCTTGTTGGGGAGCATGGGCTCTGGGCACACAGGCTTCAGTAGTTGTGGTACGCAGGCTCAGTAGTTGTGGCTCTCAGGCTCTAGAGCGCAGGCTCAGTTGTTGTGGCACATGGGCTTAGTTGCTCCACAGCATGTGGGATCTTCCCAGACCAGGGATCAAACCTGTGGTTCAATGTTTTAAGGCAGTGTTTTTCCAAAATATTTTCAGCAAGAAGTCAATGAATGTTACACACAAAATTTACTGTAGTAAAATAAGTTTGGAAAAGCTGATTGAAACAATGTTAAAGGAGCTTCTTTACTATAGGATTGACTAGAATCTTTTAAGTGAAAATTATACAGAGAAACTCAAAGGGGCAACACAGCATGTAGAGTTTACTTAGCAACAGAAAACTATTCTCAGCAGAGTGCTTCCCAGAACACATTTTGAAAAATATTACAAGACTGACTGAATGAATAAAATAATGTTTGAATGAATTAGTTCATTGGCATTTGTCCTTTTCTACTGGGATGTATGTGTCTGGGCAGCACATGCTGCAACCAAACTTTCACTGCTACTTAGAACTCATCAGCTCCCTTAAACTGATTTTATTTTTTAGAATTCCTCTTTGGTAGCTGCTTACCTGTCATACCTGTTGGGCATAAAAATACACAACAAACACTGGGGAAAAAAATCAATATTTTGTAAGTACTTTAATGGTATGGAGCCCATTTTATATTTCTTTCTCAACTGTAGTCTCAAGATAGACCTTGGTAATCAGTTCAGTACCTAGAAAGATAATCAGGATTGTGAGGGGAAAGGGGCCATGTCATATGATGAAAACTTAAAGGGTAATGGAGGTTGCAGAGCTCTCTTCAAGACCTGAAATGGATAAGGCTTATTCTATTTCACTCCAAAAAATACTGAACTACAATGGATGAATGTAGCAGAGAGATAATTAAGTTTAGTATAAAAAAGAATCTGTAGCCCCATGGCAGTCCAAAAATTGAGTAAATGTGGTACGTTTTCAATGATTACCTTTTGACAATGCTATTGAGTAGATTCCTATTTTTGGAAAACACTGATATTCTGAATCTAAAAAGAAATAAAAAATTATTCATGTCAATAATGACTACATTACCATTCATGTAGGATCTGCCTTACAAAAAAACAAACAACCAAGAAAATTTACTTAAAGAAACGCTATACTTTACTCTACAGTAGTTCCCTATTGGTTATCTGTCTTATATATAGCAGTATGTATATATTAATCCCAACCTCCTAATTTATCCCTCTACCCTTTCCCTTTTGGTACCATAACTTTATTTTCTGTGTCGGTGGGTCTATTTCCATTTTGTAAATAAGTTTATTTGTATCTTTTTTTTTAAGATTCCACCTATAATATGAGATGATATTTGTCTTTCTTTGTTTGGCTTACTTCACTTAGTTTGATAATCTCTAGGTCCACCCATGTTGCTGCAAATGGCGTTATTTCATTCATTTTTATGGCTGAATAATATTCCATTGTATATAGATAGATAGATAGATAGATAGATAGATAGATAGATAGATATTGCATCTTCTTTATCCATTCATCTGTTGATGGATATTTAGGTTGCTTCCATGTCTTGGCTATTGTAAGTAGTGCTGCTATGAGCAATGGGGTGCATGTATCTTTTGGAATTAGAGTTTTCTCTGGGTACATGCCCAGGAGTGGAATTGCAGGATCATATGGTAACTCTATTTTCAGTTTTTTAAGGAAGCTCCATACTGTTCTCCATAGTGACTGTACCAATTTACATTCTCACCAGCAGTGTAGGAGATTTCCTTTTTCTCCACACCCTCTCCAGCATTTATTATTTGTAGATTTTTTGATGATGGACATTCTGACTAGAGCGAGGCAATACCTCATTTTAGTTTTGATTCTCATTTCTCTAATAATTAATGATGTTGAGCATTTTTTCATGTATAGCACAGGGAACTATACTCAATATTTTGTAATAACCTACAAGGGAAAATAATCTGAAAAAATATATTGAGAGATATGTATGTATAACTGAATCACTGTGCTGTACACCTGAAACTAACACAACATTGTAAATCAACTATACTTCAATTTTTAAAAATTGAAGAAAATGCTAAACTTTATAATTTATATACAGCAAAGAAACTTTCATATAGTATAGGCTCAATAAGTGGGGCTGTTCTTGGGTTGCTAGCTGTCCCACTACAGCTCTTACAAATACTACTCTCACCTGTTTAAATTGCTTTTATCTGGCAGACTTTAAGGTTTATTCCAGCTTTAAAATTCTACTGGTTGTCTATCTCCTAACTGTATTTCCAGGGAAAGAATTTCCCCTGAGAAGTCTCTGGCAAAGTTAATATGCAAGAAATGAATCTTGATTCTGTACTGCTCTCTTGCCTCCTCTGTAGAAATGTCCTTCCTGCCTTACATGTCTATTCTCCATCCTCCTCTTTCCTCACAGCTCCTTACTTTAACATTCTTCCTCACCCAGTGTCAGTTTGGAGTGAAAGCTCTACCACAGGATCAGAAATTAAAATGAAAAACTATCAACAAAGAGTGAAAGAGACTAAAAAGCCTCCATATTGGCATGTGACTCACCTTGGTCTCAGGTCAAACACTGACTGGTGGTAATGAATGCAATCTGTCATCAGTGCAAGGATCTAGTAACTTACAGAATCAGTGTCATTACTTCAGTTACACTACAATCATACACATCTCAAAAAAGATAAATCAAACAGGAGGAAATCATTTCATTTTTAACTTCTATCAAACTCATTACATTCCAGACCCTGTTCTAAGCATTTTACATGTACTAACTCAGAAGTATTTTAAAACCAAGCTGATTTCAAACTGAAATTACTTTATAATTATTGATGTATAATTTATCACTTTAATTGATGTCTTATTTATCACAAGCTTATCCATACATTTTGCACAGAACACATGAAAAAACACATAAATTTTGCAACTAAATTAAAATAAATCATTATTAAAGATCAAAACTGGGTTCATTCTATATACACTTAACAAGAAATAGGTTGTGCCTCATTACCATTTTCCATTTCATATATATTAAGAATGTCCTGAAATATCCTAAAGCAGTGTCAAATTAATAAATGTATTGGATTTCTAGTGTTATCAGCAGATACTATAAATCAAAGGCAATGTGTTAAAGGGAATTATAAAAGAAATATTTCTAAAAGAGATTGATGTTTTAAAATAAGATGCCTGGAGCATAAAATCAGGCTTCTTTTTTCAATCTAGATATTTTGATCCTTATGTAAGTTGTGATATGTTTTTACACTTAGTATACTCAAATAATACACAGATGTATTGCTCAAACTTCAGCTGTCAGAACTACAATTATTATAGATCATTTTTGGAAAAGCTTGAAAATTTTACAAAGTCTGTATCTTCATAAAAGTAAATGTCTAACAGTAATCCCACCCTAGAATGATTTAATATCCAAGTGGAAGATAGCATACTTCTTTCGCTATCTCATTACTTAAGGACATCTTTCTTGAAATACTTTCTAAAATTAACACTTTAAAATGAATTTATTATCTTCCACTTCTGACCAAAATGAAGTAAAAAGAACCAGACATACTCTCCTGCCTAAAACAATCAAAAAGACAAAAATTCTGAAACAGCAGTAGTCAAGACACTGGACATTGGGGCAGAGATGGAAAACAAAGGAGGTGAGCACTCTGATTGCCCCAACTTACTTCTTTGAGCAAGTTTCTAGGAAGTGGTAGAGAAAAATGGGAAACACTAGGCAGAGGCTGGTGGACTATCTGAGTTGAGGAGACAAAGTGAATAGTCTATGGAAACCAAGGTGAATAAGTCCTGGAGAGGAAAGAGTTGCACACAAAGGAACTCCAGAGATCTCCAGAGGTCACCTTGAGTCAGTAGCATACTAATCAGGGCAAATGTGTGTAAAAACTACTTGAAGCCAGGGAAAGAACTACCCAAAGTATTAGAAGAAACATTACCCAGCATCACACAGAGCAAGAAATACTGCCTGTTCCCACTAGCCGGTGTGAAAAACCTTATTTTCGCAGAGCATTGAGTATTCGGAAGGGACTTGCATCAGTAGTGTGGAATAACTAGCCTTAGATTAAAAAGTGCTCCAGTCCCACCTAACAAATCTCAAAAATAAAACCCAAAAGGACTAACTGATTAATTACACCCCAGATCAAAGCTCAAGATGATAGGACTACAAAAGTATCTAGTACTCAAAAAGGTAAAATTTATAATGTTTGGCATCCAATCAAAGATTCCCAGGCATGAAAAGCAGCAGGAAAAAATGACCCATAATAACGGAAAATATGATTCATAATAAGGAAAAAATTAATCAATCAAAAAACTAACTGAGAACTGATACAGATGTTAGAATGAGTACACGAAAACATTATAAAAGTTATGTTCAAAAAATTAAGTCAAAATATAGAAGAGATTTTTAAAAGACCCCAAAAGGAATACAAGAATATCCAGCATCCTACAATCTAAATTTCACAATATCTGGCAACCAATTGAAAATCACCAGGCATGGAAAGAAGCAGGAAAATGTAACCCATAATGAAGATAAAAATGAACTAACTGATATCAACAATAACTGACACACACGTAGAGTTAGCACACAAGAACAATAACAACTAATATAACTCTATTCCATACATTCAAAAGTTAAGTCAAGACAGAGAAGACCAAAAATACACAATTTAAACTTCTAAAGATGAAAACAACTATGTCTGATATGAATACTACACTGAATGAGATCAATAGTAGGCTAGACACTACAGAAGAAAAGATTAGTGAACATGAACATATAGTAATAGAAATTAATTTCTTGAACAAAGTTCAAGAATATTTATAGGAATACAAAAGTATCCACAGAGAAAACTACACCAAGGTACATCATAATCAAATTGCTCAGAACCAGTGATAAATAGAATACCTTAAAGATGGCCAGAGAAAAAAAGGACATATTATACACAGAGGGACCTAGATAAGGAATCTGGAAGATTTCTCATTGCAAACAATGCAAATGAGAAGACAGTTGAGAAATACCTTGAAAGAACTAAGAGCAAATAGCTGTCAACCTAGCATTGTATATCTCATGAAAATATCTTTCAATAATGAGGGTTAAATAAAGACTCTTTCAGACATACAAAAGCTTGAAGAATGGGTCTGATGACTAATAGACCCCTACCATAAGAAATGTTAAAGAAAGTTCTTCAGGCAGAATGAAAATCATATCCTATGTAGGTCAGGACACCTACATAGGAAAATGAATAAGATATTTGTATTAGCCCCAAACTGAAAACAATCCAAATGCCCATTACCAGGTGAATAGCTATTTACACAGTAATATAACCAATAACTGCACAGTACAGCTTTTCTATGCAATCTATATTTGTCAATTCTGAAGAGTACTATACGGTTGGTTTTGATTTCCTCCTTTACTGAAGAAATTATGAATGTATGCACTTTCACATCTTTAGGGTTTTTTGAATTTTTAAATATTGATTTCTGTTATTATAATTGCTATCTTTATTTTACATTTTGTGCATTTGTCTAATACATCCACTTATTTTTAAAACTATTTTTATTATAAAAGAAAGACTTTACATGGTAAATTAAAAAGTCAGAGTACAGAATGGTATCAGGTTAAAAGAAAAAGTGTCTCTCCCCTTAGCACTCCCAGTCCCCCTTCCACAAGATAACCACTCAGTGGTTTCTAGCCTTAGTTCTTCTGGGGAGTTTCCATTATCACATTACATAAAATACTTTTATCTCTACTCCTCGATTTATAAAACTACATCTATTTTTTCCCTTTTATGACAAATAATGTACTTCCATTAGGACCCACCTCCCATACTCACTCTAAATCTCTATTTGTTTTTTATATCACTGTTGACAGTTCTTTTATTCATCATTTGAGGTGGCCTTTATAACTCTGAATAATTAATATATAAGAACATATATAAACTCAATCTACGCTAATATGCAGTGTTCTTTACAGTTATTTATAAGATCTGCTTTTAAAAATAGATAAGATTTATTTGGAAATGCCTTTTTACTTTATGAGATACTATATATCAAGAGACAGTGCTTGGCATGAAAGGAATGCTAATTCCCATCCTTTTGTCTTTGGAAACTTCTAATGTACAAAAAAGCTTGAGCTCAGAGAGCAGTTAGGACTAGTAGGAAGTAGGGAAGAAAGGGTAAGTGGAGGATTGCTAACAGTGAAATCCCTGAGCAAGACTGGAAAGAAGGAATGACAGAGTGGGTGGGTTACAGTCTGGGGCCATTCCTAACTAAGAATCGTGACAAGCAGACCTGAGAGAAAGAGATATATTGTAGCACCTATCTTGGATATCTATCAAAATAGCATTCCACCACCATCAATAGACTCTATGGATTCAAAAACAACAAACCAATAACAATAATAGTAACTACAATAATGAAAATGCTAGGGAGAGTGAGAGGGAGGGAGATGCAAGAGGGAAGAGACATGGGGATATATGTATATGTATAACTGATTCACTTTGTTAAAAAGCAGAAACTAACACACCATTGTAAAGCAATTATACTCCAATAAAGATGTTAAAAAAAAAAAAGAAAATGACATATTTTCAATATTAAGCAGAAAGTACATTGTGTTGATTTTTTTTAATTAAACTGACTGATGACCACTTCAACCCTGGCATATTGTCCTTCTGTTCATTTTCACACATCTTTCTTTGTGTACTCACATTTTTCCTACAGCACAGCACCAATATCCAGAGATATACATAATAATATTCAATGCATTTCAATAATATTGCTGACATACATCCCAATCTCTAACTTGGGTATAAGACAATAGCAGAAAAGAAATAATTCTAGTAGATACCTTGAGGACATGTAAAATTAAAAGTCCACGAAAACTACAACAGGTTGTAAATTAGAGACCCCATAGAGTTTCTTTAAGTCTCACAGCCATTCCCCATGAAATGTACCAGATAAACTCTAGTATCTCTCACTGCTCATCACCTATGCCACCTGCCCATTTCCTTCCTTTCTATCCTTGTTCACCCAGCTTCTGACTTTATTACACATGCTGGTGACCTGCTGCTCATTCTCACTGCTGGGATTTGACATCTGGGACTGTCTAAGTTCCTCTTGAGGGATAACCTCTACCTTTGGGTTTCCATGGGGAAACATATCTCTCAGTTTTACCAGGCATAGGGACCCCTACCTTTACACCATTCCAACTTCTACACTGAGTAGCACCTACACTAGATCGACCCAAGCCCATTAAGAAGATTCTTTTTTTTTTTTTTCTTGCCGTACGCGGGCCTCTCACTGTTGGCCTCTCCCGTTGCGGAGCACAGGCTCTGGACGTGCAGGCTCAGCAGCCATGGCTCACGGGCCCAGCTGCTCCGCGGCATGTGGGATCTTCCCGGACCGGGGCATGAACCCGTGTCCCCTCCATCGGCAGGCGGACTCTCAACCACTGCACCACCAGGGAAGCCCCCAAGAAGATCCATATTTTTTAAAATAACAGATAAGAAATTATTAAATACTTCTTTGCCACACTGGTACAGATTTCAAAGAGATCATGTTCTATACTAGGATAATAATAATACTTGATATTTGCATAGAGCTTTGCAGTTTGCTTAATGCTTTCCCATTATGATCTAATTTGAGTCTCACAATAATCTTCAGTATTATTATACTCATCTTACAGATATATATGATGGACAAGAATCATACAGGTAATAACTTCTTTCCATAATAATGGACAGATGTGTTGTGGACCACTCTTTCATGATGAAAAACAAGAAAAGCCAAACTATGTGTATATACATATATACATATATTATTTCTTTGAAGACATGAGAGGTTTCCAAAGCCATGTGGCAAAGATTCCAAAAAGAAGGGATAACACCAACATTTGGTACTGCTTTTCCTCTTAAATCATTTTTGGGTTCTCAGGTGACTGCTGAGATATCAAGAAGCTGACCCAAAAGTGGCAACTTAAAAATCATAATAAAAATATTATTTAAAGATGTAATTTTAGGAAATTAATTTATTTCCAAATAACTTAGGGATAGAAGAAGAAATTATAATAGAAATTAGAAATATCTTTAACTAAATGGTAAACAAAAACCATAATGTCTCAAAATTTGTGAGATGCAGCAGTGCTTACAGGGAAATTTATAGTCTTGAATGCATTTATTAGGAAAAATAAAGGCTTAAAATAATTGTCCAAGTGTCTATTTCAATGTCAGAAAAAAGAACAATAAGTTTAAAATAGAAAAATATATGAAGATAAAAACAAATTAACAATATAATATAAAACAAATATACAATAGAATCAATAAAGCCAAAAGCCGGTTTATTCAAAAGTCTAATAAAGTTAATAAACCTCTAGTAAAACTACCAAGAAAAAAGTAGATGGGAACCATAACTTACCAATATATTAAAAACTAAAATTTAGGCATCACTATATACCCTACAGACATTAATAAAAGGATTATAAACAACTTCATACTAATAAATGTGAATATAATAAGAAGTATATAGAGCTAAACATGAGTTTATACTGATATTTCTGACTCTAATCCATTACTACCCGGTTCATTTTAGTCTTCCTTGCTTGTTTATCTGTAATCCTTCCCCTGGTGGGAAACCTGGTATTCACCATCTATTATCTATTTACTTATTTGTTTAATAAGTATACAACTAAAGCAGTTTCAGAATTGTGTGCTCTATCTATGAGAAAGAAATTCATCAACTAGAGTACAGTGTTTATGTACAGTTCCTTGCGTGTAGCCTTATAATTTTTAGTCAAAACATCAATTTTCAAATGTGTGAATTAGTTTGCACACATTAATACTCACTTTTTGTAATATATAGTTCTGAGTCTTGACAAATGCTTACAGTCATGTGTCCATCACTCCAGAACAGTTCTTTCACCCTATAGTTCCTCTGTAGGTCTCTTTGTAGTCAAACATCCCCCACCCCTAAACACTGGCAACCACTAATCTGTCTTCATTCCTTATAGTTTTACCTTTTCCAGAATGTCATATGAGTGAAATCATGCACTAAGTAGTCTTTTGGGTATAGCTTCTTTCACTTAATACAAAGCATTAAAGATTCACTTATGTCAATGTATGAATCAGTAGCTCATTCATTTTTGTAGCTGAATAGTAGTTCATGGCATGGATGTGTCAGTTTATCTATTCCCTTGTTAAAGGACAACTTGGTTGCTTCCAGTTTTTAGCAATTAGGAATAAAGCTGTTAGAAACATTTAGCAGCTTTTGTTGGGACATAAATTTTCAAGTCACTCTGGTAAATTCCTAGGAGTGTGCTTGCTGAGTGGTATGGTGGGTCTGTGTTTAACTTTATAAGAACTGCCAAATGTTTTCCAAAGTGGTTGTACTATTTTCGTTACTACCAGCATTTAATGAGAGTTCCTGTTGATCTGCAACCTTGCCAACATTTACTGTCAGGTTTTTGGATTTAAATTAATAAGTCAGAAATATCCGTATAAACTCATATTTAGCATATATATATATGTATGTATATATATATATATACATATATATATACACAGATGCATAGATGCAGAACAATTGTAAATGTGTATATGCATGGGTTAGTATACATAGACATACATATATACATACACGTATATACACATACATTTGTGTGTATATGTATGTGTCTGCATGTGTGTCTGCATATATAAATATATTATATTCAGTACTATTCACTGAGAGGGCCTAGAAGCAATAGTAACAATAAGCATACCAAATGCCCAGATCTTGGTTTCTAAATATCACTCTCCAATAAAAGGAACAAGGGCCCATTGGAGAAATCACTGATTCTAGGTCTGAGGCAGGGCATATAAAAGATGGGCCTGGAGCATCTAACAGTGCCAAAAAGTAAGGAAATGCTTCAAAAACAAAATTATAGGGACGTCAAAGGGACACAGGAACCAAGCTGAAAAATTTCTCCTTGGCCAAAGCTGGGACAATCTGAGCAACAAAATAAGTAAAGTGGTATTGGATTATAACCCAAAATATAATGTAAACATACATGAGTCCTTACTGATATGAATAAATGGATGAATGAATGAATGAGTAAATAGAAAAGAAACAAATCTTTCTTACAGAAGAATTCCAAATAATATGTGAATCACGAGGTAGAGGTTAATACCACCCCCTCACCACCACCACCAGGGTGGGCCAGACTTAATGACTCACTTCCAAAGAATGGTGTAAGAAAAGAAAAAATATAACTTTAAAATGGTGAAACCTGGCAAACACTACTTTAACCAAGTGATGAAGGTTAACATCACCAGCAATTTCATGTGTGTATCATGTACTCCCTGATATAATGTGATGAGAAGTGCACTCAACTCTGTTGTATTCTTTACCAAAACACCGGAATAATCATAAGAAAAACAAGAGAAAACCTGAGATGGGAAACACTCTACAGAATAATTAGTCAGTACTCCTTAAGACTATCAAAATCATGATGAAAAATAAAGGCTAAGAAACCATCATTGACCAGAGGAGACTAGACAGACATGACAACAAAATGCAATGTGGTATGCTGAATTGACTCCTGGAAAGAAAGAGGACATTAATGGAAAAAACTGGTGAAATCCAAATAAAGTCTGGAGTTTAGTTAACAATAATATATCACTGTCAGTTTCTTAGCTTTGATAAATGTACCATAGTAATATGTAAGATGTTATTTTGAGAAACTGGATGAGGGACATATGAGAATTCTCCCTGTTATCTATGGAATTTTTCTGTAGGTATAAAATTATCCCAAAAATTTAAAAATAATTTTAATATGCCAACAGATTTTTTTGCAGAAATTGACAAGATAAGTCTAAAATTTACATGGAAATGCTGTGGGCTAAGAATAACCAACAATCTGAAAGAAAAACTAGAAGACTTATGACACAAGACATCAGGATATTGCAAATCTATAGCTTTAAAACATTGTGGTAATCAAGAATAAATTAACAGAACAATGGAATATAATAGGAAGTCCAGAAACAGATCTCTATATATAGACTATTGATGTATGACAAAGGGAAACCAAGGAACAATGGGGAAATTTAAAAGATGTTCAATTTAATAAAGAGTCCTGCTCAATTGGTTATTAATATAAAAAATGAACCTAGACCCTATCTCATACCATACACAGAAAATCAATTCTGGGATTAATGTAGATGTATATGTAATAGAGGGAGGGGAAGCTTCCAGAAGGTAACAGACAAGTATATCTTAATGACATAAGGTAGGCAATACTTTATTAAACTAGAACATGAAAAAGCACTAATCATAAAAACATGGGTTCTAAATTAGATTGAAAATTAATAATAAAATACAGATAACCTCATAAAATAGGTGAAAGTCATGAACAAGAATTTCACATGATAGAATGCCAAGTGACAAAAAAAATTGTGATGAATATATGCTTAACTTTATTAATCATCAGGTAAATGTAAACTCAAACAACAATGAGATATCACTACATGCTCAACAGAGTAGCTAATATTCAGAAGCCTGAGATTACCCAGTGTTGGTGCCAATATGGGACAATAGAATTCTCATACAAGGCTAGTGGGAATGTAAATTGGTACAACCAGGAAAATTATTTTTGCATTATCTACTGAAGCTAAATATATACTTACACTGTGTCCCAGCAATCTCCCTCTTATGTATGTACTCAAGATAAATATCCAAAAAATGTTGAAGAATCTTCATTGCAAGTTTATTCATAATAGCAGAGTACTGGAAACCATCCAAATGTCCATTAACAGTAGATTCAATATATAAATGGTAATACCTTTATACAATAGAAAATGATACAGCAAATAAAAATGAACACATTATTTTTATAGAAAATTAAGTAAATGCATTTCATACACATAACCTGAATAAGACCACACACATACACACTTCAAAAACAAAGTTAAGCTGATTCACTTCGTTATACAGCAGAAACTAACACATTGTAAAGCAATTATACTCCAATAAAGATGTTAAAAAAAAAAGACAAAGTTAATATAAGGTTAACAATAAAGCTAATGGTTACCTCTGGAAGGGACTCAAGAGAGTATTCCAGGATCCAGGTAGAGTTCTATTGTTTCATCTGGGTGATGGTTACACAGGTGTGTTCAATTTGTCATGATTCCTCAAGCTGTATGTTTGTGATTTTTATACGTTTCTGTACGTATATCTATACTTCAAATTAGGAGTTACTTTTAAGTAAGAAAGAAAAACAAATTGTATAGACCTACCATGTCTAAAGATCATATAGGAAAAGAAGCATAATAATTCTGGAGAGAAATTCAATATCTAACATTAATGAAACAAATTAGATTTGTTTCTAACTCATTTCAACAAATATCAAATGATAACCTGCATATTAAAGCACAATACTTAGTGCTATAAAGAGCTCTAAGGAAAGAAAGACAGAAGCTTTATCCTGCCTGCCCCTCTCTTGGGCTCCCCACATCCCTCATGCTATTCGTAGCCCTTCAGATAAATAAACTTAAAAGCAGGTATTTTTATGAGGGACGATTTATTCCCCACTTCTACTCTACTCTGAAGGAAAGAAAAGTATATGACTTGCACTAACAGCTTTTTCATCAATCTCTTGCAAAAGAAGGAGAGGTTTAACTGATTAATGAATTAGGAAGGAACACCCAGTATTTTAGGTCCATCTCTCTCCTATATGTGTCTTTCAAGGTTTGGGATTTAAGAATGGGAAATGATTATTTAACAGACCCCCTCCCACCCCAATATGCATCATTACAGGTAATTTACAGATAAGGAGAGTGAGATTCAGAGAAGTTTAGTAACTACCAACACCAAAATAGGACCTATGACTACCCAACTCCAAAATCCAGGCTCTTTCCAATGTATCGGGCAGCTTCCAAAACAAATAATATAAGAGTAAATGGTAGATTAATTCCAACAGGCAATATCTGAGAAGACTTCTTGGAAGAGCTGGGATTGGTTTTACCTGGGTTTTGAAAAATGAACATGTCTTTAAGAGTAAAGATATGCAGCCACCTTTTTCCTAACTGGAAAAAATAGCCTCCCTTTTCTATAAAACCACACAGTTTTCTAAATTTATCTGTGGGTAAGAACATCTGTTTATGTGGAAAGATGCAAGATTAAACATTCATTTACCCAGTTCTGGCCTAATCAGGGTAGAACTAAACGGTAGACATAGTGGTGGTTTGGCAATCCGTGCAGCCCAGGCTCCAGGTGGCCTTCTCTCTTTCCCTCAACAACCCAGAAGCAGAAAATAACTATAAGGTTATTGTGTGTTCATTGCACAAAGCTCTATCTGCCATAGATAGAGAATATTATCCAGCTGCCTTTAAATAGGTCATGCAATTCCATGCCTTAGTTATATGTCTAAATCCCATGAATTCCAGTGTGCAGGGCATAAGATAGAATTTAATTTGGAAATAAGCATCTATTCATCTTCTCAACAAATATTTTGGAGCATCTTCTCCATTTCAGCCTCTGTATTATAAGCCATGAAAAACACAGACATAAGTAGGATTTTTGTCCCTACTCTCCAAGAACTTTAACTCTTCAATTTCCATGTATTTTACTTACATGCTAATTATTCCTAAACCCAGCCTTATCTTCACACATCGTCATGATTCATAAACAAAAATGCCTACTAAAAATCTCCTCTTGAAAACACAATAGACATCTCAAGCCCAGTATGTCCAAAACTAAAGTTACCTCCCTTCCTCAACCCTACACAAATATCCATCCAAACATCCTTTCTGGAAACATGGGAGTCATCTATGCTGTTCTATGCTGTTCTATCTACAACCACTCAATAACAAAGTTCTTTTCTAAAGATTTCTCAAATTGATTCTTACTTCTCTACCCTTTAGACTCCTGTTCTGATTCAGGTCCTCATTATTACTGGCCAGCAATAAGGCAAAGACCACCTAAAACTGGTTTTTTGTACTCCATTTGCCACACTGAATTTAGTCTAACATGCAAATCAGACTGTCTCTCCCATCTTAAAATACATCAAAGACTCCCTCACATGACATAATAAAGAATAAGCTCCTTCCATGACATTTAAAGTCTCCCAAGTTCTAGCTACTACATATTTTCTTAGCCTTCTTTGCCAGCTCAGGCTTTAAACTTAATGCTCTAGTTAAGTTCCTAGCATTTTCTATGCTATTATCTGTCTTCATGCCTTTATTCAGGCTCGTTCCTCTCCTTGTCCTGCATTTCTCCACCTTTCTTTGCTATGCTAATTCTTATTCTCTTGAAAGGCTCAATTTATTCTAAATGTCCCTTCTCTATATTCATAGAACATATCTCATCCTGTCCCAGCCTTATTATATTAACATCTTCTGTTTATATAAAAATCTCAGAAGTATCAGAACTATGTCTTAATTAACTTTTTTATCCCCAGCACCCATGACACGCTTAGCTTAAGGTAAATGGTCACCTTTTGCCTACAGGTAACAGGGTTATTTATTTATATTTATTTTTGGCTGCATTGGGCCTTTGTTGCTGCACGCAGGCTTTTCTCTAGTTGCGGCGAGCAAGGGCTACTCTTTGTTGCGGTACGCAGGCTTTTCATTGTGGTGGCTTCTCTTGCTATGGAGCACGGGCTCTAGAGTGTAGGCTCAGTAGTTGTGGCACATGGGCTGAGTTGCTCCACGGCATGTGGAATCCTCCCAGACCAGGGCTCAAACCCATGTCCCCTGCATTGACAGGTGGATTCTTAACTACTGCACCACCAGGGAAGTCCAACAGGGTTATTTTTAATGAAGATAATTAACACGGAACAAATTATGGTATATCCATAAAATGGAATACTGCACAACAATAACAAAGATTGAACTTTGGACACATACAATGACATGGATGACTTTCAAAAGCATTATGCTAAGGAAAAGAAGCTAAAAGACTAAAAATACTACAAACTGTATGATTCTATTGATAAGACATTCTATAAAATGCAAAATTATATAGAGACAGATCCATTCTTTTAACCTGTGCATCATACAGGATCTATGCAACGTTTCCTTCCTAAGACATTTAAATTACAAAAAAAAAAAAAAAAAAAACCTGTGAGGACAGAAAAAAAGAGCACTGGCTGCTGGGATATTGGGGTAGATGGAGGTATAAAGGGGCTTGAGGGGATGATGGAAATGTTCTGTACCTTGAATGTAAAGATAGTTACATAACTGTACACATTTGCACCAAACTGTATACTTAAAAAGAGTGAATTTTATTGTATGTAGATTATACCTCATAAAATGCTACAATGGGTATATAAACAACATATTGTGGGAAGTCAAATGAAAGGACAAAAACACTCTGATTTGAGGAATAAGAGAAAGGCCTCACCAAGGAAAATGAATAGCATTTTAGATAGTTGGATAATAGGAGGTAGGATAGTTAATGCTCATATTACAAATATTATCATTTGGTTGGGTAACAGTTATATTATTTGATAATAGCCCTGTTTTAGAAACATTTTGCGATAGTCTAAGAGGTTTTCTACTAAAAATTGTTACAGACACTAAACATGCCTGAAACCAAACTCAGTGGCCTAATACCCTTCTTCACTTGCTTTCCTTAAGATCAATTAAGAACTTATCCCTGCCCTGCACCTCCTCACATACACCCCACACACACGTACACCCACTCACTACATTTAACTGATACTTCCGGATTCTTCCTTTTGCTTTGACTCCCGATGAGGCAAGCATTGGTTCATTTCCAAAACAATGTTCTTAGATCATTTTAACCTTTTCAGTAAACAGAGGACTGGTCAGGCAAGTCATAGTTTCACCATAGATCTTATTAACTGATTAAAGAGATGCCTGTAAAATCAGAAAAAAAATGGAGTAGAATTTTTCTGTAGTTTTACAGGAAACAGTTCAGGCACACCTAAATATACCACAGATGGCCCCAAATCATGACTCTTTCTTGAGTGGATAGAATGCTTCATAAGAACTACATCTGTGTGGAATTAAAATCCTAATAACTAGAATTTAAACAAAATGTTTTATGGAAGCAATACTGCCTGTGCATACCATAAATCCTATATTTGAGTACATTTCCTAAAGTGAACATAAGAGTGAGAAATGTATGATTCTTCTTAGAATTTTCCAAGGACCTAATGGGGACAGAGAACTATAATAGATGCCGTTTGGTCCAGACTTTACTTCTTTCTTGGGAACCAGAAATGCATTCCTAGCCATCAGATTAAATCTCAACTCTGAGCCCTAGGATTTGTGGAGTGCGTTTACCTGGTCCCTACAGTATATCTAACTTTATTGTGCTCTAATAGGTTATTCTGAGTTGCCAATTGTGCATCAGGAAATAGGTAAGACCCCATTTCTGCTCATCTTGGATCAGGTTTCACTGAGACCTGCTTGCATCAAGAATCTCTGTTGCAAACCCACACAGGTGACCAGTCTGGAGGATGACGTCACTGAGTTGCCTCTCTCTGGTGGCCCTACTACATGGCCTCTATGTTAAATCAGACCATCCCAAACAAACCCAGATGTTGAAAATATATCCCGCCATATCAGCTTAAAATAATAATGAAATCTTTAATTTTATTCATATAGATTATTCCTCAAATTAACCCCTTTGCTCTAGCTACCTAATATAATTTTTTCACTCTTAACTCTAACATTGTTTATAAACAACTTCAATCTTTCTAGTATATCTCTCGTGTTTTTCTCCATTATGCCCTGATATGGATTGCCTTAAGATCGAATAACCCAAAACTTTTTAAGAAAAACTGATGGCATAGTGTTTTTAAAAAACATTAATTTTCATACACTGCTATTAAATAATAAGTAGATACTGTTTCAGTCTTTATGTTGATAAATAAATATAGGTTGAAATATGTTATTTAAATTTTTAAGCTAGCCAATAGTTATATAAATATGGAGCTCATAACTTCCAAAGTGGTGGCAAAAAAACCTAAGAAAATCTAATCAGTACAGCAAAGATAGGAAAAGAACAAAAGAGAGGGCAGCATGCAGACATAAAATAAGATGCAGAAGTAAAGTCAAACATATCAATCATCATGAGAAAAGTAAATGAATCAAACTCCTCTGTGAAAGCCAAACACTCTCTCTAGTTAGGCAAAATAAACAAACAAACAAACACCCCCCCACACACACACACACACACAAAACCACAATTGTGTATATTATTTACAGGACACACTAAATTAAAATGGCATAAAAGTATTCAAAAGAAGAAGAAAGAAGTAGTCCTATTAATATCAGACAGAGTAGAATTCAAGTCAAAAGTGAAGAAAAGAGAGCTATTTTGTCAGATAGTTATACTCTACAGTGAAGATATCACAGGACTAAATACAAACATGCCAAATATCAAATATCAAAATATATAAAGCAAAAACACAGCAAATAATTTTTAAGATTGCAATTGTCAGTGGGCTTATCTCTGACTGATTAAATAAACAATAATCAATAATAAACAATAAATAATAAACCCTTGGAATGTTTACCAAAACATAAAATGAAACGCTATAAGGAAAACTTCAAAAAAAAGTGTCATAACATGGGCCTCATGGTGTGGCTTTTTAAAAATGTTTTATAGCTTAATTTCAACTAAGAACAACTATACAGCAATTTTAAAACACTCATGAGTAATTTGAGCTAAGAAAAATTTTAATTATCAATATTAACTATTTAAAGAATAACAACAGTGGGAGCTAACTATCCAAAGAAATGGTAAAAGCTATGCTCAGAGGAAAATTTGTAGCCTAAATGCTTTATTGCAAAAAAACTGAATAAATGAAAATAAAGTATTTGCTTCAAAAAGCTAAGAAAATTAAATTAGGTACCTAATCTTTCACCTCTGACACTAACAAATACTGAAAAGAATTAGAATACCTTTTTTTATTTTTATTTGTTGGCTGCATTGGGTCTTCGTTTCTGTGTACAGGCTTTCTCTAGTTGCGTTGAGCGGGGGCTACTCTTCACTGTGGTGCGCAGGCTTCTCATTGCGGTGACTTCTTGTTGCAGAGCACAGTCTCTAGGGAGTGCAGGCTTCAGTAGTTGTAGCACATGGGTTCAGTAGCTGTGGCCCACAGGCTCTAGAGCGCAGGCTCAGTAGTTGTGGCACACAGGCTTAGTTGCTCCACCATGTGTGGGATCTTCCCAGAACAGAGATTGAACCCGTGTCCCCTACATTGGCAGGCGAATACTTAACCACTGCGCCACCAGGGAAGTCCTAGAGTACTTATTATTGGCAAGTATTTGAGGGAAAAAACACTACTGGTGACCATATAAATCAGTATAACCCTGGTGGATTGCAGATTGTCAATAAGTATCAAAATCCCTAGCAATTCCACTTCTACAAATTCATTCTAATGATGGATTTGTACAAAGATCTAGCTTGGTATTTAAACCCATAAAGCCTATGCCTATGAAGAGTTAAATGTTTAACAAGGAATAAAAAAATCTAACAGCAAGAACAAAAGAATAAGGCAGTACTGTTCAGTGATTCAGGAACCTATTATTATAGTTATTATGTACCATAGTTACACTGATATTTCTTCTAGAACCAGGATTGCAGAGGGAAGTTTTTGCTCTTTATACTTATAAGATTTTTAAGATTGGTTTTTCCTCCCTGCATACCCTGCGTATCCCACCTCAGTCTCTCTCATGGTGACAGAAACAAAAGACAAAACATTGCTCTTTAATACAACCACCTTCCAATCTTAAAACCGAGGCTTCTCTTAGGAAAGAGGTCTCCAAAACCCACATCAATTAATGGTAATCCATGTTCCACTGAATGTACTTCCTCACACATCAGTAGGTATGAGGAAGCACGTAAGATCATCTATCATGTAATTTCTTTCTTTATTCTTCCTCACACATCAGTAGGTATGAGGAAGCACGTAAGATCATCTATCATGTAACTTCTTCCTTTATTCTCCTCTAAGATAACTATGGCAATAGCTATTGACAAAATTATAAAGCGGAATATTACAAGACCCCAATTTCCATTTTTTTAACATCTTTATTGGAGTATAATTGCTTTACAGTGGTGTGTTAGTTTCTGCTTTACAACAAAGTGAATCAGCTATACATATACATATATCCCCATATCTCCTCCCTTTTGCATCTCCCTCCCACCCTCCCTATCCCACCCCCAGGTGGTCACAAAGCACTGAGCTAGCTGGTCTCCCTGTGCTATGCCGCTGCTTCCCACTAGCTATCTATTTTATATTTGGTAACGTATATATGTCAATGCCACTCCCTCAATTCATCCCAGCTTACCCTTGCCCGTCCCTGTGTCCTCAAGTCCATTCTCTATGTCTCTGTCTTTATTCCTGTCCTGCCCATAGGTTCTTCAGAACCTTTTTTTTTTAGATTCCATATATGTGTGTTAGCATACGGTATTTGTTTTTCTCTTTCTGACTTAGCCAATTTCCATTTTACTTACTCTTTCCCCCCTTGCAGGCAACTTTCTACCCTTCTCATTTTCAGTCCTGTTCTCTGGAATGTTCTTCTTAAGTTTATTTATAATACAGCAAGAATAATGAAGTTTACGCATGAGAACAGTGGTCAGAATGACGGCTAGCATTTTAAGGGAGGAGGAGAAAAATTTCTAGCATGCCTGAAAACCCAAAACATAGAATGTGGCCTAGTAGAGACTAGTCTGGAGAAATGTCCTGCCAGTTGCATTAGTTTTAGGACAACTCTGACACCATCAAGTTTTCTAAATTCACAGCAGAAATTAAGTCAATAGATGATAGATAGATAGATAGATAATAGACAGAAATCTTGTATAAGACAACAAATTTGATCACTATTTATGTTCTCTTCTCAAATGTTCTGGCAGATTCTATTATCTTCCTAAAATGAAAGTGTGATTAAATAGACATAACAATTTTAGATGAGCTTTCAAAATGGCCTAATGGTTCTGGTTTATTTATACAGTTTCTGCCTGAGGATATAGGCAGATGCCTGAAGGACTCCATTGCATTCAAACATACTCATTCGTATCTTGTAAAATTCTCTTTTTACTTTGATATCACCTAATTCTGCATCTCTTTTGGCTCCATCAGTGGGTTTCTTATCTATCCAAAACCATCTTCTTCTTATCTGCTGCATCATGCACTAGCAAAAGGAAAACACTAAGCAAAGTTTTTTAGTCATTCTTTCAGCACACGTTTTATTTTGAAGAGGATGAAATTTCCCACTCAATGACTGCCCATAATCCTACTCTTGAAACTTACTGCTTTTATTATCAAGACTTCCCTCCCCAGGAAATGGGGGTGGGGGAGAGAAGCCAGTTGCTTCCACATTGCTCCCTGGCTTACTAGTATCTTTCATAGGGAAACCCATAATAAATCTGGATAATTTGAAAGGTGTTAAGAAAACCCAGCAGAGCTGACCACGTGAAGGAAAGTATCTACTCATTTGTTGGAGGCTGAAAAAAAGCAAGAGTCATGCCCTGAATTCTTCCTCTCCCTCCCTAAATCACCTAATCTTATCCAAAGGGTCCAAGTCAATGAATTAATGAAGCACTATCATAAATTCTTTCTGAAGGAGATAAAATAGAAAAAAGAAAGGGGGAAGAAAGAAAGGGAAAGAAGGGAGGAATGAAAAGTTTGATCCCCTCTGGTTCCCATTTGGCCAGGACTTAGCTCTAGGTCACCTTCTGGAAGTAACAAAGGGAGTACCTCCAGGCGGGGGAACTTGACCTTCATGAAAGAGCAATGGCTGGAGTAGGGAAAAGAGGAAGTTGCTGGATGAAAGAAATGGTAAAGTGTGGGCAGGCATTTAGGAAGCAGGCAGGCTTTGTGGTCCTTCCCAAGCCATTGCCTCGGGACACTACCAGCCTGACCGCTGACTGGGCAGCTGCACCGTCACAAGACTCTCTGAACTCTTCCAAGATTGCTATCTACTTCCTCAAAGCAAACTAAATAATTATGTGAGGTTTGTAAGAAGACATAAGATATATTTCATATTCTCCAAGAGTGTAGAAGATAATTTTCCATGGTGGAAAACTCATACTTTGAAACCTACCTGACGTACCAAAAAAAAAAAAAAACTTTTTCATCAAACAGCAGATTGAAAATCAATCTGTTACTTTATTGGCTATAGTGTATTGTTTTCTCCCACTTTTCAAGAAATTAAACACCCACCTGATCCAAAGGTAATGGTAAAATGAGCCCTCAATCTTCAGACCAATGTTTGGGAATTTGGCTTGTCCAAGCTTTTATAAAAAGTAATGGAAGCAGAACCTCAAATCATACACAAGGCATTTGAGGTCCCCGCCCCTGTCTTTAAATCAGCTCTAACTAGTGCTTAAGGAAGTATCTGAACAGCAGAAGTTTCAAAACAATGGGTCACTTAATTTCCAGTGTGTACGTTCTGTGATATGAAACCCTAACATTTAAAGTTACCATGTATTATAATATACAACTCAACTTTTTTATGTTTAAAACATTCCCCACATTCCAGAGTGCTAATCTGAGGCCAAGTGCCTGGAAAATATGTCCTTTAACTCCTTCATTGACATAAGGCCATTTGCTATTTCTGTTGTACCTCAGTGCAAAGTTTTGATCAGTACCTCGGAAGTTCTAGGATGTAAATAAGGTCTTTAAAAATTAAAGAAGTGGGCTGAGGAAAGACAGGAAAGAATCGGGCAGATCTGAAATTCCTTTCCCAAGTGGATATGGCCCAGTCAGCTGCTGCTGGGCAAGGCTGACTGGAGAAGGGGAAGAGGGAAGTATTGAGAGGCAGATCCAATTCAGTGGAATTTCTGCGAAACCAGCAGAAAGACCCCTGAGAGCTGAAAAGTACAGCAGCAGGCAACAGGGTAAAGATGAAGCCATCAGGTTCTAGGGGGGATCATCACAGTGGAGGAGAACCATTTGAGTAATTCATTTGAAGTTACATGGTTAGATTTCCTGATTTTTCTTTTCAAAGCTTAATGACGCTACCCTTCCTTTTTAACCAGCATTTAAAAATTACAACATAGCGGCCCACCGGAAAAAAAAATGAGTGCAGCCTTTTCCATTTTATGGAGCTCAAGAAGAGAGAAAAAGTAAAATACTCAGGGAAATTTGCTTTCAAAAGTCAATGCACTCATGTATAAGACTGCTCCCTAAGTTAATTTAAGCAACTTCTTATTTGAAAACTACGTTATATTTTTGGAGGGATAGTACTGCCTTTTTTAGTCTTCTATTGAGAGAATTTAAGTGTATAAACATAATTTCCCCTTTTCTTCTCTCATCCCAAAGTAGATGTTTTTTCATACTGTAAAGGAAATCAGTAGATACTCAAAAGAGTTTGAATAGCTCCTGCGATCCCCCATATAAACTCCACAGTGCTGGCTTGCACATCGTCAGCCTAGGGTAAATAATACTTAAATCAGTATCCACTTTGTCAGCCAAGAGGACTATTGCTCTACTAGAAACTCCTTCCGACTTGACTTAATTATGATCTAAGAAGCTATCGGCAACGTTAAGTGTGATGTAAAATTGGAATTGTATTGTAGTTTGTGTTCATGAGTTTTCCTCTTTTGCTTTCTGCAAAGCTTTAGAAAGATTTCACACTCTTGTGGTTTAAAGAGATACTTCACTACAGCTTCTGGAATAGTCCTGAAGCCAGGAGTGTGTTGGGAATCCCCCTTCCCCAACAATGTCAATGTTCTAACTTGTTTCAAAAGAGCTCGTTAAATCACACTTTCTCTTTACATTAACATCTCCTGCTTTTAAGTCATCCTCATATATTTTACTCAGTAGACTGCTTTAACTGCCCAAGAACGTGATGTCCCCGGAGATAGGCTTTTGAAAAAACAGAAATTAGAAAATCCTGAGTGTATAAATCTTATCACTGGAAAAAAAACATATCATGGATTGATGGAGCTGAGGTGACTTTTCTAAGGCAAAGACAGGTTAGAAAGCCCAAAGGAGAATGAGTGTTTATTCATAAATCCAAATGAAATTAATTGAAACAATTTAGTGGCCATTTAAAAACAATGGCCTCCATCAGAAGAGTTACAATTGTCTTTCACAGTGGATTCATTAGCCTGCACTCAATTTTGATTCCTCTTCTTCAGGGACCAGCTTTAGTCAATTAAGAATGATTTATGATTCTGGGTCTAAGATGGGGGAAAGTTCATCCATCCACATAGCAACATATCCATCTAACTTTGGACTGAAGTTTTTTACAAAAATTCCATAATCTGATTGGTTGACATCAAGAGGTGAAAGAGATTCAGGAGCTTGATACAATCAACATAAAAGTTCTATTTGATTCTTAAAACCAGGAGTACATTCCTTGAAGTCAGGTCTGCGGAACCACAACCCTTCCGCTCACTCCACACACTTGGGTTTCCCTCTGTGGGTCTGGTACTGCTCTATCAATCTCTCATTTGTTTGATATCAGAGAGTAGTGACAGACCATTCTGAGGTTTAAATTAATCGTGTGATTTTTAGTTAATGCCTGAGTGCTTGAGGATTACAACATGTTCTATATATCCTGCATCTTAAACCTGCCTTTTAAAATGAAATATGGAAGGAAAACATTAAAAATTTTAACCAAAAAAAGGTTTTGAACTAAGAAAAAAATTGCTCTGAAAGAAAATGAACTAAATGTATGAACTAAAAAAAAAAAAAAAAATCAGCAAAACAGCCCTATGACTCTTGACACCTCGTTTTTTTAATTAAAAAAAAATTCTTTTCTTAGGTCAGTCTCCCAAGGTAATAGAAATAAAAGCAAATGGGACCTAATCAGACTTATAAGCTTTTGCACAGCAAAGGAAACCATTATATATATATATATATATATATATATATATTCTTGGATGAAATATTTACCTTCTCTTCTTTTGTAATTCTTCTCTGTCAACCATTTATCCTTTGCTTAATTCTTCCTTCACATCCACCTCTTGCTCTGTTTCTGTCACCTAGAACAGGTCTTCATCAAATCAAGCTTGGGCCCCTACAGTGACCCCGTGACTGGTGGTCATCTGCCTACTCTCTCTCCGTCTTCCTATCATCTTGCACATCAGTTCTAAAGAGACCCTATTCTATTCTCTATTCTAGAAAATACCCCATTCAGTGATATACTACTTTATTCAAAAACTCCAGCATTCCCCTTGCACACAGCCATTATTTTCAACCTTGCTCCCGAGAGTGTCGCGGATGAGTCTCCCGGGCCACGGCAGAGAGCGCAGCAGAGTAGATGGGGCCCAAGAACCTGTCCACTTCAACCAGAGTGTGTGCACTTGGCCTGTTAGTCAATGTCCCTGCTTAGTAGATCGGCATTTTCGCTTTTATCTGTTTCATA
The DNA here is from genome assembly GCF_937001465.1 of Orcinus orca. Classification (NCBI taxonomy): domain Eukaryota; kingdom Metazoa; phylum Chordata; class Mammalia; order Artiodactyla; family Delphinidae; genus Orcinus; species Orcinus orca. The sequence continues at coordinate 33,935,731 of NC_064569.1, read as the reverse complement.
TATGGGCAAAATGCCATTTGAAAGAGCATTCCACAACCTTTAAAATGTTTCCAGGGCTTCCCTGGTGGTGCAGTGGTTGAGAGTCCGCCTGCCGATTCAGGGGACATGGGTTCGTGCCCCGGTCTGGGAAGATCCCACGTGCCGCGGAGTGGCTGGGCCCGTGAGCCATGGCCGCTGAGCCTGCGCGTCCGGAGCCTGTGCTCCGCAACGGGAGAAGCCACAACAGTGAGAGGCCCCAGTACCGCAAAAAAAAAAAAAAAAAAGTTTCCAAATCATTTATCTACAAACAGAATAAAGAGTAAATAAATAATAAGTATAATGTTCAAGGCGTCCGTGGTCTGATCTTATGTTACCGATAGAGGTAGCTGAAGTGTGGTAGTTGAGTTCAGTCCCAGGTGAGATTACTTGTGCTCAATTCCAGGGCCCACCCTTGCTAATACTGTGGTCTTAACCTGTTACCTATCCTATCTGGGCCTTTAAAATGCTGACAGGTACCCAACTAATAAACTTGCCATAAGGATTAAATAAAATTATATAATCCAAGCACTTAGAACAGTGGCAGACACAAAGTCAAGGATCAGTGGTAGCCCTCAGGATTTCCTTTCAAGCCTTCGATCCCATTAATCCCTCATGGGAACTCTCTGTTAGAAATGAACAGCTCTATTACCATTCCACAGACACTGCCTGGGCTTTATACCTCACCTCTCCCAAGCCCATATCCCCAAACTGGAAATGCCACCACTTCTGGAGCCTGTGCTTTACAAGCAAGAGTGGGAAGGAAGGGCAGAGGTTATTGAGGAAACACCCATCAAAGCTCCTTATAAGTACAGTCTTATCTTTGAATGTCCTGCTCTCTCCCAGTCACTGTTCACTGAAGTGTAATATTGAGAAATTAGTGCTTTGCTGCAACAGCGCGGTGGGGAAAAAACAAAACTGCAAGATACTCATTTTTACTGATAGAATCCCAGTTGCTTAAGAAACCCTGAGCATGTATTGACAGACAACATCCCGAAGTTAAGTGCTTATACAAGTCATTCTGATCTGGAATATAATTTAGATTTTAAAATGAATGCTCCTTTTGGCCTGTTTAAACACTATATATCCCCTGGTCCCTTTCACAGAACGGGATTCAAGTTTCATCTTCTGAGCCAACTTCTTCTCCCACTTCATTCTACTCTGTGTTGGTTTCCTTCACCAGGTAATGTGTTTTCATATTTTTATATGCTTCCCAGAGCACTTTGAGAAGGAAGGTATCCTACGATCAAAAAAAAAAGTAATATTCCAACAAAGACATTCTGCTTGTAATTATACCCATGCAGCTTTCCTTGCCCTGTGCAAGAGCATTCTGAATTTTGATCACTAGGAGAGGCATGATGAAGAACATGACATTTGGGGAATTTCCTTATCACTGGGGTTGCATTACGAATGATTCTGGGTGGGGGGAATCTTAATCTTGTCAAGTCACAAGTACCACATTCAATGCATTTCTGTTTTGATATGTTGATCAGTCTTATGAAAGTCTCAATCCTACTTGCCATGCCAGCTTTCTTATTAGATTTTCAATTTTTGTACCATTTGTGGTTAATCAGATAATTATAACCCTAGATTTAATATTTTTGTAGTTTTCAATTCTTTAGTAACCATAGACATGCCCTATGATGTGTCTGCCAATTCCAAATTTCAGTGCTTAGAGGGAAGGGAGGGATCTTTTGCTTTGGGCCTTGAGCTGTAACAAGAGCACCATGAATTTCCTACAAATACACATCTGGCTTTTTGCCTTTGTTGTCCAGGACAAATCAGTTCCAGGCGACTATCCATCTCCTTGAAATCTTTGGCTGCATACAGAACACCAACTGGGTTGGAGTCTACTTAGCCCATTCTACTCTCTGGCAAAGGATCAGAGTAGAACACATTGCTGTATTTGTCTTTACCTCTTTCTTGTGCCTTCATGCAACTGAAGGGAGAAAAAGGGTTATGGAACTGACTGATCACCTGCAACTGTGTACCAGATACTGTGCTACATGCTGGGAAGGCAAAAGAACAAGTGTCTTTTTCCTCAAGAAATTCACCATCTACTGAGGGAGATGCCCTCATAAACAAACATAAACTCACCATCCTTGGTCACTAATTGAAGCAGAACAAACTAGAGAAGACATTTACTATGTGGTCAGACATCTTATCAGAAGGAGTTAGAGTACCCCTAAGACCCACAGGAAAGGTCTCCAGACACAGTGTATATTTGATTTCGTGGATCCAGGGGAAAAAATAACTCAGCATTCATAACTTACAAGGTTATCTGAGCCAGTCTTAGAGATAATTCCAAGCCTATTTTTGAGGATAGAGTCTGAGATGTCCCATCCTAAGAAAACCAAGTCATAAGAAATGCTCCTTGACACCAAGGGGTTACATTCCGAAAGAAAGCACTCTGAGTTCCATTTCGTGAAATGTGACATGCGTACTACTAACATAAAAATCATGTCACAGCTGGTGATAACAGGCCACAGCTGAGGAAGACTTACAACATGCATTTAACTTTCCTAAGAGGCATCCAAGATGCTTCATAAATAGGTGATAGATGATAGATAGATAGATAGATAGATGATAGATAAACAGTTAAACCTGCCCTTCACCTTCATGAACACTTTCCAGTTAGTTGTGGTCTCTTCACACATGGGGTTAGACATAAATAAAGTCAAGAATATTTTAAACTTCAACTGAGAAATTTGTCTACTCCATCTGAATTCTTTAAACTGTCTCCTGATGATAATGAGTCTGTTTGTGGCTGAACATCATGGATCACTGATGGATATTCCCAAGAGAGGGGAGAACTCCTTAGGGAGCATCCCAAACCCACTCACAGCTCTGATGGCCCATTTTGCACTGAACTCTGTGGATTTGCTTAAAGATGTGTAAAATTTCATGTAGTTTGACAGTCCCCTGAGGGCTCTTGTGTGTGTTGTTTATTCCACTCCGTATGTGATAGAACATTCACTCACAATTTTCTTCCTGGACAGCTTTAGAGGCTTGGAGAAACTGTAAATATTTAGTTCTTAAAGTCAAAACTATCCACTTTTGTTCAAAATACCTCTGTTTGGAAAAGTTTCAAACATCTGTTTAGAAAATCTTATAGCCAGTTTCTAACCTAAAGAAAAACTATAAAGAAAAACATAAAGTGATATCACCTATAAGGGGATAAAGCATGGAAGATATGGGAGAGGGACATAGTCTGGAACCCAGATGTATCAATTAGAACATTTTGAGCTACAAAGAAAGAAACTCAGCTCAAAATGGCTTAATCAGTTAGGCATACTTATTTTCTCCAAAGTAAGAAGTTTAGAGGCAAAGAGGCTCCAAGATTAATTAATGCAGCAGCTTAACAACAGCTGCCAGAACTCAAGTTCTTTCCGCCATCTTCAAGGGATTTTTTTCTTCAGTCTTATGTCTTCATGGTTGCAAGCTGGCTGCAGCTGCTCCAGGCTTCATAGCCCACCCGTCAATCTTAGGAAGGGAAGACAGAGTGCATCTCTTTCTTATCCAGTTTTCAGAGCAAAGTACACTTTTCCAGGTGCCATCATGTAGAATTATCTTTATGTCTTATTCACAAGAATTCTGCCACAAGACCATTCCTAAACCAATTAAAAGCAATATAATGGAGTTACCAGTCTTGGCTAGATTAATTGCTATTTAACTGCCTAAGACTGGGACTGTGCTTGAAGTTCTTGGCTGCCCAACACCTGAACAAAATTGGAGGGACAGTGGAAATGGCTCTTGGGTAAACAACCAAGTGTTGATCACACCAGAGCATACAAGTACTTTGACTTTCCTTTTGATAGAGTCTCTCTAATGAGGGCTTGATTGGTCAGGAAAGAAGGCACCATCAGACCGTAGTTAAGACTATGGCTCTGCCTAGGTTCGTTATGCCAAGGTTCAAATCCCGGCTCTGCCCTTTACTAGCTGCATAACTTTAAACAAGTTACTTAACCTTTCTGTGCCTAAATTTCCTCGTGTGTACAAGGTCAGAACAAATACTACCTACCCCATAAGGTAGCTCTGTGGATTAAATTAAATAACATTTATACAATGTTTAGCAGACTATCTAGCACCTGGTATCAATAAAGATTAGTAACTGTTATTAACATAATCTAACTCCAGAATTTAGATCTCAGCGCCTGAAAGGGTTTAAGAATCCTCCTTTTTCATACTGCATTTAAAAAAAAACTGCATTTATAAAAAACCTCAAAAGTGCAAGGCCACCAAAAATCTCTGGAGGTGGGGAAGGGAAGAGAGCAAAGTTTAATTGTATCAATAAAAGCACACCAGTGTCTAAGCAACCACTCAACTCTAGAGTTCATGTTTGACCCTTGGGCACATAAGCATTTCATTTATTTCAGGAGATGAAAGAAAAGCATATTTAGCAATTCTAAAATATTATGTATGAATTCAAGAACAAGTTAGCTATATCTTCAGAAAACATAAGGGAAGATCACATGTTTAAAATCACATGCACTGAGTTCACGGTCCATCTTTCCACCATACTGTTTCCCTGGCTGTAATTCCTCTTCTTTATTCACTGGGTGACTGCACCATACAAAAATGCTTAAAACCAAAATCCTTGTGTCTCCCCCTCTTTCCTTCTCACAAACACATTTGCCAAGAGACTTAAACAAGTGAGCAGGAATTTATAAACTCAGCTTAAAAATCAGTTACAACCTAAGTAAGACATCTGGGTACCCAGACATTGTCTTCAAATCCCAGCTTTGTTAATTCTCAAAAGGAAGTTTCCCCTGAGATACACTGAGGTGGCTTTTGACCATCATCTTCCCAATCTTTGCCATACACTAGATGTAATTATTTATTATGAAGCATGTCTAGTTTACTTGGCTAGATGTTTTTATTCTGATCTTAAATGGATTTGGCACCCTTGGAAAGAGAGCTAAAATGATCAGCCAATCAAGACAAAAAGATGAACAGCTTAAATAAGGACTGTTCACTGGTTGCTCTTTGTTCTAAGACTAGTCCTCTGTCGCCTCTGTGCTGTGTGACCAACACAAATTAGAATTTAAAATGACACTTGTACATTTTATTTTTTCCTATATTTGAAATCTGCTTTGAGAAACTTTCAGTCCAACACTAAGCTATTAGAACTTCAGTGTGTTTCTGGTTTGAATATGACAAATGAAATAGCAAATCTCCCCTCATAGTTTTATAAATCCCTGATGCAATTTTTGAAGCTTGAAAAACTGATTTTGCAGTTTTTCATAAGCTCCTTATGAAACTTATTCTACAACTTTCCTTAGTACCAAAAAAGTCTCTTAAGCCAGATGGATAGAAAGAAAACCTAGAAAGAAAGCATACGAAATCTAAAACAAAAGCACAAATCTCCAAATCATATAATACAACATCCAGTTTTCTTTTGAGTTGTGATTTTGCCATATGGAGATAATAAGGGGAAAATTCCAAATACAATCTCCATGGATTCTCTGTCTCTGGGGGCCTGAGATGTTAGTACATCCTTCCAAAAAGAAAAACTCAAAGGATAACTAACATCATACATAAAGTTAGTTGTTAAACTCAGAAGAAGATAATACACTATTTTGTATATAAGCAGACGGTTAAGAAACCTTAGTTGTTCCATGTAGAGGTAGTGTTCACCCAACACACAAACAAAATTGGGCAAAAATTCAGGGCAATCTGCAAAAAAACAAATCAAGCAATACCAGTTAGGGCAAGAATTAAACATGACACCATCTAGGCCTGTTCTTGTTTAGGAATGTCAAAAGAAAAGATCTATAATAATTTTTTGGCTTTTCTTTAAAAGAAATTTTTTCTTCTTTGTTCTGCAAGAAAAAAAAAAACAATAATTAGCAAACCACAGATGAGAGTGACTTCTCTCATTTAACACAAGATATGCCACACAAGACCACAATAGCATGCCCAACTTTTCCCCTTGCTTTTTTTAAACTCCCAACTTCAAGGAAGGTGCAGTAAGTAGTCACTTGAAATGCCTTAGGAAACTAACTAAATGGGATGAAATAAGACTTTGAGGGATATTATCAAGTTACCCCATCCAGAGAGACAACAAATACTTACAGAGCAGCAATTCTGTGCAAGACTCCTGGCTATGCTCAAGAGAATGAAAAATATAGAGCTAAGTGCTTGCTCCTGTGGGAATTTACAAACAAGTAGAGGAAATACGACTACAAATAAAAATAAATTGTGGGCATAAATACTGTCCAAAGTTGTACAGAAGTGCAAACTTTCAGCAAGGTTTATTTATTTATTTATTTATTTTTAATGAAAACAGTTAATTTCCATTTGGTTTTAACTCGCCACTCTCCCAAACATTGACAGCAGACGTGAAGGTAAATGCTTCCTGGGAAATGGTTGAGGGCCTGAAGACCTGGAGAATCCCAGCACTAACAGGAACCCCTGGAAAAGTGTGGAAGACTTCCCCTTCCGTGTTGGACTCCCCACAGAATACAAGCTCCCTGAAGATAGAAAGCATGTCTGCAGTATTCATGACTCTTTCCCTAGAGCCTAGTCAAATGCCTAGAACCTAGCAAGTGCTCAAGTAAAATTGTTATCATTATTGTCAAGCCATTTTGTGGAGGTGTTTGGGAAAACCACACAGGGCGAGATAGGGCTGTTCAAGTTCACCGCTGTACTTTCAATGGTCTAGCCCAGGTTGTGGAGGAGGAGGGACAGACAGGGCTCTGAAGAGCTGAGGCTGGTAGAAGGATCATGTCGTACTTGGATCTGGAGGTGCACTGAAGCCAAGCGGGTAGACAGAGGTGCGATTGGGATATAGGATCCTAATGGGTTACCTAAACAAAGTAGATCACAGGAGTCAGGATGTGGATAAGGCAGGGATACATGAGGAGGAAAGAGTGCAGGGAAACAGGAGGAGGCCTGGGAAAATGTCTGCGATGGAGCCATGGCTGTCTGTGTGATATGTGGGTGCATCACTGTTGTGAGAGAGCTAGGGACCGGGAGGATACTGACAGTTATTTTATAACTCATCTCACATCAGACCTAGATGCATTCCATAAGAATCAAAGGGCTCCAAAAGCATCACCTGAAAAATGTTAAGAAAAATGAAAGTGTGTAGAAAGGTGACTGATTACAATATAAATATACAAAAATCAATAGCATTCATTGGAATAAGTGATTAAAAAGTGTGTTTTAAAAGATCCAATTAACAATAGCAACAAAAATTATAAAACTAACAAAAATGTTCAATACCTATTTGAAGGCAACTTTATTAAGAGAAAAGACCAGAATAAATGGAGAGAAAGAGTATATTCCTGGTTAGAAAAACTTGTATTTTTAAATTATCAATTACTTCATGGTAGCCTATAATTTTAATATAGTTTTAATCTGTAACCAACCAAATATTTTTCATGTCTGACAAACACTAACATTCATCTGGAAAACAAAATGTAGAAAAGAGCCAAGGAATAATTTTAAAAAGAGCAGTGAGTGGGAAATGTAACATACTTTAAAATCAATTAAAATACTTTGCTATTGGTACAATAATAAATAAATGAATAAACAAAATACAGAGTGCAGAAGTTGACCAATTATATATAGAAATTTGACAAATGAAAAATGTGGCATATGAACTCAACAAGGGAATGATGAATTATTCAAAAAATGGTCTTAAAAAAACAGACTGTATATTTAGGAAAAATAGATTCTTACCATATGTGGAAGTAATATCTAAACAAAAATTTAATGTAAAATACTGTTTTAAAAGAATATTTTCAAAATATTATAGTGAAGAAGACCTTCCCAAGCAAAACACAACACCCTAAAATCAGATAGGAAAAGAATAAGAGATTTGAGTACCTAAATATTTACTTCCACACAATTAAAGAAACCATAAAGTTAGAAGGTGAACTACAGACTGTAATGCAATATATACAGCACAAGCAACTGTAAGAAAAGTATTCAGGAAATAATTTCTGAAAATCAATATGAAAAGTTAAGCAACCAGGAAGAAAAAAATGAACTAAGTATGTGAAAAAGCAATTCACAGCAGAAATATAAATGCCTAGTAAATATTTGAAAAGCTGATAAATGTCACCAATGATCAGGAAAATTAAATGAAAGTAACAAAATATAATTTTTCATCCACCTGACTAGCAGAAATTTGATTATTAATAACCAGTTTTGGTGAGGGTATTGGCATAGGAAAGACTCATACCATTGGTAGAATTTTAAATTAGATCCCTCTTTAAGGATGGTAACTTAGCAGTTTGTATTAAAGTTTAAATGTGAACACCTTAGACCCTTAAGTTCTACTTCTCAGAATCTGTCCTGAAGAAGTATTGAATCTCTATAGGGAAAGCTTTTGCTCTATTATTTGAAATAATAAATTTTGTGAGACTAAGTTATCGGACAAGACTTTGAATTATGACTGGGTTGGATTTATGGAAAGATGAAAATAATCTTCAGCTAGCTGTTTCATAGGAAATTTTCAGGACAAAATTTGACTGTATAAATTTTTGCCTTTCCCGCCTACTTGGGAAGTTACCTAATTCCCACAGAATGCACAATTCCAGCTATATCGAAGGTGAAAATTTAAATACAAGCAAGGATCAAAGTAGAGAATTAATTTGAGTTAATTAATTCAGGAGTGGTAGCCCTCAGGAAGACAAAGGCTATATTGGAACAGAGTCCCAGCCACCCATGTAATAGAACAAATTGAGAGAGATGAGACGATGGATGCAGGTGGTGATGGCAGTCAGAGGAAGTCTATTCAGGGAGTTTAACACAGAGTCAGAGAACATAGTACCTAGTGAGAATTTGTCATCAGGTTAGGTGGCTGCTGGTAGATGGCCAATTGGTGTGTCCCAAGGACAGGTACATGGTGATGGGGAGTTCAGACCTAGAAAATATGCAGGGATTACAGCAAGCAGCTGACCTTAGGGAGCTGTGATATTAAGAGGGCCCAGACACAGGACTGACACTCAGGGCTAGGGACCCAACAAGACAATCACAGTCTGGGCAGGACAAAGTCATCAACAGACCACCCAGTCAGGGGCGTGGCTATAAGGCAGAGATTTCCAACCAAGGGCAATTTTCCCCACTGGGAACACTTAGCAGTGCCTGGAGATACTTTGGTTGTCATGCTTGAGGAGTGCACCAGTGGCACCTAACGGGTAGAGCCCAGGGAAGCCGCCACACACCCTACAATCTACAGAACAGCCCCAAATACCAAATAATTCTCTGTCCAAAATAATGCTACCACTGAGAAAGCCCAGTATAGGGAATAAGATAAAGACAGTTATAAGAACTATGACACAGAATCAAGGGCTAGGAGTCAATCGCACGAACAAAGCAGAGCTGTGGAACTGAAACAGGACTAAAACAGAAAAGCTGAGATGGAACCAAGTCACCTGACTATCAAACTAGGTTCTTTATTTTCCTCCTAACTAGGGACCAGATAGGTCTTAGGATCTTAAGTGAAAAGCAATCTAGGAGTTGATCCTTATTCCACCACTTACTAGCTGAGAGACCTTGGACAATTTATTTAATCTTTCACACCTCTATGTCCTTTTCTATAAAATAGGGTTAATTATAGCATCTGCACTCAGAATTACTACAAAATGAAAATAGGATTATGCATGATAAGTACTCCTAACACTTTGGCCAGTTCATATTACATGGTTGATAATTAATAGTTGTAGATGGGGTCCAAATAGCTGAACTAGGGAGGAATATATTTTAAAAAGGAGAAAATAGAAAAAGAAGTGAAGCAGGGCATTAATAGCCCAATCCACCCCAAAATTATTTGGCAGAGGGTTTTCAGGAAAAAAAAAAAAATCAGGAATTAGATTTACTAATTTCATGGGTTAGTGAAAATCAAAAAATGTGAACATCAGAAAGAACATTCTTTGATGTATTTGTTTAAAGTGTTTCAATCTTTAGTCTCCTATGAGAAGGCCAAACTCCCTGTTTCCTAAAGTGACTACTTGCAGTATTCTGTTGTCAGCCCTGTATTCCGAAACATTCTGGGCCTGATATTTTTCCTTTACTAAATCAAAGATATTCTGGAATACATTCAATCTCCCTTCTTCTCAAGAAATTAAAATACAATGCTGAATATGTGCTTGAGCATCTACCACAGATGAATTAAGGACTGTGAACCAAAAAGATCCTGCTTGTCCTATTGTAACACATGATTAATTTTCTGGAATTTACATAATGAGAAACAAAAAAGAAAACAAAATGAGAGGAAGAGAAAAGTCATCGTATTGTATATTTGTTCCTAAAGGTAGCTTGGCTGGGCCTTCCAACCCTCTGCTAAATCCTCAGACAGATCGAAAAAAACCACCGCCATGTGCAGAAACCTCAGCATTCTAAAGATGCTAACAGATAAAAAGGCACATCAGGGCTTCACTGGTGGCACAGTGGTTGAGAGTCCGCTTGCCGACGCAGGAGACACGGGTTCGTGCCCCGGTCCGGGAAGATCCCACATGCCGCAGAGCGGCTGGGCCCGTGAGCCATGGCCGCTGAGCCTGCGCGTCCGGAGCCTGTGCTCCGCAACGGGAGAGGCCACAACAGTGAGAGGCCCCCGTACCGCAAAAACAAACAAACAAACAAACAAAAAGTCACATCAAGGTCTGGCACCTCCGATCCCATCTAGGGTAGGAGACTGAGCAGGATTCTTTTCTACAAAATGTTTTGCTTCTGAAGCTTCCCTTCAGCATTGACCCTAAAGATGACATTTAGAAATGCTCCTAAGTGGTGTCTCCTGAGTTAGAGAAAAGATGGAAGCCTTTATATATTTGAGTTGATGTGGGTATTTGGAAAAATGTACCAGTTCACCCAACTGGCATTTATATGTATTCTTAAGCATGATGATTTAAGATTCAGGAAATCAAGGCCATATCCGAGCATCATGGTCACCTCATGAGCTCAAATGCTTTAGGTGTCCAGTCTGCCTTCATTGGAATGTTAAGGGTGAGAGAAAGGTAACAAGCTCCTTGGCCTGCTAATTGTTTTCCAGGAAAAGAGGAAATTAGCATAATGTTAGATGACATCTTTGATAATAACAGTTAGCTTTTGTAGTTTTCCCACCCATTTTCATATATATTATCTCAAATGAGCTCAATGTTCCCACTTAACAACTTTCAGAAAACTAAGGCTCAGAGACTTTAAGCAACTCACACAAAATCACACAGCTAGAAAGTAGTGAAGAGGAGACTCAACCCCAGATCCAAATGATTTCACATTTCATTCTCTTCATCTACATCATGCTACTTCCCAGCATCTTCTCCTCCAGTCAAGAAGTTAAGAGGGAGAGGGGAAAGAGGCCTGTCTTCCCTGAGAGGCTGCCCTCCCCCCTTTCTACTGTACCTACAGGAAGAGGACATTTCCCAGCTCCCCACATTGCACCATCACCATGGAAGGACTTTATGATGGAATCCAGGCATCTCTTTCCTAAATATTCTCCCCACTCTCATTCACACGGGGAATGCTGCTCTCTGAGGGTTACCTTATCTGTGAAATTATTTATATCACTGTACCATACCTAGTTAATAATGTTGTACTCCAAAATGAAATGACTTAGGTTTCCTTATTATTAGTAGTCTTCATCTCTACACTTAGATCAAATTTGAGGAAGGAAAACTGAATTGTGTCCATGTAGATATTTTATTTTGAAAAATAACTCTTTAATATTGTGTATATATATTGTAAACATATATAAAGAATTCAACTTTTGGGAGAAAAGTCTGTGTGGGCACGTGCAAGCTTGTGTGTGTGAGTGTGTGTGTGTGTGTGTGTGTGTATGTTTACAGAGAGAGAGTCAATTCAAGCTACTTGCACGATAAGAAAAGATTTCAGAATATGAATATAAATTCCAAAGTTCAAAGTGAAACGTCACTTGTTTTTAATCAGAGTAGTAATGACAAACTTTTGACATGCCAAATATCACAGATAATTGTTTAAGAATTTACTATTACAGTGTTTATTTACTTAGAATAATTTCTCTTTATGGAAGTTATATTTAAATCTTCAAGGAATCTAAGTTTCCTTTGCTGATAAATTATGAAATAAATATGTGTGATTATAGGCAATAGTAGAGCTGCAGATTATAATTGTCATGGGTAATGACAGATTCATAATCTATGACACAATAATAATTTTTGTAACTTATATAGTAACACTCATCTTCAAAGCATTAGCTGATTAATGCTTTAAAATATCCTCACAAATCATATGAACAAGTAGAGCCCTCATGCCTTATTAACACTTTATATACTTTCCATTAGTTGCTTAATTTCTATTTAAATAACTTGAAAAACAACTGAGAAATCATCTAACATGAAAATAAAATCTGAAGATTATTTTCTCAGGCTTTGGGAAGACAACTTCTTTGTTAGTTGTTCTTTGTTTCAATTGCCTCTATTATTTGGAGAGTATTCTATCCAGACCCATCCTTCACTCTCCTCGTTGTCTGGGCTTACATTATGTAAGGACAGAGTTATTAGCCTTCAACAGCCAAAGTGAGAGGTGAATCGCCTTAGCTACACAGGACACAAGCTACTGGTCCAACTACTCCAAAACCTATGTCCCCACAAAATGTGCCACGAGGGTTAAAAGGAATAAGGGATCTTTGTATCATATCTTGGTAAATTCAAAATGCCTCTGCCACTTCTCCCTTTCTTCTCTATTTGTATGAATATAACAGTAATTATTTATTAAGCACTAATTATCTACCAGAAAATGTCTTAAGGGCTCTATGTACATTAGCTCACTTCATAATTATAAAAACCCTATGATGTGGCTATTATCAGTATCTTTATTATTTTTACAATATCATCATCATCATCAGTATATACATACATGTACATGTAAGCAAATAAATAAATAAGCTATTGAGTCTCAGGGAAGTTCAATAATCTGCAAAAGAAGAGACCAGAGCCAAGAGAGAAAGTCAGACCCACCTAATCACAAAGTCCATTATCCTAACCTGTGTACCAGTGGTTCTCAAACTTCTGCAGGCATTAGAATTACTGATAAAAACACAGATTCCTGGGCCTCACTCCACAGTTTCTGATTCAGTTGGTCTCAGGAAGGAGGTCCCAAGAGTTTGCAGTTTTAATGAGTTCCCAGGTGACAATGACCACTTTATAGTCCACTAACTGAGGCTACAATACTGATACTTCCTCCCATGGATGGCCCTGTCAAATAAATAATTTGAAAAGGAAACGTTTAGTGGTGTTGGCTAATGTTCTGAGGTGAAAGGAAAAAAACAGGTGCTGGTACTCAAATAGACATGTTTTATCACAAAAAATATGCCAGTCCTAGGTACGTTTTTTTTTTTCAGAGAGCTCATGTGCTCATTTATCAAATCCATAGGGAAGAGACTCCCCCAAATCATGTCATTGTTATCCTTTCTCAGAGAAGTCTTTAACCACTTCTTTACTCCCCTGAGGACAAGAGCATTACCTTTGTCTTCCATTTTCTGAATCCCACTTTGGACCTGCACAGTCAGGCCCACCGCTGACGTTGCACAGCTTGTGCACAAAACTAGCAACAGCAAGGATGCCGCCACCCTCTCCCAAACCTGCGGGTGCTTTTCCCTGTCACTTAACATGAGTTTTCTCTTCATCCCATAGGTTCAAGAACTGAGCTGATGATTTATTGCTATGGTAAATTTGCTTATGCGAAAATCTACGCCAAGTCTAAGCTTGGAACAAGATTTTATTTGCCAAGTAGTAATCCCTGTAAAATCAGGGTTTAAAATGGAAAATGTTATTCAGACTAATTATGGGTCATGCAATTGGGAATTGCTATAGCACGCTTTTCTTAAACATTATCTCAAATGAGGCCATCAGAAGAACATATGTGCTGCAGACCCCACCCAAGTTCTTGGTCAGTAAGTGGAACAAGCCTGCAATGGCAAAGGGGAGTGACTGTCACCACCATCCCCGGGGGGTTCCTCATTAGACAGCCATACAGTGAGCCTTCTCACACTGCAGACAAAGGACAGAGGATAACAGGCTTTACTTTTAAAGTGCGGGGGCAAAGAGAGGGAGAATGGGACAAAACAGAAGAAATGACTCCAAGCCAGGAAAAAGAATGTCTGGTAGGAAATCTTATCAAAACGTTTTGAATGAATAAAAATAAACTTGCTATGAATTAAAGAGCTGAAAAGATTTAATTTCTGGGATGCAAACAAATTAAATGTATGAAAACTGTTTACTATAATTGGTTATACTTGGTATAATTGTAATGATGGGCTATTTTTGTTCAACTTTATTTCAGTTGAAATAATAGCTTCATGAACAAATCCAAAAGTCCAAGAGTGATTACTTTACAGTCCAAGAGATGAAATGAGTTCTAAGTTTGAAATGTCCTTTCCTGTGCTCAAAATGTATGGATGGGGTCTTTGCTGATAATTCTTGGTATTCATAACAAATCAGTCTACATTTCCCAAGTAAACTTATTTTCATTCTATGCTATTATTAAAAGGCTGCATTGAACATGGGGAGAGAAAAAAAGCTTTGTTTAAAAATCTTCAAGGAGAGGATCAATATGGCAGGGTAGGAGAATGCACCTCACCCCACAAATACATCAAAAATACATCTACATGTGGAACTGGAAACTGTCAGAAAGGTCCTGTACAACCAAGGCTGTAAGATCCACACATAATTAGGTAGGAAGGGAGGAAAAGCAGTCAGGTCAGGACCTGTGCCCCTGGGAAGGGACCTACACTGGGGAGTGAGCAGTCAAGCCACAGATTGGGCACCCCACTCCTGGGGTCCTACACAGGAGAGATGAGCCCCCTTGGCTGGTTGGAGGACCCCTGGGACTAACAGGAGGGCTGTGGGAAGCCTGGACTCCACTCATGGGAAGCACACGTGCTGGCTTGCCCCTGAGGCAGAGATTGGAGGACTGTCCCAGTGGCTGACATGTTTCCCATGACTGCCTTGGCCGGCGCCCCAGCCTGAGCCTAGCGAACACTCCAGACCCGCTTACTCCACATCACAGCACGGCGTTGGATCTAGGGCTGCCATGGCCAGGGAGAAAGCTCAGCTGCAGAAGGCGAAAGTGGCTTGATCCTAGGGCAGCATCTGGGTGGGGTGACCGCAGCCATCGTTGATGCTTTACTCAAGCAGCGCATCAGAAGCAGCCCAGGACTCTGGTGCCGGCCACTCCACCACAGCTCACACCCTGATATACGCTGAGAGTCCACATGGGGCAAACTGGCCCTGCAGTGTGGCTCCAAACAGGGCAGAGTTGTCAGAGGCTGGGGGCAGTGATAGGCTGTGAGGGACAAAAGGGACTTAAACCCACTGAGTCTGAGCAGAGTGATGGAAACAATTGCTGGCGCCTGCACAGCCAGCGCATAGGAAACATCTTGGGCCACTGTCTGAGGCCAACATGAGCAAAGAGCCCAAAGGGGCACCCCTTGCTTCTGCACTACCCACCTCTGGGGCAAGGGTCCTGGTGCTGGGAGAGAGGGAAGCACACACTTAAAGGGAGCAGAGCCAGCATGGGCTCAATGCTCAGAGCTTCTGCTCCAGCAACTTGGGATGAGAACCCACCCACAATTGGGTGGTGACAGCCACTGAGCAGGGGGAAAACCCCACCTCACAAACAGTTCCAGCTCTACCCATTCTACCTCCACCCCCACCTCCTACCAAGGTGACAGCTGCCAGCACATTCTGAGGAAAGGTGTAACTTGTATCCACGTCAAATCCAGCTCTCCCAACAAAGGCATTGGAAACAAACAGTCTGTATAGGAACACTCCCACATAAGGACACCCCTTTAAGACCACAAACAGGTAACTGTTTCAAACCTAAACTCCTAGAGCTAGAGAAAGTTAAGCAAAATGAAAAAGCACAGGAACTGGTCTCAACTGAAAGAGCAAGAAAAAACCTTTGAAAAAATAATGAAACAGAAATAAACAATTTGCCAGATAAAGAATTCAAAGCTTTAGGAATAAGATTGTTAGCTGAATTAAAGAAAAGAATAGATGAACTCAGTGAGCATTTCAGCAAGACATATCATAATTAAAATGACAAAAGTTAAAGATAGTTCTAAAGGCAGCTAGAGAAAAACAAAGAGTCATATACAAGGGAATCCTCATAAGGCTATCAGCTGAATTCTCTGCAGAAACTTTTCAGGCCAGAAGGGAGTGACATGATATATTCAAAGTGCTGAAAAGGAAAAACCTGCAACAAGGATACTCAGCCCAACAAGATTATCATTTAGAATAGGAGAGACAAAGAACTTCTCAGACAAGCAAAAATTAAAAGAATACAGCAATACCAAACTTACCCTAAAAGAAAGGTTAAAGGATCTTCCCTAAGTGGAAAAGGAAGGGGAAAATCCACTAGGAATGGCAAATATATAATAAGGCCTGAGGATCAACCACTTAAATAAGCTAGTATAAAGAGTAAAAGACAAAAAATTATAATAGCACCTATGAAGAGTTAAGGAAAAAACATGAAGATGTAAAATATGACATCAAAAACATAAAATGCAGGGAAGGGGAGTAAAAATAGTAGACCTTTTAGAAGGCATTTAAACTTAAAACACTACCAGTTTAAAACAAGTAGATATAGGTCAACATATATGAACCACATGGTAACCACAATTCAAAAACCTATAACAAATACACAAAATTAAAAAGAAAAGAACTCAAGCATACTACTAAGGAAAATCATCAAACCACAAGGGAAGAAACAAAAAGAAGAAATGAGTAAAGAATTATGAAAACAAGCGGGAAAAAATGTAATAAAATATGCATATATATCAATAAATATAAATAATAAAATAAGTACACACATATCAATAATCACTTTAAATGGTAATGGACCCCCAAAATAATAAATAAATAAAGGCAATGAACTAATTGCTCTAAGCAAAAGACATAGGGTGGCTGACTGGATTAAAAAAAAAGACCTATTGATATGTTGTCTACAAGAGGCTCACTTCAGAACTAAAGACACACACAATCTGAAAGTGAGGGGATGGAAAAAGGTATCTCATGTAAATGGAAACAACAAGAAAACGGGGTAGGAATACTCATATCAGACAAAATAGACTTCAAATAAAGGCTATTACAAAAGACAAAGAAGGACATTATAAAGGGATCACAGGAGCACCTGAATATATAAAGCAAATATTAACAGAGAGAAATTGATAGTAATACAATAATAGTAGGAGACTTGAACACCCCACTGACATCAATGGACAGATCATCCAGGCAGAAAATTAATAAAGCAACAGTGGTTTTAAATGACATCATAGACCAATTGGACAACATTTACAAGACATTCCATCCAAAAACAGCAGAACACTCATTCTTTTCAAATGCACATGGAATATTCTCCAGGATAGATCACATGCTATGCACAAAACAAGTCCCAACAAATTTAGGAGGATAGAAATTATATCAAGCAGTTTTTCCAACCACCATGGTATGAAACTAGAAATCAATTACAGAAAGGGAAAAGTACAAACACATGAAGACTAAACAACATACTATTAAAAAAAATCAATGAGTCAATGAAAAATATCAAAGAGCAAGTTAGAGAAAAACCTCAAAACAAATAAAAATCAAAACACAACTTTGCAGGGCTTCCCTGGTGGCGCAGTTGTTGGGAGTCCACCGGCCGATGCAGGGGACGTGGGTTCATGCCCCGGTCTGGGAGGATCCCACATGCCACAGAGCAGCTGGGCCCATGAGCCATGGCCACTGAGACTGTGCATCCGGAGCCTGTGCTCCGCAACGAGAGAGACCACAACAGTGAGAGGCCCGCATACTGCAAAAAAAACAAAACAACAAAAAAACAAAAAAAACCCACAACGCTCCATAATCTATGGGGTGCAGCGAAACAGTTCTAAAAGGGAAGTTTATAGCAATATAGGCCTTCCTCAAGAAACAAGAAAAATCTCAAATAAACAATCTAATCTAACATTTAAAAGAATTAGAAAAATAAGAACAAGCAAAGCCCAAATTCAGCAGGAGGATGCAAGTAATAAATATCACAGAGAAAATAAATAAAATAGAGACCAAAAAAGCAATAGTGAAGATCAATGAAACCAAGAGCTGTTTTTTTGAAAAGATAAATAAAACTGATAAACCTTTAGCCAGGCTCACCAAGAAGAAAAGAGAGAGGACCCAAGTAAACAAAATAAGAAATAAAAGAGGAGAAATAACAACTGATACCATAGAGACACAAAAAATCATAAGAGAACTCTATGAACAATTATATGTTCATATAATTTGTTAAAAGTGAACAACCTAGAAGAAACGGACAAATTTTTACAAACTTACAACCTGCAAAGACTGAATCAAGGAACAACACTTTGAACAGACTGATCACTAGTAGTGAAATTGAATTTGTAATTTAAAAAGCTCCCAGCAAACAAAAGTCCAGAGCTGGATGAATTCAAAGGAGAATTCTACCAAACATACAAAGCAAAACTAATACCACTCCTTCTCAAACTATTGCAAAAAATTGAAGATGAGGGAACACTCCCAAGTTCATGCTACAAGGCCATAATTACCCTGATACCAAAACCGGACACTACTATACATATATATATATATATATATATATATATATATATATATATATATATATATTATATATAAAAAACAGGAAAATATCTTTGATGAATAAAGCTGCAAAAACCTTCAACAAAATATTAGCAAACTGAACCCAACAATATATAAAAAGGATCATACCAATAAGATCAAGTCTGATTTATTCCAAGTATGCCAGGATGGTTTAACGCTTACAAATCGATCAACGTGACACACTACATTAACAAAAGGAAGGATGAAAATCACATGATCATCTCAATAGACACAGATAAAACATCTGACAAAATTCAACATCCATTCATAATAAAAACTCTAATTAAAGTGGGTATAGATGGAACATATCTCAATATAATAAAGGCCATTTATGACAACACAGCTAAAACCATGTGTAAAGCTGGTTTTCAATGGTGTAAAGCTGAAGGTCTCTTTGTAAATTCAGAAACAAAACAAGGATGCCCACTCTCACCAGTTCTATTTAACACTGTGTTGTAAGGCCTAGCCACAGCAATCAGACAAGAAAAGGAAATAAAATCATCCATATTGAAAGGGAAAAAGTAAAACTATCACCATTTGCACATGACATTACACCATGTATAGAAAACCCTAAAGTCTCCACTGAAAAACAGTTAGAACTAATAAATGAATTCATCAAAGTTACAGGACACAAAATTAATATACATAAATCTGTTGTCTGTACTCTATTAATGAACTATCAGAAAGACAAAGCAAAAAAAAAAATCTCATTTAAAATAGCATCAAAAAGAATAAAATACTTAGGAATAAAGTTAACCAAGGAGGTAAAAATCCTATACTCTGAAAACTATGAAACGTTGCTGAAGGAAATTGAATATGATACAAAAAATGGAAAGATATCCCACACTCTTGGATTGGAAGAATTAATATTGCTAAAATGCCCTTACTACCCAAGGCAATCTATAAGTTTAACGCAATCCCTATCAAAATACCATGACATTTTCACTGAATTAGAACAAATAATCCTAAAATTTGTATGAAACCACAAAAGACCACAAATTGCCAAAACAATCTTTAGAAGAAAAGAACAAAGCTGGAGGTATCATGGTCCTTGACTTCAGACTATATTACAAAACTACAGTAATCAAAACAGTATGGTAGGGCTTCCCTGGTGGCGCAGTGGTTGAGAGTCCGCCTGCCGTTGCAGGGGACGTGGGTGCGTGCCCCGGTCCGGGAAGATCCCACATGCCGTGGAGCAGCTGGGCCCGTGAGCCATGGCTATTGAGCCTGCGTGTCCAGAGCCTGTGCTCCACAACAGGAGAGGCCACAGCAGTGAGAGGCCCACGTACCGCAAAAACAAAACAAACCAAAAAAAAACAGTATGGTAGGTACTGACACAAAAACAGACACATAGATCAATGGAACAGAAACAAACCTACACACCTATGGTCAATTAATCTATGACAAAGGGAGTGAGAATATACAATGAAGAAAAGACAGTCTCTTCAATAAATTGTGCTGGGAAAACTGGACAGCCACATGTAAAACAATTATATTATTACAACACTTCTTCACACTACATACAAAAAATAAACTCAAAATCGTTTAAAGACCTAAATGTAAGACCTGAAACCATAAAACTCCTAGAAGAGAACATATGCAGAACATTATTTGACATAAATTGTAGTAATATTCTCTTGATTCTGTCTCCTAAGTCAAAAGAAATAAAAACAAAAATAAACAACTGGGACCTAATTAAACTTAAAAGATCTTGCACAGCAAAGGAAACCATCAACAAAATGTAAAGGCAACCTACTGAATGAGAGAAAATATTTACAAGTGATGCAAGCAATAACAGCTTAATATCCAAAATATATAAACAGCTCATATAACTCAAAACCAAAATAACAAGCAACCTGATTTTTAAATGGTCAGAAGACCTGAATAAACATTTTTCCAAAGAAGATATACAGATAGCTAACAAGGACATGAAAAAATGCTCAACATCACTAATTATTAGAGAAATACAAATCAAAACAACAGTGAGATAAACTCTCATACCTATAAGAATGGCTACCAACAAAAAGTCTACAAAAAACAAATGTTGGTGAGGATGTGGAGTGTACCCTTGTACACTGTTGGTGGGAATGTAAATTGGTGCAGTTACCATGGAAAACAGTATGGAAGGGCCTCAAAAAACTAAAACTAGAACTACCACATGATCAAGCAATTCCACTCCTGGGTATATATCTGGGAAAAAACGGAAAACACTAATTCAAAAAGATATATACCCCAATATTCATAGCAGCACTATTTGCAATAGCCAAGATATGGAAGCAAACCAAGTGTCCATCAAGAGAAGAAGTGATAGGGCTTCCGGTTCCAACTCAAGGCCTTGCCAGATGGTGTGTCAAGTGGCGAGATTACTTTGTGCCAGGTCACTTTAAGCTACTTGGAATTAAAACGTTAGTCAAGACTCAGTGGCTGACTTCCTCTTGCGAGAGTACCGGAATTACAACTAACTGCTGAACAATCATCAATAGGAAGACACTGGAACTCACCAGAAAAGATACCCCACATCCAAAGACAAAGGAGAAGCTGCAATGAGATGGTAGGAGTGGTGCAATCACAATAAAATCAAATCCCATAACCTCTGGGTGGGTGACTCACAAACTGGAGAAAAATTATACCACAAAAGTACACCCACTGGAGTGAAGGTTCTTAACCCTACATCAGGCTTCCCAACCTAGGGATCCGGCAATGGGAGAAGGAATGCCCAGACAATCAGACTTTGAAGCCTAGCGGGATTTGATTACAGAACTTCAACAAGATGAGGGAAAACAGAGACTCTACTCTTGGAGGGCACACAAAAAGTAGTGTGAGCATTGGGACCCAGCGGAAGGAGCAGGGACCCCATAGGAGACTGAACCAGACCTACTTGCTAGTGTTGGAGGGTCTCCTGCAGAGACAGGGGGGTGGCTGTGGCTCACTGTGAGGACAAGGACACTGGCACCAGAAGTTCTAGGAAGTGCTCCTTGGCGTGAGCCCTCCCAGAGTCCGCCATTAGCCCCACCAAGGAGCCAAGGTAGGCTCAGAGGGTTGGGTCACCTCAGGCCAAACAACCAACAGGGAGGGAATCCAGCCCCACCCATCACCAGACAAGTGGATTAAAGTTTTACTGAGCTCTGCCCACCAGAGCAACAGTCAGCTCTACCCACCACCAGTCCCTCCCATCAGGAAACTTGCACAAACCTCTTAGATAGCCTAATCCACCGAGGGCAAACAACAGAAGCAAGAAGAACTACAATCCTGCAGCCTGTAGAACAAAAACCACATTCACAGAAAGATAGACAAGATGAAAAGGTAGAGGGCTAGGTACCAGATGAAGGAACAAGATAAAACCCCAGAACAACAACTAAATGAAGTGGAAATAGGCAACCTTCCAGAAAACGAATTCAGAATAATGATAGTGAATATGATACAGGACCTCGGAAAAACAATGGAGGCAAATATCAAGAAAATGCAAGAAATGTTTAACAAAGACCTAGAAGAATTAAAGAACAAACACACAGAGATGAACAACACAATAACTGAAATGAAAACTACACTAGAAGGAATCAATAGCAGAATAACTGAGGCAGAAGAACGGATAAGTGACCTGGAAGACACAGTGGTGGAATTCACTGCTGAGAAACAGAATAAAGAAAAAAGAATGAAAAGAAATGAAGACAGCCTAAGAGACCTCTGGGGCAACATTAAATGCACCAACATTCGCATTATAGGGTTCCCAGAAGGAGAAGAGAGAGAGAAGGGACCCAAGAAAATATTTAAAGGGATTATACTCGAAAATTTCCCTAACATGGAAAAGGAAATAGCAACCCAAGTCCAGGAAGCACAGACAGTCCCATACAGGATGAACCCAAGGAGAAACACAATGAGACACATAGTAATGAAACTGACAAAAATTAAACACAAAGAAAAATTATTGAAAGCAGCAAGGGAAAAACATCAAATAACATACAAGGGAAGTCCCATAAGGTTAACAGCTGATTTCTCAGCAGAAACTCTACAAGCCAGAAGGGAGTGGCATGACATATTTAAAGTGATTAAAGGGAAGATACTACAACCAAGATTACTCTACCTGGCAAGGATCTCATTCAGATTCGATGGAGAAATCAAAGGCTTTACAGATAAGCAACAGCTAAGAGAATTCAGCACCACCAAACCAGCTCTACAACATACACTAAAAGGAACTTCTGTAAGTGGGAAACACAAGAGAAGAAAAGGACCTACAAAAACAACCCAAAACAATTAAGAAAATGGTAATAGGAGCATACATATCGATAATTATCTTAAACGTGAATGGATTAAATGCTCCAACCAAAAGACACAGGCACACTGAATGGATACAAAAACAAGACCCATATATATGTTGTCTACAAGAGACCCACTTCAGACCTAGGGACACATACAGACTGAAAGTGAGGGAATGGAAAAAGATATTCTATGCAAATGGAAATCAAAAGAAAGCTGGAGCAGCAATACTCATATCAGATAAAATACATTTTAAAATAAAGAATGTTACAAGAGACAAGGAAGGACACTACATAATGATCAAGGGATCAATTCAAGAAGAAGATATAACAATTATAAATATATATGCACCCAACATAGAAGCACCTCAATACATAAGGAAACTGCTAACAGCTATAAAAGAGGAAATCAACAGTAACACAAGAATAGTGGGGACTTTAACCTCACTTACACCAATGGACAGATCATCCAAATGGAAAATTAACAAGGAAACACAAGCTTTAAATGACACAATACACCAGATAGATATAATTGATATTTATAGGACGTTGCATCCAAAAAGAGCAGATTACACTTTCTTCTCAAATGCTCATGGAACATTCTCCAGGGCTGATCACATCTTGGGTCACAAATCAAGCCTCAGTAAATTTAAGAAAATTGAAATCATATCCAGCATCTTTTCTGACCACAATGATATGAGATTAGAAATCAATTACCAGAAAAAAAATGTAAAAAACACAAACGCATGGAGGCTAAACAATACGTTACTAAATAACCAAGAGATCACTGAAGAAATCAAACAGGAAATCAAAAAATACCTAGAGACAAATGACAATGAAAACACGATGATCCAAAACCTATGGGATGCAGCTAAAGCAGTTCTAAGAGGGAAGTTTATAGCTATACAAGCCTACCTCAAGAAGCAACAAACATCTCAAATAAACAATCTAACCTTACACCTGAAAGAACTAGAAAAAGAAGGACAGTCAAAACCCATAGTTAGTACAAGGAAAGAAATCATAAAGATCAGAGCAGAAATAAATGAAATAGAAACCAAGAAAACAATAGCAAAGATCAATAAAACTAAAAGCTGGTTCTTTGAGAAGATAAACAAAATTGATTATCCATTAGCCAGACTCATCAAGAAAAAGAGGGAGAGGACTCAAATCAATAAAACTAGAAATGAAAAAGGAGAAGTTACAACAGACACCACAGAAATACAAAGCATCCTAAGAGACTACTACAAGCAGCTCTATGCCAATAAAATGGACAACCTGGAAGAAATGGACAAATTCTTAGAAAGGTAAAACCTTCCAAGACCGAACCAGGAAGAAATAGAAAATATGAACACACCAATCAAAACTAATGAAATTGAAACTGTGATTTAAAATCTTCCAAAAAACAAAAGTCCAGGACCAGATGGCGTCACAGGTGAATTCTATCAAACACTTATAGAAGAGCTGCAACCATCCTTCTCAAACTCTTCCAAAAAATTATGGAGGAAGGAACATTCTAAAACTCATTCTATGAGGCCACCATCACCCTGATACCAAAACCAGACAAAGATACTACAAAAAAAGGAAATTACAGACCAACATCACTGATGAATATAGATGCAAAAATCCTCAACAAAATACTACAAACAGAATCCAACAACCCATTAAAAGAATCATACACCATAATCAAGTGGGATTTATCCCAGGGATGCAAGGATTCTTCAATATATGCAAATCAATCAATGTGATACACCATATTAACAAATTGAAGAATAAAAACCATATGATCATCTCAATAGATGCAGAAAAAGCTTTTGACAAAATTCAACACCCATTTATGATAAAAACTCTCCAGAAAGTGGCCATAGAGGGAACCTATCTTAACATAATAAAGGCCATATATGACAAACCCACAGCAAACATCATTCTCAATGGTGAAAAACTGAAAGCATTTCCTCTAAGATCAGGAACAAGACAAGGATGTCCACTCTCACCACTATTATTCAACATAGTTTTGGAAGTCCTAGCCACAGCAATCAGAGAAGGAAAAGAAGTAAAAGGAATACAAATTTGAAAAGAAGAAGTAAAACTGTCACTGTTTTCAGATGACATGATACTATACATAGAGAATTGTAAAGATGCCACCAGAAAACTACGAGAGCTAATCAATGAATTTGGTAAAGTTGCAGAATACAAAATTAATGCACAGAAATCTCTTGCATTCTTATACACTAATGATGAAAAATCTGAAAGTGAAATTAAGGAAAAACCCCATTTAATATTGCAACAAAAAGAATAAAATACCTAGGAATAAACCTACCAAGGGAGACAAAGGACCTGTATGCAGAAAACTATAAGACACTGATGAAAGAAATTAAAGATGGTACCAACAGATGTTGAGATATACCATGTTCTTGGATTGGAAGAATCAGTATCATGAAAATGACTATACTACTTAAAGCAATCTACAGACTCAATGCAATCCTTATCAAATTACCAATGGCATTTTTTATGGAACTAGAAGAAAAAATCTTAAAATTTGTATGGAGACACAAAAGACCCCGAATAGCCAAAGCAGTACTGAGGGATAAAACAGAGCTGGAGGAATCAGGCTCCCTGACTTCAGACTATACTACAAAGCTACAGTAATCGAGACAATATGGTACTGGCACAAAAACAGAAATATAGATCAATGGAACAGGATAGAGAGCACAGAGATAAACCCACACATCTATGGTCAACTAATCTATGACAAAGGAGGCAAGGATATACAATGAAGAAAAATCAGTCTCTTCAGCAAATGGTGCTGGGAAAAGTGGACAGCTACATGTAAAAGAATGAAATTAGAACACTCCCTAACACCAAACACAAAAATAAACTCAAAATGGATCAGAGACCTATATGTAAGACAGGACACTATAGAACTCGTAGAGGAAAACATAGGAAGAACACTCTTTGACATACATCACAGCAGGATCTTTCTTGATCTACCTCCTAGAGTAATGGAAATAAAAACAAAAATAGTCAAATGGAACCTAATGAAAGTTAAAAGTTTTTGCACAGCAAAGGAAACTGCAAACAAGATGAGAAGACAACCCTCAGAATGGGAGAAAATATTTGCAAATGAATCAACGGACAAAGGATTAATCTCCAAAATATATAAACAGCTCATGCAGCTCAACATTAAAAAAACAAACAAGCCAATCCAAAAATGGCCAGAAGACCTAAATAGACATTTCTCCAAAGAAGACATACAGATGGCCAAGAAGCACATGAAAATCTGCTCAACATCACTAATTATTAGAGAAATGCAAATCAAAACTACAATGTGGTATCACCTCACACCAATTAGAATGGGCATCATCAGAAATTCTACAAACCACAAATGCTGGAGAGGGTGTGGAGAAAAGGGAACCCTCTTGCACTGTTGCTGGGAATGTAAATTAATACAGCCACTATGGAGAACAGTATGGAGGTTCCTTAAAAAACTAAAAATAGAATTACCGTATGATCCAGCAATTCCACTAATGGGCATATACCCAGGGAAAACTATAATTCAAAAAGACACATGCACCCCAATGTTCATTGCAGCACTATTTACAATAGCCAGGACATGGAAGCAACCTAAATGCCCATTGACAGATGAATGGATAAAGAAGTTGTGGTACATATATACAATGGAATATTACTCAGCCATAAAAAGGAATGAAATTGGGTCATTTGTTGAGACGTGGATGGATCTAGAGACTGTCATACAGAGTGAAGTAAGTCAGAAGGAGAAAAAAATTATTGTATATTAAAGCATATATGTGGAACCTAGAAAAATGGTACAGATGAACCGGTTTGCAGGGCAGACATTGAGATGCAGATGTGGAGAATAAATGTATGGACACCAAGGGAGGAAAGTGGTGGGCGGGGGGTTGCTGTGATGAATTGGGAGATTGGGATTGACCAATATATATACCAATATGTATCAAATGGATGACCTATAAGAACCTGCTGTATAAAAAAAAAAAAGAGAAGAATTGATAAAGAAGGTGTGCTATGTGTGTGTGTATGTGTGTATATGTATATATGTGTATATATATATATACACATATATACATATACACACACACACACAAACATACATACACACAGTGGAATATCACTCAGCCTTAAAAAATTGAAATTCTGCCATTTTCAGCAAAGTACATGAAACTAGAGTGTATTATGCCTAATGAAATAAGTCATATGGAGAAAGACAAATACTATATGATATCACTTATTTGTGGAACCTAAAAAATAAAACAAACCAATGTATACAGCAAAACAGAAACAGACTCACGGTAATAGAAAACAAACTAGTGGTTACCAGTGGCAGAGAGATGGGAGGAGAGGCAAGATAAGAGTGTGAGATTAGGAATTACAAGCTTCTGTGTATAAAATAGATAAGCAACAGTATATATTGTAGAGTACAGGGCCATTATTTTGTATAGCCATTATTTTGTAATAACTTAATGGAGTATAATCTAAAAATACTAAATCACTATGCTGTACACCTGAAATTAATATAATATTGTAAATCAACTATACTTCAATTAAAAAAAGAAAAATGAAGAAAAAAATTTTTTTAAAGCTTTAAGGACATGATGTACAAAGTAAACTATATAGAAATAAAGTTTTAAGGCATTTTACTCAACAAGCATATATTATCCAACTTTCTTTCTTTCTATATCCGTTTTTCAGAAAAAAAATTAATATGGACCTCAATTTTCTTATTCTCATTGCACACCTTAAAAACACAAAAAAATACATACCAAAAATGAAATTAATGTGTACTTGGGAAAAAATGAAGTTAAATTTATCACAACATCTATCTCAGAATATAGTAATATATGCTTAAAAGAAAATCAGAGCAGCACCCAGAAAGCATGATCTAGCACCAACATATTCAAGGTTCAAACAAGAACTCATAATGGAATTGGTAAGACATTTAGCATTTAGCTAGATTGTTGGTTCCAAACCTCCTCAGGAGCTTCCCAGGTGATATCTGAAACTGGCTGCCCTACATGGAGAACAAGGAGAGACTGAAGAAAGAGGCAGACCAAGTTTAATAAGCAAGGGAACTTACATACAAGGTTTGTCTTGAGTGGTCGCAAGATAGTGGATCTCCTCACCTGCATACCAGAATCTTAAAAACTTATGTAGAGATCTTAACTGGATTCAGTCACTATACAGTCTGATGGTCTTAACACCACATTACTCTCTCAAGGTTACATCCTTGAAATAGCTGCTAACATGGTATTAGTAGGTGAAACATTCCATGGACAGGGGAGGAAATAAGAAGTCTCTGATTGCCCAGGTCCAGCTCCAGGGTCAACTGGCAGTCATGTCTTCTCGATGACCTCCTCCAATACTCTACCCCTCATGACCATCTCTTACAATCTTATATGTCCCCTTCTTCCATAATGTTTCTGAGCAATCAGCAAAGGGTTTTATTAGCATGGAGGTGGCTCCTTTGGTGATTATCTGGCTGCATTGGAAGCAGATGCCACAGCAACAGAATAAGCACATGCAAGAGAAATCACAGATTAAGATAATGACTCTCAATATATGTAACAATTTTTTCTACTGAGAGCCCCATGATCCAAACCATCAATTTACTAACTCTTAATCTGGGGGTTGCATTACTCATGGTTTTCACTTATGTCCTTATGTGATTTAATACAGATGACACATTAACAGACTCATCAGATATGAACATACAACATTCTGTTTAGATAATGGCACAGGTGCCTCCTTGCAAGGCAGTCACAGTGTCCAAGGCCATCCTATTTTGGAAGACAACTTTTCTTGCTAGAGACATTTCAGTGTTCAGTAAGGACAGGCTTTGCTAGCTATCATTTGTTTGCTGGATGAATTTGGTAAGGGCTTCTATGCATCCTATAATGTCTCCTGGCCAGTGGAGGGAACAAAGATGGCAGCCAAATGATTGTACCCATGGAAAATAACGTGCCCAGCTAGCCTTGAGGAGAGGGAAGTTGGCAGCTTTAGGAACTTGACCTTATTGTGCAAACCACTTATGTTAACCAGGGGAGGAAGCATTGTCAAGCATGAGAAAATGGACTAGGGAAGAATATGCCAGACCAGAGTCCCCACCTCCTCCCCCCTTTCGATGGTGCATGTTCCATTCCAGGCATAGTATGTTTCAACTGTTCCATCTTGCAGCAGGACAACTGGATCCTAGCGGAAACTGCACCCCTACCCATACAAAGTAAGTCACCCATCCCAGTGGGAAGTCCTAACACAAATTCCAGTGGATAACACCTTTCCCAGGTGTGATGGAGCTTGGTGTTCTCAGCAGCATAACACATTGATCCACCATGCAAGTGGGGGCAATGACTGCCCCCCCATGGCTTCCACACCTTTGTATTAAGAGTCAGATGGCTTTTGGCACTTCATCTGTTTCACTGTCTATCACCACAACACCCTCCCCTTTGTTCTCCTCACTTTCCCAGGGATTCCACCTCTTAGTGTCCTAATAAAACTTTGTCACAAGCTCCCAGATCTTAATCCATAGCATTTTGTGCCCTCCTAGCTTTGTAAAATGGCACACTAAGTTCTCCAACTTATTGTCATGCTCTCCCACCTTGTCACCAGCCCCAAAGATAGCAGAGTAGCAAACACCCACGTGTCCTTCTCTAACCTCAGCTCTGCTTCCAACTTTCCAGTTGGGGCTTCAATCTCTAGTTGGGCATCAGTGGCCACTGACCTGCCCAGAGTAGATGCCAGCCCACCACAGCAGGCATTCATTTCCCTTCTTTGCCACATTGCCCTCTGTGCAGTTTCTCAGATAAATTCATTAAACCAGCCAGTGTTTTCAGGATGTCCCTGTATCTACATGGCAGTCCACAAACATCTAACATGTGGGCCACCCCTCCCTACACAGAGATTGGCAGCCAACTTGGGATTTCCTAGTGAATGCCTCTTTCCCAAGACCCATTTCTTCTGTCTCCTGGCTGGCTCACCAATTGTTGGTTCAAAACCTCGAGAGTTCACAGGGTGAAATCTGCAACAAGTCCTTGTACATGGCGGGCAAAGAGAAACCAAAGAAAGAGGCAAACCACTCCAGATTGGTGGGTGGCAGGTTTAATAAGCAAGAGAAATTATATATGAGTCTTGTCTTGGGCAATCATAAGATGTGTAGACCTCTGCATCCACCCACCAGAATCTTAAAAGTTTATGTAGAAAGTGGCCTTAACTGGGTTCAGTCACCTATTCAATCCAGATTTAATAAGAATTCTCATCAATCTTATACCTGAGGTCACTAGGTATGCCACAAGTCTATTCTTTTTTTTTCTTTTCAACAAATATATGTGATCCCTACTAGGCACTGTACACCATGCAAGATGAATAAGACATGATGCTTTCTCTTCAGAAACTTAGTCTAGTAAAGGGATAGAGTGACACACACAAATAGAAGAAATGAAGTGATATAGTTACTATTATAGACATTTGTGCAGTGAAAATGTAAAGGAGGGTATAGTTAGCTCTTCCAGTTGCTGGATGAGGAAGGTGAGGGAATGTGAGGGAATGTTCA
This sequence comes from Orcinus orca, assembly GCF_937001465.1. Classification (NCBI taxonomy): domain Eukaryota; kingdom Metazoa; phylum Chordata; class Mammalia; order Artiodactyla; family Delphinidae; genus Orcinus; species Orcinus orca. The sequence goes on along the minus strand of NC_064569.1, from coordinate 33,905,288 downwards.
GCTTTACAAAGAAGGTAATCATTGAGCTTAGCAAGGAAAGATGTTCCCAGTTAAGCAGGGGTGTTCTCCAGATAAGGAGGGAAAGGAGGGTTGATGTGGAGCCTAAACAAAGGCAGAAAGCATGAAATAGTATTATTTATTCAAGTAATTATGAATAGTTCAATACAACTACTTCATGGTATATAAGAAAGAACATAGCAAGAGATGAGACTGGAAAGGTAAACACGGGCCAGATTATAGTCTATGATAAGGATTTGGGTCTTATCTTAAGAACACTTGTGGTCATTGAAAGGCTTTATCAAGGGAGAGACATGACCAGATCTGGGTTTTTAGAAAGATTCTTCTAGCAGCTTGTTGAGAATGGGTTGGAGGGATCAAGCCTAGAGGCAAGGAGGCCAGAGGAGGATTGGAACAACCCACATTGGAGATAATAAGAGCCAACCCAGGGCACTAGCTCGAGAATGGGAGCTGGATGAAGGTAGGAGCAATCGACTTTAGTGCTTGATTGGCTGAAGGAGTGAGGGATAAGGAAAGGCAGAGGTCATCCATGTCTCCCAAATTCCTGGGATGATAGTAGTTCTGTTTTCTAAGATGGATAATTCATCCATAAGTTTTAGAGTAAAATACAATGGATTTAGTTTTGGTCATTCTGAGTTTGAGGAATCTGTGGAGGATCCAAGTGACTATGGGTGTTGGGGGTTGGTCAAGGGCAGGGCCACCAACATGGTAAGAAGCTGAACTGGGCATCAGCACCTCCAGGCCTCACACTACATCAAATGTCAGGTGCAATCATTTCACAACTAAGATGTCAGAGCACAGATGGTCAGTCCACCCCTGTTAACACCAAAGCTTCCCCTGTGTTAATATTTAAAGAAGAAGGATAGTGAAGTTCTTTGAAAATAAAGAGTAAGGTGGTCTTGCTTAAGTGCGGGTGAAGCAGAATGGAAAATATGGCAGAAAAATTCCAAGAAGAGACCTATACTCCCATATTCCTCCTTGCCTGATGTAGCCACTTATTTCAAGTCACTTGAAGGCCAAGGTCATCTTATATTCATGAGCCTAGACCATGCCCTGGACCCCGGTTAAGCCAGACTTTGCCTCAGTATTTGCTTCACACTCTGATACTCTGATCAATGGAGATTTGACTTACCCTTTGTCATCTCTCTCTATTTTAGACGTGGTACCTGGTTTCTCATATGGGCGTGTCTCTAACCCTCTGGATAAACCATCTGAATTCCCGATCCCATGCTCTAGCTGGGTAACTTGAATTTGTTAAATCAGTCATATGCCTAGTAAACCCCTTTCTCTCGCACCACCCACAAACTTAACATAACCAGCACATTTTATGCATATTAAATAGGCATGACAAAAGACAGTTCTCAGTATAATTGTAAGCAGACACAGGATACACAGACAAGTGAAGCCGCACTGACCACATATATACATTAAATGTGTAACATAAAAATTACTAAAGAGACCACCTATATCCAGAGACCACCTTCTAAAATAGCTAAGGGCTCTGAGCATGTAGCTTATTTTCCATCAAAATAATGTGTTTTGAACCTACCTTAAGAGACCACCTGCCTAACATGAACGCAGGCCCTTTTCAAAAGAATTTTTTTTTTTGAGAAAAAAAGTTAAATAAAATGCATTGCCTAGCCAGCTCCAGCTTCACATATGCCTCTCTGCATAAGCCATGCTTTTCTTAAAACCACCCCACATGAGGTTTTAAGCTTCCCTGCTGAGTTTTCAGACCCTAATGCCAAGCAATGGCCCTACTTAATGGTTAATACGATGAATAAACTTGTTGCAGATTTCCTGGGGTCGATTATGGGGACCCCACTCCACACAAGATCACCCAGAAAATCCTTGGGATAATTTGGGGGATTTTCAGGGCCATCTACATTGACTCTAACATAATAATTGGTTACAAAGCCCTGAAGAATCATTCCACGTGTGTTAGAAGCATAAACTACAAGGAGTATTGTTTAATGGTTGACCACCTGCCCGAAAGACCACTTAATTTTAGAACCCAGGGTGGTATCCATATGCAGATTTCATAGTTTTATATTATAAGCAACAACAGGTTAAATACATTGTACCAGTTGGTAAGTGAAGAGTGAGCATGTTGAGTATAAGTAAAGTTGGGAAGAAAATTACCATCTTTCAACAAATCATTTAGGAAAGAGACTTCAAGCAATACACAGCAGCAAATGAGAGCAGTAAATAAGACTGTCTCCCATCAGAAATCACAGTTGCTATAGAGGGGCTGAATTAGGGGGAAAAGGAGGTACAAGTACTAGGCCAATAAACACGGCAGGCCTTCGGTATTCAAGGGCTATTGATTGAAAAGTCCAGCTCCACTCAATAAAGATCTCCGTCCAGTAACCCTTTTGACAATTCTCTTTGAGGCACTAGTGGCCGAAATACATAGGTAAATGCTTAACACGCTGTAACCTTCAAAGACAAAGATAAATATAACCACATATACACAAACATAAACTATAATAAGTAAAGTTAAATTAATAACCGACAAATGGGGAGGGGGGTAACTGCTGGTGATCCTCTTGAATTTGAAATGTGCACACCTATTTTAAAAAATGAGTAACCTCACCATGTCCTTACCAAGGCTTGTTTTCCTAGTTTCTTTCACCAGTTATCACAGCTTACATAAAATCTCCACCAAAGGAATTAAGGAAGCCATTCCTGTGAGGCTGCCAACATAAAAAAAAAGCAGAATTTTCCACTACAGGTTGCTGGAAGGTTGATTTATCCTTGCTCCTTTATGCTTACTGCACGCAGGCTCTGTAATGAGCATATGGTAAAAGAACGTTTCATCAGGGCTGGGAAGTCATACTGACTTGGTCCAACACATTAGGTTTTATAGCTGATCTTTGCACATTGTTAACAAACACCGTGAAATCCAGGAACCCTGCTTTTAAACAGCTGTGAGAATTCACCGACTTCTAATATCTCATCCTGAAAGAGAAGAATAGTTAATGAGATCCAATCTGAGCACTTTCTGAAAACTTAATTTTGAAGTTATGGGCCCTAATAAAGATATATTAGCACCTAGTTGATAACACTCTCTAAATTTTACTTTCAACAGTTGAAATCATGCATCTTACTTTCAGCCTGGGACCAGGTGGCTTCTGTTGGTACATTGATGTTTTAAAAGAGTTTTAAAACATACCATAGCTTTTCTTGTTTGATTTGGGATGCTCTTTGTTCAGCATTAATTGGCTAATAAAGCTTAACCTTTTGAATTCACCTTTTAAAAAGAGCCCTATTTTCTGAAAGAAATGATGAGCCACTGCTGAATGCTTACAGCACAGTGTTCCATACACACAAGGTATTCTAACTTTTGTTCTCTCCAAAATCAATCATACAGAAAACAAACAATGAAAAAAAAACAGTCATCACACACACACACACACACACACACACAGAAAACAAACAATGAAAAAAAACAGTCATCACACGCACACACACACACACACACACACACACACAGAAAACAAATAATGAAAAAAAACAGTCATCACACACACACACACACACACACACCCCAAAAACCTGAATTGCCTGTATTAGCAGTTCCTGCTTCTGAAGCACCACACAGTTCTTTCATACAACATCCTAACAGAGGTTTGGCTTTTTAGAAATCCCTGTACACTTTTAATCAAATTTCAGGGTCTATAAAAGTTTAGTCTAATCTAATGTCCCATATCAGGGATACGAAAAACCAAGATCTAGCTAGATTAAAGAACTTGCCTAAAATCAAACTAATACTGTTAAGTAACTAATACTTGCTGTGTTTACTGTGTGTCAGGTGCTATGCTAACTATTTTGCATGGATTATCTCATGTGTACCTCAAAACAACACTGGGGAAAAGTGTAATTATCATTTAGTATGAATTTTCCATCACTGCATAAGAAATCATCACAAGCTTAGCACAAAATTTACACGGGTCAGGGATCTGGTACATTTTGGCTGAATTCTCTGCTCAAGATTCCACAAGGCTGAAAGCAAAGTATCAGCTGGCTGCGTTCTCATCTAGAGGCTCCAACAGGGAAAAAAAATCTTCTTCCAAGCTTGTGTTATTAAGGACCTGCTTTCCTGCTAGCTGTTTCCACCTTGGGTAGAAACGGAATTTTTGAAAGTCTGGATTTTGTTTTCATTCTTTAGAAATTCAAGGAATTATAGCTCCCACAAACCCTAAGTTAAAGCATTTATCTTTGAATTTGTACATGTGGGTCTGTTTATTAAACATTCACTCTTTATGTGTAAGTTATTTCTATTTCCTACTTGTGCAGCTATTGTTCAGAGGCATATACTTTTATAATGTAATAGAAAGTTATCTGCCTCATCATTTAGTAAGCACCCAATTTCATATTTTTCTGAAGAACTAGATAGGCTAGACCCCCAAAAGCTTATGGATGTACAGAACATACATTTAATAAACAGAAGAATAAAGTTGTAAAATCATTACGTGAATTAATATAATGCATACTTTTAACTATGTAAGGACAAGAATAAAAGCATTTTAAGAATGAAAGGCAAAGAAAGTACCCAAAAGGGTTAGGATATATTCTATTTTTCTTATTCTGGAACACACTTTCCTACTCCTTACCCCTGACTCCAACCCCTGCAATCAAACTCTATTCATCTTTCAGATTCCAGCTTAGGTATTACCCCTTCCATGGAGACATCCCTTAGCCTAACTCTAGGTTAAATGCCCCTTCTAAGTAACTGTACTTGTCCTATCATAACACCTATTATACTGTGTCATAATTACCTATTGCCAAATATATTTTTCAAATTTTCCAAATATATAGGCTACAAAAAGTCCTTCTTGGAGCAGGCGGGAGCAGGTGGTCTATCTCTATCTTATTCTCCATTATATCCTCAGCACTTAGTACCATGTCTGGCATCTAGTAGACACAAATTAAATGTGTGCTAAATAATTGAATTAAGTTGAACCTGGTACCTAAGAGGATCTCATAACCTGACCGAGCTAAAAGAAATAGTTCTCTGATCAATCCAGAAACCCCCTAAATGTAAAGATGGAGTTCCAGAAATAGGCATTGGTAGTGTTCTACTTAATTAACACATTCAATTCAAATCCTTTTGACCAACACTCACTGAGCACCCTCCACCTAATGGCAGGGCAATGGCCCTCAGCAGATGTGGTCTGAGACCTGTGGTGCTGCTGGTGAGAACACACCTCCACCTGGCCATCCCAGCTCCTTGTGCCCCCTTGAGATTCTCTCCCCCAGAAGAGACGAGTCAGCCAGTGGGCTCACATTTTCTCAATGAATGACTATAACAGTAGTCTGATTGCTTACCTATGTCTCAATGATTTTAAAACTAACCCTATCATGCCTCACAACTCGGTCACCAACAGAATTCCCCATCTCCAAGGTCATCTATTGTCACTCATCATTGCCTACTGCTACCCAATTCCACTGCAGCTTTCCACTTCCAAAGTCATATCCTTCATTTTCAATTCTCAAACAATTGAAACTCCTCTGAGATCACAACTTCAATCATCCCACTCACAGTTATCTCCTAGCCTCTCACCTCACTTGTGCTATTATTCCCATTCCAGTAATCCGTAAAACATATAGAGATCTCTAATCCATTACTGCATTGTTCCTGTGCATCACCTCTCTTACCTTCCCAGCTGTGGTTTGAGATCTAAAATTAAGATTCAATATGGTGTTGCTTTAACATCTGGGGACAATCAGGAGAACCTCAAACGGCCTAACCACAAGTTCCCGTCTCCACTCTACGGCCACAGATAAGGTCCTCTAGCCAAGTAACCCTCCTGATCATAGGAACAACGCACAGTTCCTGCTTATCCCTGAGAAGCAGTTTTTACTTCTGCACAAGCCTGTAAAATTATTTTAAAAAGCTAACCACATCCTCCAGCAGGAACTAAGGAGCACCTTACCCTCTTGATACTACTACAAAGCTTGCTTCCATCAACCACTGGCTGTGTACTCTGTTTTCAAGTACAACCCTTGTGTGACGCTGCACAGCATCAGGTGTCATCTTCCTTCTCCTGGCTATGAGTATATGTGACTAATAAACTGCTGTCAATCTCATCTGTTCACTGTTGAGTGTTGAGTGTCATGTGTTCAGCCATCCTCATCACCCCAGGAATCCCTCCCTCACCAATGAGGTGAAGAGGAGACGATCAAAACACCAGTCCTCATAACCTATCCTAGATTCCATGATTCATCATTGCAGTCATCACTTAACAAACACTTTACCACCTTGCCCCTCGTTTCCATCATCCTACCTTTGCAGAAAGCACAATTTGTTAAACGTAGCTATCTATTCCACAATTGCAGCAAGAAATCTTTACTGGAGAAAGTCATGACTATGAATTGTTTTAATTTATTTTATTGAAGTATAGCTGATTTACAATGTTGTGTTAATTTCTACTGTACAACAAAGTGATTCAGTTATACACATATATACACTCTTTTTCATATTCTTTTTCATTATGGTTTATCACAGAATATTGACTATAGTTCCCTGTGCTATAAAGTAGGACCTTGTTGCTTATCCATTCTATATATAATAGTTTGCATTTGCTAATCCCAAACTCACAATCCATCCTACCCCCTCCTTCTTCCCCCTTGCCAACCACAAGTCTGTTCTCTAGGTCTGTGACGACTACGAATTGTAAATGAGTACTCGACACTACCTGCAATCCCTTCATGATCACTTAGTAATTTCTCACTCTCTGAGATTAGTATTTCACACTCACATCCTACAATCCCCAGCCTCCCCACCCCATTGCCCCATCTCACTACACCCCAGTCGTACTAAGCTTGTTTCTGTTCCTTGAACTCACTGAAAGTGTTTCACCTCTGTGTCTTTCTACTTGTTGTTCTTTACACAGAATGCTCTTGCTCAAAATATTTCCATGACTACTGGCCATAATAGTTTGTCTCAAATGTTGTCTCCTCCAGAAGAAGACCTACCCTAACCACACAAGCCACAAGAGTCCCCTACATACCAGCTCACTCTACCACATTATCTTGTTCTATTGTTTTTAGAGCACTATCTGAAATTATCTTTATTTATTTAATTTTTTTATAGTGTGTCTCTATCCCACCAAAATAAAAGCTTCTTAAGAGTCAGACAGTTTTCAACATTGCATCGCAAGAGGCTAAAACAATTCCAAGTACATAATAGGTGCTCAATAAATACTTGTTGAGTTAATGACTAGGAATCAATTTCCACATTGAAAAAAAAGAGACAGTAGGAATTCTAAGTATTTCCCATCACATCATGGCAATACCAGCTCATCATTTTTAATTTTTAATGTAGACATTCGTTCACAATTTTTTATCATTTACACACTAATAGAACTTCATTTAACCAAACTATCAGTCTAAACACTAATCATTTATGTCTCTTTTATAGACACAAATCTTCCAGAGCCATTATATACATTATCAATGGCAAAAACCTAATCAAGAATTTGAATATAGGGTTTCCCTGGTGGCGCAGTAGTTGAGAGTCCGCCTGCCGATGCTAGGGGACATGGGTTCGTGCCCTGGTCCGGGAAGATCCCACATGCCACAGAGCGGCTGGGCCCGTGAGCCATGGCCGCTAAGCCTGCGTGTCTGGAGCCTGTGCTCCACAACAGGAGAGGCCACAACAGTGAGAGGCCCGCATACCGCAAAAAAAAAAAAAAAAAAAAAAGAATTTGAATCTAGACCTCAATCAATATCAATAAATCCATGTATGTCTTATACCTTCAATCATGTTTATTATACTGATTTGGCTTAGTGATGACTGACATATGTGCAGTAAGAGGAAGTAATTAAAGTTTTCTAATATAAATTAGTTTCCTTTAAGATTTTGGTCTCACATATTACCTGGAACCAGTATTCTCAGCTCCTTAGATTCCTTATATTACTATGATGTAACATATACGCTCCATTATATTTCACTCAAATTCATGACATGTGATTAAATGTAAAGAAGACTTTGTGGCAGGAAGCAGTATTTCAAACCCATTTAATTCCATAACTATTGCATGGCGCCAGGCACCGGGCCAGGTGTTACAGGAGATTCAAAGAAGAGTAAAGTGCAGCACCTGCTCTCAACACACAGCCCTCAGAAGACCCCGTTTGAGAGACAAAGGACGACATTGAATGAAGTATTTCATTGGGGTTATTGGATCGACTAAAAACATCAACAGTTTGATTTAAAAGCTATGAATCTGATGACAGAAACTTGTAACAGCCAAAGGTTAAGTGTGGCTTGACACCCATAATTTACCAACTGAAATTATCTTGTCTTTTTATATTTTCTTTTAAAGAACTTCAAGGGAGTAATAGCTGGCTTGGGTTTAAACTCTGGCTAATTCTGAAAATTGTTCTACAGTATTTATAAATTGTTCTAATGCTATTTTTCCACCTTATGTTCTCCTAGACAGATGACAATATAAATATAATCAAGTAAAATCGATTTATTCAATAAGATTTGGTCCATATTTTAATGAAGCCAATAATTCAAGTTACCTCTCAAAGCCAGTTACCAGCAGAGCATAGTGGACAGGTTTGTGTCATGTCAAATTCCTCCAAAAGCTCAGCAGCTATTAGTAGCAAAAGCATTGTGTAAACATTCTTTAAATATTTTGTTAACATTGTTTGGGAATAATGTGTGAACAGAGAACAGTGTTTTAGAGAGCTAGTTCAGGGAACCCACAACAAGGAGAAATCCAAGGTTTTGATTTTGTGGTATAATATCCTGCATACATTTAGATAGTTGGGTCAGGAATGATTTATCCTATACATCAGCTAGGTCATTGGTCCATGGATTTTGCAAGTCAGTTTGTATTGAACATATGGTCCTGCTTATGAAAAGTGTGGAGAATAGTGGGACCCACTGGCCCACCAACAATGCAGATTTTAATCCTAAAATGCTTCAGAGAATTAAGATAGAGGGTATGTGTTACTTAGCACAACCTAGGTGTTTATTTAAAGCTAAATGTATTTCTCATTACTTTTCCTTAATGGGAGTAGAAAAACAAAAAGAACTAAGGAGCAGTGGGACAGATCTTTTTCAAAGAGAGAGGAGTTTGCCTATGTTATCCACATATATAAATCTCTACAGCTGTGGTCTTGGAGGAAGTATCCAAAAAAGTCAACAAATAAATTTCAACTCTGATTTTAAAACATTGGCAGGGGCTACACCAAACAATGTGCTGAGAAACACAGTGTGCCATATATTTGCCATTGCAGAACCAGGCACCAGGCATTCCTAAACCCATACAATCCCTGAAACAAGTCAGCATTTAATCATGGAAAGCATCGTGGCCCCACCAGGCAGGAAGAAACTTCTGGGCCCCAAAGTCTCACTCTTAGTCTTCTCTCCTCTTCTTTCTGCCAATATATTCCCTGTTTATCTTCTAAGGCCCAGACTCTAACTTCCTCAAAAGCCTTCCTCACAATTCCAGCCCTCACACATTATTCTCTCTTCAGAACCTTTATTACATATACAATGCATGTCATGCAAGTTTGCACATTATTAGATATTGTATAGTTTTCTAGCAAAAGGCTAACTTAGTAAAATGACAAGGGCTTGTATTTCTTTCATTGCACATGACAAAGCCCAGTACCCTGTTAGTCACATAACATGTGCCTTGTAAATGCTTGATCTTGTATTGAAACGAAGGTTGTGAATGCCGAGCTGTTGTCAAGCTGCTCTCAGAATTATCAAGATCCAGTTTATCTTAAATGGTCATTCATAAAGGAACCTATGGACAAGTTGCAATAAAAAGAATAACATGGCCCCTCTTCTCAAAGGAGTTGATTTGGCGAAAGAATGATAAAGTAAAGCAATCTCACTTTTAAGTTAGGACCATATTTCCCAAACGACATCAAAGACTTGGGTTGCAGGCTCTTGCTTTTTCTCCTGATAGCTCTGGTCTTACAGAGACCCCCCCATAGCCTGCTGATCACATTCTTTGCGACCAGGATCAGTCCTGAATATCCCCAGCTGTCACTGATGGATATAAACAAGACTTGTCCTGAGGCTCGTGGAATCCAGGTGTTAGGGCTAAGGTTTACCTCCTCAAGTGGGAAGAGGCAAGACTTTCTCAGGACTGGAATTCTATGCACAGCTTGGGGAATACGGACTCTCCCATAGGGCTGCTTTTAGAGGCTTAACCATGGTAGTGGAGTTGGGCCTACTATACCATCGGGTAGGCACTCAATCAATGGAGAAAGTGTTGCTGTTGCTATCAACTTGATCTATTTGCCACCCTTAGCATTGACATTTTAGTAATCCAATTTGTTCAGTTAGTTCTTATCACTTTTTCTTACAGAGTTTTTTCTTCTCGGTGCCATTCTCCAACCCTTCTCCAGGTGATTTGGTGTCCATCGTATCAGTCATCCAAGGCTGAGATCATGGAACACAATTACCATGACTGACCTTTTCCCAATAAACCAGTTCACATTTAACAGAGGCCACTCTTAGATAATGTGAAATTTTCACATCCTTATTTTTCCTTCTTTCTGGCAAGCTGCTTTTGTGTCTCTTTGTACCTTTTAAAAACCACATCACTTTGAAAAAATAATTAAAAATCAAAGCAATGTTTATGAGCTGTTTGTTGCAATTCTGTGTAAGATCAGATAGCATGAAGGAAATATTAAAATTAATGGATGAAATGAAGAAATGAGGCTTGGGAAGTATCTGTTGATACCAATTATCTATACAATCACCCCTCAGATCCATGGGGTATTGGTTCCAGGACTCCAATGAATACCAAAAATCTGTGGATGTACAGCTCCCTAATACAAAATGGCATAGGATTTGCATATAACCTACACACATCCTCTCATACACTGTAAATCATCTTTAGATTTCTTACATCGCCTAATACAATGTAAGTGCTATGTAAATACTTTGAAATACAACGTAAATTATATGTAAATCATTGTAAATACAATGTATATGCTATATAATAGTTGCCTGGGCCCAGCAAATTCAAGTTTTGCTTTTTGGAACTTTCTAAAAAAACTTTTTCCCAGGTATTTTCAATCCATGGCTGGTTAACTCTGAGGATGTCGAACCAAAGGATACGGAGGGCCGACTCTAGTCTTTCATGCTCTCCTCCCCACTCATTTTCCTTTTCCCTTCACCATGAACCACTGAGAAATGAAATATGCAAGTTCAGTGTTTTTCATTTGAAAAAGAAGAGTTGTACTAAGGAGTTACATTATGACAAGCAGGGAAAATGTCCTGAAGGCATTATTTTCTCATTCTAGAATATCATCATTTCTTATCCAGGTATTCCATCAAGAAAGACATTTTTTTCCTTGTGTCTGACTTCTGTCTCAATCCATGGGCCACTTAAGGATGAAGGGACATTTACACAAGGCCCAGTTTATGTCCAGTTTTAATAGTAACTTCTTCTGATACAAAATAAAGAACAGAACTTCAACCTAAAAAAATAGAAATGTTCTATCTTGGAATTAAGTCAAACTGAATTTTAATTCTCACAGTTTGTTCCACTTTCTAGGATTTGTGTAGTCTGTATAATCCTCACAAAATTTCCCAGATTGTCCTATTTTATCTCTTCTCACTCCTTTTATTTACCTAATAATCTAAGGAACACGATATTCTGAACTGCCTTCAAATATAAGATACTCTCCTGAAAATGTCTTTTACTGTATTAAATTTGGCCTTTTCCAGAGAATCAAACAAATAAACAAACACTGTTGGTAAACTGGACTTTACTAAACTTCATTTATGCTTGCTTCATGATTTCTCCTTAGACTTTCTCCCCATTCAACTGCCGTCAAGAATTTGTGAGCTCCTACTCTGCCTCAGCACATGTAAACATCATTTCTAACCATCAGAGCAGATAGTCTGGTTGGAATTTATTTAGTTTCTTTCATGTGCAGAGCACTATATTAAGGTGTGTTCACATAGTTTCAGTTGCATAACAGCCCATAACAGAATCCAAGGGCTTAAGAGAAATGACTTTGGATTCAGTCCTGTTTATGTTCAATGACAGTCATCAGCCACTTGGCCTGCCAGGCCCGTTATCCTCTTCTAATTTTCTAATTTAACTGATTCCATCCATGTCCCATGAAAGGCATAACCATACTTTACAGTGTGACCCTACTTGCCCCCAACGAGAGCTGCTTAGGTCCATTGTGCATACTTGATCCTTCTCTCTCAATCTCTTTCTCTCCCTCTCCCTCTCCCTCTCCCTCTCCCTCTCCCTCTCCCTCTCCCTCTCCCTCTCCCTCTCCCTCTCCCTCTCTCTCTCTCTCTCTCCCCCCCCCGACACACACACACACGCACACACACACGCACGCACACACACACCACACATTTTTGAACTAAGGGATAAAGAGACCATAGCTAAGTTGTAGTGGGCACTGGACCTGTGAGGTCACTTACAGACAAGGCAAAGCAAAGCATCAGGAGGAGGTGAAGAGAGAACGAGCACTGCGGTAGATTGCACAAATGGCCAAGATCCTTCCCATGCCTCTAGGCAAGCACCTTTTTCTTGTTTTGTTTTTTGGTTTTTTTGTTTGTTTGTTTTTGCGGTACGCGGGCCTCTCACTGCTGTGGCCTCTCCCGTTGCGGAGCACAGGCTCCGGACGCACAGGCTCAGCGGCCATGGCTCACGGGCCCAGCCGCTCCGTGGCATGTGGGATCTTCCCGGACCGGGACACGAACCCGTGTCCCCTGCACCGGCAGGCGGACTCCCAACCACTGCGCCACCAGGGAAGCCCTAGGCAAGCACCTTTGTAATATGATTTTGCAGCTCCTCACATCAAGGTGAAGTTTATATCTTCATACTCTGAATCTAGACTTGGTCATTCAGCTTGCTTTGGCCACGTGACACAAGCGGAAGCTTAAAAATTGCTTCTACGTTAGAGTTTGCCCTCTCTCTTACTGGTCTTTGGAATCCTGAGACCACCATGTGAAGAAGCCCGGGCTAGCCTACTGGAGGATGTGAGACCAGAGAGAGCAGTGATGTGTAGCCAGCGGAAGCACCCCCTTCCCCACCATATAACCAGCCTGCCAATCAACAGGCATGTGAATGAGCCCGGCCCAGGCCATCGAGCCCAGCTGAGCCACCAGCTGTTTACAGAATCAGCAGAGCCAGTCCAAACCTAAAAATACTCCCAGCTGCCCCACAAAATCAGGAGAAATAATAAGTGTTTGTTGTTTTAAGCCATTTAGTTTGGAGGTTTTGTTTGTCTTGCTAAGATTATGTGAAATGGACACTTTGATCACCTCAGTATTTTTTCCATCCAGGAATGACACTACTGCTGTGTGGTGGGCCTATCAGTCACATGACTCCTACTTCCCCACCTCAGAGGTGCACATGTGACATAGGCTGGACTAACAAAGAAGCCCAAGCCCCTGGAAACAGCAGTGGCCTGGGACCCTGGTAAGCACAATGAGAATCCTTTTTCTGGCATTGGTCAGAACACTAACCAAAAAAGCCTCTGTCTCTTTCTGTGGTTCTTTCCTTCTCAGCACCTGAAGCCATATTTGTTACCAACTGGTAAGAGCCTGCTAACGAAAACAACATAGAGAAAGCAAAACCAAGAGATGGGGGGGGAAAAGAGATTAATTTTTCATAAGATCACATGAACCCCTGGATCTAACGACACCGTAAGTTCTCGGACTTCACAATTCCTCTTGTTTAAGCTGTTTTAAGTTGGGTTTCCAACTCTCACAACTGAGAGTCCTAATGCACTACATCTTCTCAATCTGTTTAAAGTGCACAACATATGTGATCTCTACTCGCTCCACCTGATGGAGGGGAAAGATGTGGCTTCTTGTGTTTCTCTCTCAAATGACCAAGACATCAAAGACAACATCGTGATGGCACTCAGATAACCATGGAAAGAGGCACTTCATGGGTCTGAAAGATGATAACAATACATGTTATCTCCGAAGAACAGCAATAAGAAAAGAAATATATTGTGATAATTATAAAAGCAGTTAATTACATTCTCTGACTCTGCTGTGGTCTGTCATACTTTCAAAGACTTACAATTTCCAATGTGCTCTCCTTTATACTTCATAAACAATAATCTTCATGAGGTAGAAATTGATTTTCTTCTCTTTCTTACCTCAAAATAGCCATTTGCTGGGAAAGATGGTGAGAGAACATTTGTTGCTGTGGCTGTTTCACATTCATTTCATTTCCTTTCGTTACTGAATATTCTTTCTCTCTGAGGAGTTACCTCTGGACCCAGTCTGAGGAGCCAGCAAAGGACCCAAGCTAAGCCAGTCATATACTCCTCCTGGGAATTTGAATGCTGAACAAAAAGATAAAAAAATATTTGTTTCTTTATTGTGGCAGCCTCATCTTGACAAAACCTTCAGGTAGTTTCTACCACTTCACCCCAGAAATGTTCCTCTGGTTCTTTGAGCCACCTAATATCCTCCTAATAAATTCATCTTATTATGAAAGGTCACCGGTTAACTTCTGTCGCTTGCACTAAAGAATGTTGTAGCAGAGCATGCAAACTCTCCATCTGTGTTCTTCTTCCAGAGCACAAAGTTGCTTCTGAGAGATGCTGTCAGCTGGGACTCCATTTCCCAGTGCCCTGCCACTCTTGTGTGTTCGCATAACTAGCTCTCATTTATAGAATATGAATGGCAGTGATCTGTGTCATCTTTAGACCCAAGCGGTTAAGAAGTAGGCGTGCCTTCTCCACCCTCTCTTTTTTCCCCGTGTGGGTAAAGTAGGTGTTGACACTGAGGGCCACCTTGGGTACCACATGTTGAAATGGCAGTGTCTCCATCAGCTTGGATCCCTGAATAACTGTGTGGACCAGAGTGTCACCTCCTCCTCTCCTTCCTATGACCCTTACCTCCGAGAAGGTACCTCCTTACCTTCTTGGGCTTTCTGAGAAACTTCCGTTGGGTTAAGCCACGAAAATTTCAAATTTTATCTATTGTAGCAGCTGGCAGTACCTTAACTAATACAAGCCCCAGCCAGTACCAATGAAAATGTGAAAGTATTTTTATTAGCGTTTTGAAGACGCTGAAACAACTGGGGAAAGCCTGTTTGGCAGGGACAGGAGTCATCTGACACTTCTCACAATGATGCAGCTGTCAGGAAGCCCGACACTGACCCTCTCCCTCTCTCTGCCCCACTCTGTTCTCTCCTTACCAACAGAAAATGACATTTTCTCTCCTCAGTGACAAGCTGTTCAAGGTGAATTAAGTTCTGAGGTCAGTGCTGCCTTATTAATGATATCATGGAGAAATCTTAACACTTCTGCCTTCTGATTACTTTTAGAGCCTTCAAAGGGACTTTGAGCCCGAAAGATGTAAGTTAAGCAGACCCAAACAAAGAAGCAAAAAAAAAAAATATCCTCTAAGAGAAAGAACCTGGGGAGCTCCGATTTCTATTAGTGTGTATGCTTGCATAAGACTAAGAACTTCGGGATATAGTCTTCAAAAGTTCGAAATTTTCCACACCTGACTACATTAACTATATTAAGTGAAATGTTTGTCCTCATTTGGGGAGGGGGGGGCTTATTGTTCTTTCAATAAAATAAATTACCTTATAGTAATTTGTAACCTTGAGTTGTGTACATGTGTGTGTGCATGTACAGAATCCAAATGAGTAAGAAATGTTTATCTAAAGACCTTTTGAGTGTTGTCAGAGCACCTGGTCCATAACCCTCCCTCAGCCTGATGCTCGGACCCTGGGCCTCACTGCTTGGCATTCTTTGGAGGTTGTCTGTTTTGAGGGGTTTTGGGGGTTTTTTTGAGGCCCAGAAAATGTCTCTATTTATATGATTATATGTGATAGGTATTGTTATACCAAGGCTTGCTCACAGAACATATAGAACACATTCTTTTTCTTAGTTATAGAAAAATAAAACAAAAATACAAAAGCATTTTTAACCTGAACACAGTTGAGAGCGCTTCAGACACAGCTCTTAAAGAACACGTTCCTAAAGCAGTGTGAACTAATTTAAGGCCACTTTTCTCATGTTTAGAAGCATAGAAATCAACCATATAAAAAGAAAAAGCAACCAGTAACTGTTAGCTTCGTTCACTAGAGAAATTGTCATTTTTCTTAACTTTATGATTCATGTTCTTCTGAAAATGTATGAGCAGTGCATACAAAGTCAATATTGAGGGTAATGTGTGATACTGGGATAAACTAGTTCTTTTATTCAATAATTTTTTTATTGAAGTATAGTTAATTTACAATGTTGTGTTAGTTTCAGGTGTACAGCAAAGTGATTCAGATATATATATATATATATATATGAATATATATATATATATGAATATATATATTCTTTTTCAGGTTCTTTTCCATTATAGGTTATTACAAGACACTGAATATAGTTCCCAGTGCTATACAGTAGTTTTTTCTTGTTAATCTATTTTATATATAGTAGTGTGTATATGTTAATTCCAACCTCCTAATTTATCCCTCCCCCTCAACCTTTCCCCTTGTAACCATAAGTTTGTTTTCTAAGTCTGTGAGTCTGTTTCTGTTTTGTAAATAAGTTCAGTTATATGATTTTTTTAGATTCCACATATAAGTGATATCATATGATATTTGTCTTTGTCTTATTTACTTCACTTAGTATGATAATCTCTAGGTCCATCCATGTTGCAGCAAATGGCATTATTTCCTGCTTTTTTATGGCTGAATAATATTCCATTGTATATATGTACTACATCTTCTCTATACATTCATCTGTCGACGGACATTTAGTTTGCTTCAATGTCTTGGCTATTGTAAATACTGCTGCTATGAACGTAGCATGCTTGTATCTTTTCGAATTAGAGTTTTCTCTGGATATATGCCCAGGAATGGAACTGTGGGATCATATGGCACCTCTGTTTTTAGCTTTGTAAGGAACCTCCATACTGTTCTCCATTGTGGCTATACCAATTTACATTCCCACCAACAGTGTAGGGGGGTTTCCCTTTTCTTCACACACTCTCCAGCATTTATTATTTGTAGACTTTTTAATGATGGTCATTCTGACTCGTGTGAAGTGATACCTCATTGTAGTTTTGATTTGCATTTCTCTAATAATTAGCAACGTTTATCATCTTTTTATGTACCTGTTGGCCATCTGTATGTCTTCTTTGAAGAAATGTTTATTTAGGTCTTCTGCCGATTTTTGGATTGGGTTGTTTGTTTTTTTGATATTAAGCTATGTGAGCTGTTTTTATATTTTGGGAATAAATCTCTTGTCAGTAGCATCATTTGCAAATATTTTCTCCCAGCCCATAGGTTGTTTCTTTCTTTTGTTTATGATTTCCTTTGCTGCACAAAAGCTTTTAAGTTTAATTAGGTCCCATTTGTTTATTTTTGTTTTTATTTCCATGACTCTAGGCGACGGAGGTTGTCTGTTTGAGGAAAGGCAGTGGGATCTGTGTTAGCACAATCCCATTCGCCATGTGTAAATCCAAAACCTCCCTGTGACCACATTCCCTAGCTGAAAAATGGAGTTGAGATACTTTCCCAGCCTCCCCCAACAGAGATGAAGAAAGAATATACTGAAATGCAGAAGTGAAAGCTCATGCTGCCCCAGAAGTCAAGGCTGTGCAGGGCTCAGAGTCAGGGTGCTGCAATTCCCCTCACTTTGTGTGGCCCTGTAGTCATTGCCCTAAAGCTCCTGTCTTCTTACCAACTTTTGGCTGAGGAGGGAGTCAAAAAGTGAGTCTACATCTCTCAGTTTCCTAAACTATAAAACAAGGAAAATAATACACCCTGGCTGTTTTGTTGTGCTCACTGTATCCAAGGTATTTAGTACCAAGAAATCTATATAGTGGACCCTCAGTATTGGAGCAATTGCAAATATTATGCTTTGCCTGAGACCAAGCAATTTATTCATGAAGTCTTAATACAGAGAATGTCCATATTTCTGACAAGGTTTTTCACTGTCTTGAGCACTCCAGTTTCATCTGTCAACCCTCATACCTCAAGGTTTTGTGAGGTTCTCTTAGAACTCAGTTGAGGGGATTAAAAACACAGCCCCATTATCTTCCCTCCAGAGAGTACCCTGAAATGTATGAAAAGTACTCTCTTGTAAGTCCAAATTAACCAATTCAATCACCCTTGGACTGCTAGAATGACCACTTCATGATCACAGTTGTTCTCTCTCGAGTGTGGTTTACTTTAAAAAGGTTTTTTTTGCAAATATCTTTCTCTTTAGAGTTTGGTAGTCTACAGTAGTTTTGTTGTTTGGGGGGTTTTTTGCACTGATTTTTCCTGCGTTTTCCGTAATTGGACCTGAACTATTCACAGCAAGTTTTATATTCCAATACCAGGGATTTGCAAGTTTCTGGTTTGTCATATATATATACTTTCATTTCTATCAGTATGGAAAATGGTATTTGCAAAATTCTTTCTTGTGAGGTTGGTATTTAGAGATTTAGAGTTAAGACATTTTGGGAAAAGATTGTTAACAACATAAAATGTAAAGTGACTTACATTAACTATGTGTGATTATGTGTTTGATTTTGTATAGATCTTAAGATACCCGGTTCTTAAAAGAGCTTAAGAAATATTATCTGATGATAACTTTGATGATTTTGAGGCAAATTATACATTCTAAGAACAAGATATAAATTCTTGTCCTCTGGATGCCATAACGTCTCCTTTTAAGCTACCTTGTCAAGACCCATTTATAACCTTCTTAGTGGGTTCATAACTCTTTGTTCTTACTTAGAGATTTCCTACCCATTAGAGACCATAAATTAAAACACACCAAGATAACCATTTGAGGAACACAGTTGCATTATGAAAGCTTCTTGTTTCCAGTTTTTATAAAGAGTTCTTTTCTTTCTCCAAAACCTCAAAGCTCCAGTTCACCTAATTGGTCAATGCCCCGTACATTTTCCATTTCTAACACAAATCTCCTTTGAAGTGATAAGATTAAAAGCCACATATACATTTTCCCCTTCAATCTAAAGAGTTACAGTTCTGTATGAAGTTTAATATTATATAAGGTTTTAACACAAATCATCGCCAAGCTGTAAAATCAATACCTTGAAAGGGCCAAGGTTTAACCTTAAAGAATTTACTTTGAGTTTAAGTTACAAAGCTCAGAAGGAAACTACTTTGAAAGACTGCTACAATGTATATACCCTGTTTAGTCTGATCTTTGTGTCTTATCTCTATCAGTAGTGTGTAGAAAAGTGCTTATAGGAAGGAAGGAAGGAAGGAAAGAAGGAAGGAAGGGAGGGAGGGAGGGAGGGAAGAAGGAAGGAAAGGGAAGGGGGCAGAAGAGAAAGAAGGAAGAGTGAGAGGTAGGGAGAAGAAGGGAGGGAGGAAGATTATTGTCCAAGTTGTCAGAAAGTTGACTTGTTTCACCTTTCCTTAGGCAAGCTCATTGACCCTTCCCTTCATTTTCTAATGTTTCTCAGCACCTTGGAGCCCATGGAGTAGTATTTCTACAGGAGAAATGTCCCAGCAGTGAAGCAGTCACTTCTGAATCTCCACATTTTGGAGAAGAAAAGAATGAACTCTTTTGTTCTATACGGAAAAAAATACACGTTTTGGGCATCCACAAGTCTAGTCTTCCCTCCACGTAGATGGAATATGATTCTCCCAGCCCAGAATGGAGATTTTGGCTGCTCTGATTCAACAATATAAAATGTATGAAACTTGCTATATTATACTCTGGAGTTGAATGGTCAATGTTCTACGTATTGTCAGCCCTCTGTATCTGCGAGTTTTGATCCAAGGTTGGTTGAATCCACAGACGCAGGACCCACGGACACGCTCGACCTACTGTACTTCACCGTTCTATGTAAGGCTTGAGCATTCGCAGTTTGGGGTATTCCCTGGGGCTCTGGAACCAGTCCCCCGTGTGTACAGAGGGAGGACTGTACACAATCTAGCTTTAAGTTACACTCATACAGTAGAATTTAGTTAAAATTTCATTTGTCTGGGCTGTGATAGTGTAATAAGCTCAATTTCCCTAAACTATGCAAGAAAATTCTATTACATGTAGATATCATGTACGTGGTTAGGTTGAATTTTACACCTTCGAACTTGTAACACAGCCCTTGTAGTTCGGACTGGAGCACCTTTGTTCCAACGCATAAACATAGCGAGGACATGTACGTTTCTTCACGGCAAAGACTATTTGCTATGCCACAGAGTTCTTCACGTCTCTGGACAAAGGGGAAATGGGAGCCCTGCAAATGGGCTAATATTGGTTATCAGGGTGTGTAGGAAAGGATTTGCTGAGAGGTCACTGACTTTTCCGTTCCTATTTGCCAGACTGACTAAAACAATGAATTCCTCTCCTTCAAACGTATTCCTCCAGTTGCCTGGACTTTGAAAAGTCACTGGATATTAATATGTTTGGCTCTATTTTTCTGGCAAAATAGACTCTCTGAGCTCAACTCTGGAAGAAACCTTTTTTCTTGCATTCTGGCAGCCTGTAAATAGGTTAACTCACACATTTTTTAAAAGTCAGTGTTCAGCTGATATACTGAGATTCTGATTTTCAGAGCGACTGTGGAACATATACTGACTTCTGAATTCAAAAATAGGAAATTTTGTTTTACATTGTAAGAAAATTCTTTTAAAATACAGTTCAAGCATAACTTCAGCTATGCTGTTTTAGCTTTCAGCCATATTACCTTAATGAGAAATAAAATTTAAGAGCCTCATCGAAGCAGAGAATTAATTTTTAATGGGAAGAAAAAGAGTACAGTAATCAGAATATACATATTCTGTAAACATCAATCATTGCAAATACTACAAGAAGAAGTATTTTTTAATCACTAAAATAGTGTAATCATGCAACATCTTCAAAATTATTAACATTTTCTTTTTCCCATCTATAACCCAGCATCACATCTACTCCTTTCCTCCCAGTGTATATTTTCTATTTGTTCTCTGAGTTATGGATGCCAATCTCTTCCAAAGAGAAGCAACTACATCTTCAACCTGGTTGAGTATTAATAGAGCCTTGCATCCAAGCTTGCAGAGAATGTAGGAAGTGTGAGCCACATCAGGTTAGATCTGATGGGCACCACTGGGGCTGGAATAGAAAATTCATTGATAAAATAAGGTCAGGAACACAATTAATTACTCTCCATGGACCTTTCAGTATAAAAACACAGTAGACCTTGGGCCAAAGAGGCCAGATGCTTATTCCCCCTCCTCATTGAGAAAAAAAAAAAAAAAAAAAAGAGCACAGGGTGTGAGGGAGGAGGGGCAGAGAAAGAGCAGCCCTAGGAAACAGAGATTCAAGACTCATTCTGCCCATTTTGCCCACATTCTGAAAGTTATCTTTCCATTCTAGGGTGTGTTTTTTTGGTCCTAGATCAGTTGTGCAATTTCACAACCTGGCTTGAAACTTTTTCCCCACCCTCAATGCCCAGCCCCTTTCACCTAGGTTCTCCTTTGCCTTCCTTAAGTCTCAGTCTTGATGTCTCTTTCTCTAGAAAGCTTTCCTGATTTTCCAAAACTAGACTAGGTATCCCACTGAGTGCTCCCAAGGCCCTTATCCCTCTGTCTTTCAATTGCCTGCTTGGAGTATCCTTGAGGACTGAGACACGGGCTGGTATGGGGAGGGGAGAGCAGAGAAAGAGTGCTTGATATACAATCACTAAGTGATAGAATAAATCACAGTTTCACCTCCCCTTTTTCTTCCGTTCTTCTCTCATCATCCATTCCTTGTCTTTCCCAACTACCTTCATGATTGCAAAGATAAGAGAATTGTAGAGAAAAAATACTAGACTTGGTTTCAGTACCCCCAGAAGTCTTAACTCTAGTATTATACTATTTGTGCTACCTTGGACTCAGTTTCCCCTTCAGCATCTTTCAGATTTCTTGTGCGGGTAAAAACATAATATACTAGAAAACAGCTTGTGTACTTTAAAGTGTCATTCAAATGTAAAGTACTATTAGAAGTATTATTTTCCCATAACCACCAGGTGAATGTAACACCTGCTTTGGTTAGATGGAAGTTATCACTGAAATCTTCTATAGCTATGACATATATCCTACTGAATGCATTGGTCAAGAACATAGGAATAGATGGAAGAGAACATGAGTTGGTGCCACACATATCTGGATATCTGACATTCAATTCAAGAACCAAGGACGTGGCTCACCTTGGGCCAAGGCCAGGTTCCTCGGTCCCATACCCAAAGCCCTCTGGACTCTAGACTCACCTGTTAGTCAGTCTTATCCCTTTATTGCTCTCTGCATAAATACCTTTCCTTCTTTGGTCCGTGCATATCCTTCCCGTGTCCCTCCCCAGGGACTGCCCTTCCCTTTATCTAATGTTATAAATCCCAAGTACACATTTGAAGCTTCTCCCACTGAGTTACACATGATGTCCATTCACTGTGGAGAGTATATTCATATATTCATTCATTCATTCATTTTGTAAGCATTTACTGGCCTCCTACTATGTGCAAAGCCCATTGGACATTGTGGAAGAAACCAAAATGAATGAGACCTGCTCCTTACTCAAAGGAGCTTACATTCAAGGAAGGAAGACACAGACTAAACAAGACTAACAACAAGGAATTATTATTTGATGTTGGGGAAGGCAGGGGGAAAAAAGAGAAAAGTACTCTAAAGAGGTTCAATCAGTGCTCTATAGCAGCATGAGAGGAGTAAATAGTGATAGTTTCTAAGCAGGGCAACTAGGGAAGGCTTCACGGAGCAGGTTAATGTGAGCTAGGCCTTGAAGAAGAGAAACAAAGAGAGATTGTTATTCTAGGCAACAGGAAAGTATCAGTAAAGGAACAGGACCCACTTGGAGAACTAGAAGTGCTTTAGCATAGGGTACATGGGGGATGCAGTAGGACTTTAACCTGGAAAAGTTAAATTGAAGTCAAACAGAAGTTTCTTGTGGTTGTGAGATATACACAATTGTTTTAGACAAGGTAAACATAGCTCTAAAGTAAACTGAAGGGATAGTAAATGAACATTCATCCATCCAATACGTATAGATGGGACAACTTTAGTTGGGACTGTGCCAGAGGCTGAAAACAGAGCAGGAAGCCTGAGAGAGGCTCTACCCTTAAGGAGATCAGCAGCGTGAAGAGACTGGCTGATAAACAGGTAATTACAGTCCAGTGAAGCAGTGGAAATACAGAATGCTAGCCCAGGGGAGGTTGGTGGGGGAGAGTGTATAGTTCAGATGTTATATTCCATGAGAGAAAAGCTGGTGTTTCATGTTCATCCCTCTGTTGCTAGTGATTTAAACATGACCTGGTTCACAGTAGATATCTGATAAATATGTTGATTGAATAAACTAATTAATTAATTAATATAAAATGGAGTTCCACTTAATCTCAAGTAATGAGAATGAATAAGGACAGCCTGCTGTGGTATTGCAAAAAGGTAGCCTATCTAAAACTTTCAGAAATACAGACAAGGGTGGCTTTTTCATCCCAAATTCTTTAACTTTCTATTTACGCACACAAATTTACTCTTGTAATTTTCTAAACTTCTATTGTTGCCAGTGGGTCTAATTCAATGCCTTTTCTTCCGTAAGACACAGGTCCTTTCACTGACTTAATACAAAATCAGTGTTCAATAAAAACGTATTAGATGAATGGGTAGGTGGCTGGATGGATGGATGGGTGAATGGATAGATGAAGGACTAAGTGAGTCATTCATCTACAAGAAGCCTAGATATATTGAATTACCTCTACATAATTTTACCTCACTATATGTATTTTTCTGGTCCATTGAGGTGACTGGGGAAAATGTCAACAAAATTTAAACACCATTTTAAACAAAGATGTACAAATGTTAATGATATAGAATTATTGATCTGATTAAAAGAGCTAAAATGCAAATTCCACAATTAAAATACAACTCTATGTATCATATGATAGTTCCATAAAGGGAGAGTGTTAAATAATTCAAGCACCATTAGGAAAGAATATTCCACTAAAAATTAACTATTAAAATTATGTGAGGGATTTTTTTCTCTTAAACATATGCTTCTTTGCTAAAAACATCCACATATTCTCAAAGATATTAGTCTTATCCTTATGGTTCAACATTCCAAATGCAAACCTTAGCTGGTTATCAATACAAAGCATCTGCTTTCCGCATATGCCAGTTTTTTCAAAATTTCTTCAGATATCACATTTTAATTATACCTAAACATGCTAAATGTTCATGACTTAGAAAGACCAGCAGTCAATGAATTTGCATGACATTCAGTTAGACCTCTAAAACATCTTAGATCTCAATATTAACTATTAATAATAATATATATCATGTAGTGACACCTTTTACTCTAAGCTAACCACACAAAAGATATTATTTCTAACATGCACAATTTTCAGTGCAGTCACAGTTGTCACCAAAAATAATTTCTCAGACTTTCCAAGCTAACCTTGGCTTATACATACCAATAATCATGGTGTAAACTGGTAAACCTCTCCAGTGGGCACTATAGAACTGTTTCAAAAGTCTCCAAATCTGCATTCCCTTTACTTTTTTATTAATTTTTATTGGAGTATAGTTGCTTTACAATGTTGTGTTCGTTTCTGCTGTGCAGGAAAGTGAATCATTTACACGTGTACATATATCCACTCTTTTTCAGATTTCTACTCACTGAATAGAGTTCCCTGTGCTATACAGTAGGTTCTCATTAGTTATCTATTTTATACATAGTAGTGTATGTATGTCAATCCCAATATCCCAATTCATCCTACTCCTCCCTCCCCCCTTGGTAACCATAAGTTTGTTCTCTATATCTGTGACTCTATTTCTGTTTTGCATATAAGTTCATCTGTACCATTTTTCTAGATTCCACATATATGCGTTAATATATATTTGTCTTTCTCTTTCTGACTTACTCCACTCTGTATGACAATCTCTAGGTCCATCCACGTCTCTGCAAATGGCACTATTTCATTCCTTTTTATGACTGAGTAATATTCCATTGAATATATGTACCACATCTTTATCCATTCCTCTGTCAATGGACATTTAGGTTGGTTCCATGACATGGCTATTGTAAATAGTGTTGCAATGAATGTCGGGATGCATGCATCCTTTCAAATTCTGGCTTTCTCCAGATATATGCCTAGGAGTGGAATTGCTGGGTCATATGGTAGCTCTATTTTTAGTTTTTTAAGGACCCTCCATGCTGTTCTCCATAGTGGCTGTACCAATTTATATTTTTACCAACAGTGTAGGAGGGTTCCCTTTTCTCCACACCCTCTCTAGCATTTGTTTGTAGATTGTTTGATGATGATCATTCTGACCCGTATGAGGTGATACCTCATTGTAGTTTTGATTAGCATTTCTCTAATAATTAGTGATGTTGAGCATCTTTTCATGTGTTTGTTGGCCATATGTATGTCTTCTTTGGAGAAATGTCTTTTTAGGTCTTCCACCCATTTTTTGACTGGGTTGTTTGTTTTTTTTGACATAGAGCTGCATGAGCTGTTTGTATATTTTGGAAATTCGTTTCTTGTCAGTTGCTTTGTTTGCAAATATTTTCTACCATTCTGAGGGTTGCCTCTGCATTCCTTTTAATCCAGAAATTATAAAAATAAGAACTCAACCTAAGAAAATAATTAGGAGAAGGTTCAAAGTTTTCCTAAAAGGAAAAGTTATCCAACAGTTTTTATAGAAGCAAAATATCAAAAACAATATTAAATGTCCAACTACAGCCATGGAAAATTATATAATATAAAAACACTTATGGATATTAACATCATAATCATGGTTTATAATGAAATGGAAGAAGTTTGTTATAAAATAGTATGTAAAATGATCTAAATGTGTGCTTGTTTGTGTGTGGACACACAGTTATGGAGGACCTGCAAGGACAAACCCCAAGGTATTAACAGTGGCTATTCTAGGTGATAAGACTGTAACTCTTATTTCCTCCTTTTCACTTATCTGTGCTTTCTATTTTATTTTTTCACAATGAATGTTGCTTTTACAACTTTTTTTAAGAGTTATTTTAATAGCTTTAAAAATTATAGTTTTAGCTTTTAGGAAATTTGCTCACAATCTCCAAAAGAGTAGCCTACAATTTAGTTCTGCTGCCAGAGGTGGTGGGGTGCTTTAGCCATTTTGTCTTTTTTTTTTTTTTTTTTTTTTTTTTTTTGCCATTTTGTCTTAATAAAGAGGTTTTGAGTCTCCAACTTAACATTTTATATCCTTGTAAGTTAGTTCATAATGTGTACTATTTTAAAAAGCTCAAAATTTCATATCTTGAAGAATTACAGTATGCCCCTCTCATTCTTTTCATTTTCTCTTGGTCCCCTCCCTCTTGCATTTGTAATTGATTTGATGAGAGTTGGTTTAACTGAATTCTGAAGTCTACCAATGCTCCAAAGTCTCACACACACACACACAAATTTGCCCAATACATTGTTTAATAAAATCATTTCTTACTAAAAGTTTTGACTCAATTTACAATGTCTAACTATTGGTTTCTAAGATGACATTTTGCCACCTAAAACAATAAAAATTCTAAGACTTAAGTTGTATTTTTCTTATTCATCTGTAATTGTTGTCTCCCATTAAAAATAAATAGACGCTTCTCCAACAAACCTACATTAAGTCCATTTATTAGAAGAAAAGTTTTCAAGTAACAAAAACTTCCATAGACGTCCATTCCATCATATTTTTTAGTTTAATGGGTCGTGTTTTCCAGAAAATGAAGATTATTGGAAGAAATCTAAGAAAGATGGGGGAAGGGTCACCATACATCATGAACTTTCAAATAGAATTCCACTTTCAAATATTTTGATTTTCAGCCTTTTAGTTTGGAAAAAGTTATTTTCTGAGGACTGCAACTAAGATCCCAAACAGCAGCCAATGAGAGGCATCTTTGATCTGTTTGCAGGAAGGACAATCAACCTCACTATTAAAATCTCAATTTTTTTAAATCAGACCTTTTGCTTAAGGCTAGAATGAAAATTATAGCCACACACAGTTTTAATCTATAAAAATACTGAAATAACAGAATTGAGAGGAAAATGTCAATAGGAGTGTACAGGAATTTTGTATCACAGAGTCGCCTTCTAGCAGTGTCAATGTGGGCTCGGTACTTAGCCCTGAAAATTCTCAGCATCCTCATTGGTAAAAAGGACCCCACAAGGTCATGGTGGGGATCAAATGGGATGATCCATGTGAAACTCTTCATGGAGTAGCTGACACATAGCAAGCTCTCCATAAACACAGGTTATCATCATTTCTGAGGCATCACCCTCTCTGTTCTATAGACTGGGTATTGGGAATATGTACTGGATGTAGATCATAAGACACCAAAAAGATGGCAACTCCTATGAATTTCATAATGATTTTCAGTGGTAAATGAAGTGCTGTTCTGTCCTCTGTATACCACAGTCTGACCTTGAAAGTGTTTTCCAGACTCCGATGAAAGTCACGGGAGCTCAGGTCTGCAATCAGAAAAGGAATGTGGCTCTTAAAAGCTTTCACAGACCACAGATATGGGGTAGCTAACTTATCAAGAGGAAATGGGCTCTGGTTTTCTTTGCAGGACTCAGATCCAGGAGCTGCAACATTGAGTCACCAGCTTGCTATCTGACCCCAGGCCGGCCACTTAACCTCTCCCTGACCCCATTTCCTTACTTAAAATCAACTCTCTGCTCATGTTCCATTCAAGGAATTATCTCTACCCACAAAAATGGGTAGTTACTAAGGAGTCCCGTAGATTTTGAAAATTAATTATTCAGTGTGTTGGGTTTACAAAATAGAACTGTGAAAGGTTCAGAGATGAATAAGTTCCAACTCTGCTTTTTGGTATTGTGGTATTATTTTAAGAGCTCTCTTCCTGGAATAAAATCACCAACCCAGACAATAAGCTTTGTCTGACACTGACCCTTGTTGCTGATGAAGCTTTCTTGTGCTGGTATTTCTGGGAGTGACAGAAAGGAAGAGAACAGGAGCCCCTTTGTCAGAATATAGTCAAGAAGGAAATAAATTGTAGTTATTTAAAGAGAGTTTAGGACAAGCTAGGCAGTGTCATTTGTTAGAGAACCAAACTAGGAGCTTGGACTATTGGGTTTCACATTCAACCACCGTCTCCCCACTTGACCTAGGACAACTTACACAGCTATGGGTAGCCAGAGGAGCATTCTCTGAAATAATAAGCTGTCCTGACTACCCACTTACACAAAATAAATGTACATCCACACCCCTGAATACTCACTCAGACAATGTCTCACCCTCCCAGGATCTATGGTGAACAGCTTGAATGCAGAGTTACAGTGTGTTTGTTTTCTGTCTCCATTCACACAATGGCTAGCTCCATCAATGTTGTTGACAAAAAGGGTGATAAGGGGAATTAAGTGTCTAAAGTGTCAAATCTAAAAGTAACTAAAGTTTACCCTGTCTGTCAGAGTTTTATAAACATCAACCATCTTCAATAAAAAACTTTATGAAATATTCCACACCTTTTCCTGCCTTCTTGCTGTATTGACGTCAGCCACATCACCATTAACTCATTTCCTGGCCTATAATAATTTTTCTGTTTCCTCACTTGCTACCAGAAGCAGCCCTTCCTCCTTCTAATTTGGTCCTTTTAAGCTACTGAGAAATCAAATTAACAAGGTGTATCATTAAAAGTTAGGTTCAGCTGTGAGTAACAGAAACCCAACTGCAATAGCTTAAATGCAAAGGTGTATTCACTTGTATAAAGGTAGTGTGGAGGTAAGCAATCCAGGCAGGAGGACTCCACAATGCTATTAGATGCCTCTGTCTTTTCTCTGCCCTTTGTGACTTGTCATACTCTAAAAAGGCTCTGGAGTTCTAACCATTACAGTCCCATTCCAAGCAGCAGAAAGAAGGAACGGGGAATAATCAAAGGATAGGACTTTCTTCTTACTGTCCTAAAAGTTCTAACAACATTTCTGTTACAGTTTGTGGACCAAAACAGCCATTTAACTATACGTAACTAAAATAGAGGCATGATTTTCCTGACCAGCGTATTACATATATACTCAAAGTCTCTAAAGGCTTCTGTTTATTTTATTATTTCCTTGTTCTTAAGATGTAGAGATTGCTGGAAATCTGACTTTCTGATAAGACACAATTACCCTGAATTCTCAGGAATGGAGCTTTAAAAGTAAAGTGTTATCACTGTGTGCGGTGCTGGGTGAAATCTGGAAGGCAGACAAGATCTCATCCCCTCTGTAAATTCTAAGGCCATCTTTTACAATCTCTTTAAACCCGTGCCTTCTTTTAAAAACATAAAATCATCCACCTTCCTTTATTGTTATTTGAAAAAAATTTAAAAGTATTAAGATTTGAAATAACTCAGGTCATGATAATTTTAGAATATACTTCAAAATATACACATACCAGCGGAGGTCCTAAATTCACACCTGCCACTCTACCACCATCTGCTCTGAGAAGCACTATTCAAAGGAGAGTCAGGCAAATGATAGACAAAAGATGTTGGTAGATGAATTTACAAGAGGCTTGGGAAGACTGAGAAGATAAATGGGCCCATGTCTCTGGGCCCAAATCTGGTTATTTGGCCTGCTGATTTAACTGGCCACCAAATTGGAAAGGTAATCTAGAGATCTGGTCCAAACTGGCTCTCGAGCTTATTGATTCAATCTGACTAAAACAGACATTAAGGCCAAAGAACCCACATTAAATAGATAATGCATTGAAACCAAAGGCAAGGAGATGTCATATTTAATAGAAAAGAGAGTTGTGGAAAAGCATATTTAGAGCTTCCAATTACATGTGGATGATTCCTTGCATTTGAGGGACCCAGCAACGTTGTTGAATGAATGAGTGGACTTGATACACTGGTAAGCAGAGAACAGGAGATGATGAGAATGAGATGATCGGATGAAAGGAACTTCAACTATTTTTTGGTTTACAACCTGTAGACAGAAAATCCCAGAGAGAGCATAGTAACTATTGCAAATGTCTTCAACTCCTTATGTGCAATAAGCACTTTGCTATAAATTGAACAAAGAAAAATACAATCACTGTCATAATGGGGTGATAGGGAGTACCAGAATATACCCAAGAGTCCACAAACTACCGCAAGGAAATCTCACAAAAGAAACTTCTCAATCTCCCAGGCAAATACTCAAAATCTAGTAGGGAGAGAACAGCTTCAGGTTTCTAGCTCTTTGGAGCATTTCCCAGGTGAAATGCTTTCCAAAGGTTTCCACCAAAGTAGCCCTTGAAGACAGAAAAGGGAGATTGCCAGAGCCTGGAAGGTTCCCTAGCACATCTCAAAGCAGCGCCCAGCCTCAAGCCTGGAATTTCTTTGAAGTTTTCCCTTAAATATACATACAAATTGTATTCTATCCAATACATAGCATTTGTTTTCATTTTCTAATTTTCACTGACATTAAAGCGTGATTGCCATATATCCTCCATGCCGCCTCACATCCTGGGAGTACAAACGACCCATTTTAAAAACTGAAAATCCAACCTGCAAATAACACAGAGGGTTACTGTGCTTAACATTGCTTGAATGTTTTTATGTTCCATTTAGGTAATTGTTAATGGGGTTAAAAAACTCTCAGCCCTTGGGGTATTTCTAAATTATATTCTGCCATCACATGTAGCCAGGCATCCCCTTACTTCAGGAGCTGAGGGTACAAATAGGGACTAACTAGGTATTATAAGCTCTCAGATGATAGTTATCATCCATTAAGGGTAATGAAGAAAAGGGATTTTATGGAATAGCATCTCTGAATGATCACTAACATAGAACCAGAACTACGTTTTTTGAACAGAAGTAATTACAAACTCCTTTCAAAGGAAAATTACCCTATAATTTTAAGTGCAGACCCATGCGTTTTGACTTATATGGAATCTATCAGAACGCTACTAAATGTTAAAAATAAAATCATATCAATAAAACTAAAAGTTGGTTCTTTGAGAAGATAAACAAAATTGATAAGCCATTAGCCAGACTCATCAAGAAAAAAAGGGAGAAGACTCAAATCAATAGAATTAGAAATGAAAAAGGAGAAGTAACAAATGACACTGCAGAAATACAAAAAATCATGAGAGATTACTACAAGCAACTCTATGTCAATAAAATGGACAACCGGGAAGAAATGGACAAATTCTTAGAAATGTAGAACCTGCCAAGACTGAATCAGGAAGAAATAGAAAATATGAACAGACCAATCACAAGCACTGAAATTGAAACTGTGACTAAAAATCTTCCAACAAACAAAAGCCCAGGACCAGATGGCTTCATAGGCGAATTCTATCAAACATTTAGAGAAGACCTAACACCTATCCTTCTCAAACTCTTCCAAAATATAGCAGAGGGAGGAACACGCCCAAACTCATTCTATAAGGCCACCATCACCCTGATACCAAAACCAGACAAAGATGTCACAAAGAAAGAAAACTACAGGCCAATATCACTGATGAACATAGATGCAAAAATCCTCAACAAAATACTAGCAAACAGAATCCAACAGCACATTAAAAGGGTCATACACCATGATCAAGTGGGGTTTATTCCAGGAATGCAAGGATTCTTCAATATACACAAATCAATCATTGTGATACACCATATTAACAAACTGAAGGAGAAAAACAATATGATCATCTCAATAGATGCAGAGAAAGCTTTCAACAAAATTCAACACCCATTTATGATAAAAACCCTGGAGAAAGTAGGCATAGAGGGAACTTTCCTCAACATACTAAAGGCCATATATGACAAACCCACAGCCAACATTGTCCTCAATGGTGAAAACCTGAAACCATTTCCACTAAGATCAGGAACAAGACAAGGTTGCCCACTCTCACCACTCTTATTCAACATAGTTTTGGAAGTTTTAGCCACAGCAATCAGAGAAGAAAAGGAAATAAAAGGAATCCAAATTGGAAAAGAAGTAAAGCTGTCACTGTTTGCAGATGATATGATACTATACATAGAGAATCCTAAAGATGCTACCAGAAAACTACTAGAGCTAATCAATGAATTTGGTAAAGTAGCAGGATACAAAATTAATACACAGAAATCTCTGGCATTCCTATACATTAATGATGAAAAATCTGATAGTGAAATTAAGAAAACACTCCCATTTACCACTGCAACAAAAAGAATAAAATATCTAGGAATAAACCTACCTAAGGAGACAAAAGACCTGTATGCAGAAAATTATAAGACACTGATGAAAGAAATTAAAGATGATACAAACAGATGGAGAGATATACTATGTTCTTGGTTTGGAAGAATCAACATTGTGAAAATGATTATACTACCCAAAGCAATCTACAGATTCAAGGCAATTCCTATCAAACTACCACTGGCATTTTTCACAGAACTAGAACAAAAAATTTCACAATTTCTATGGAAACACAGAAGTTCCCGAATAGCCAAAGCAATCTTGAGAATGAGAAACGGAACTGGAGGAATCAGGCTCCCTGACTTCAGATGATACTACAAAGCTACAGTAATCAAGACAGTATGGTACTGGCACAAAAACAGAAATATAGATCAATGGAACAGGATAGAAAGCCCAGAGATAAACCCACGCACATATGGTCACCTTATCTTTGATAAAGGAGGCAGGAATGTACAGTGGAGAAAGGACAGCCTCTTCAATAAGTGGTGCTGGGAAAACTGGATAGCTACATGTAAAAGTATGAGATTAGATCACTCCCTAACACCATACACAGAAATAAGCTCAAAATGGATTAAAGACCTAAATGTAAGGCCAGAAACTATCAAACTCTTAGAGGAAAACATAGGCAGAACACTCTATGACTTATATCACAGCAAGATCCTTTTTGACTGACCTCCTAGAGAAATGGAAATAAAAACAAAAATAAACAAATGGGACCTAATGAAACTTCAAAGCTTTTGCAAAGCAAAGGAAACCATAAACAAGACCAAAAGACAACCCTTAGAATGGGAGAAAATATTTGCAAATGAAGCAACTGACAAAGGATCAGTCTCCAAAATTTACAAGCAGCTCATGCAGCTCAATAACAACAACAAAAAAAAACCCAATCCAAAAATGGGCAGAAAACCTAAATAGACATTTCTCCAAAGCAGATATACAGGACTTCCCTGGTGGCACAGTGGTTGAGTGTCTGCCTGCCAATGCAGGGGACACGGGTTCGTGCCCCGGTCCGGGAATATCCCACATGCCGCATAGCCGCTGGCCTGTGAGCTATGGCCGCTGAGCCTGCACATCCAGAGCCTGTGCTCTGCAACGGGAGAGGCCACAACAGTGAGAGGCCCGCGTACGGCATAAAAAAATAAAGCAAATATACAGATTGCCAACAAACACATGAAAGAATGCTCAACATCATTAATCATTAGAGAAATGCAAATCAAAACTACAATGAGATATCATCTCACACCAGTCAGAATGGCAATCATCAAAAAATCTAGAAACAATAAATGCTGGAAAAGGTGTGGAGAAAAGGGAATACTCTTGCACTGCTGGTGGGAATGTGAATTGGTACAGCCACTATGGAGAACAATATGGAGGTTCCTTAAAAAACTACAAATAGAACTACCATATGACCCAGCAATCCCACTACTGGACATATACCCTAAGAAAACCAGAATTCAAAAAGAGTCATGTACCAAAATGTTCATTGCAGCTCTATTTATAATAGCCAGGAGATGGAAGCAAGCTCAGTGTCCATTGCCAAATGAATGGATAAAGAAGATATGGCACATATATACAATGGAATATTACTCAGCCATAAAAAGAAATGAAATTGAGTTATTTGTAGTGAGGTGAATGGACCTAGAGTGTGTCATACAGAGTGAAGTAAGTCAGAAAGAGAAAGACAAATACCATATGCTAACACATATATATGGAATCTAAGAAAAAAAAAATGTCATGAAGAACCTAGGGGTAAGACGGGAATAAAGACACAGACCTCCTAGAGAATGGATTTGGGATATGGGGAGGGGGAAGGGTAAGCTGGGACAAAGTGAGAGAGTGGCATGGACATATATACACTACCAAATGTAAAATAGATAGCTAGTGGGAAGCAGCCACATAGCACAGCGAGATCAGCTCGGTGCTTTGTGACCACTTAGAGGGGTGGAATAGGGAGGGTGGGAGGGAGGGAGATGCAAGAGGGAAGATATATGGGAACATATGTATGTGTATAGCTGATTCACTTTGTTATAGAGCAGAAACTAGCACACCATTGTAAAGCAATTATACTCCAATAAAGATGTAAAAATAAATAAATAAATAAAATGAAAGCATAAACCTTTGTATTAACTATTTCTGCTTATGTCCTTATACAGCTACAAAATTAAATATTTTTTATATTAAGTGAAAACAAGACCAACAAATTATGATTAACAGCTTTAATTTTATATAACAAATGATGTTGTGTATAAAATAAATCCTTCAATGTGAATATAATTCTGTTTATTACAAATGATATTTTTTGAATCACGGTATTTACACTTGAGCACAAAAATTGCAGAATATCACTGTTACAAATTCCTCATCCAGATAACCAAGAATACTCTTTAAAAAAATTTTAGTTCTCATCAAATTGAATTTAAAATTTTTTAATTATCATAAAACATACTTAGACTTCTAAGAGTCTAAGACTTCTAAGATGTTCATAGACTACTACTTCCCCACCCCAAGTTTAGATGCTTTGATCCAGTAAGAGGAATAATGAAATATAAATGTGATGAGAGTGTTACCAGGCTTGTACCCCAGAATCAGACCCCTGCCCCTCCCTCGAATGGAAATCAACTGCTCTTATCTGAGTTTCAGCCTCAACCACGAAAGGAGGAAACTGCAAAGAGGAAAACAAGAACTACTTAGAACCAGCTAGGCCCAAGATGGGGGAAGACCTGATTTCCAGTAGACCTTGAACCACTTTATATACTCATTGTAGTACATTAGCATGCTAAATGACACACCCACCAGCATCATGACAATTGACAACTGCCATGACAACAACGGGAAGAGCCCATACAAGGACTGAAAAGGAGTGTTGCCTCAGTTCCAGGTCCAAACCACAACCCTGTTTTCATATAAGTCATGAACATTCCTCTCTTTACTCAGTTCCTTCCCTTTTACCTCGACCCTCCTATATATATGGTGTTTCAGCCCAAATGGGGTTGAGAAGTTGATTTGCAAACTAAATTCCAGCTTCTCCATTCTCTGGCTATTGAATAAAGCTTGTGCTGTTTCAGTCTCAGCATCAGTTTCATTACTGGCTCTGCAAATCCAAGTGGGAAAAGAACCTCCCCAGCTGAAACAAGGGGTCTTGGCCCTGCCTAGGACCTCAGGGCAGGTCCAGGTGATCAATTCAGTAACAAGAATTCTTATCATGATGTACTGTTCTATTTACCTGTCTCCAGCACTAAAGAGAATGTTCCCTAAAGAAATTCAGTCTGGTCAATCATTGTATTCCTAGGTTCTAGTGTAGTGTCTGGCACATAGAAGACCCTATAAATATATTTGGTGAATGAATGAATGAACTTCATAGAATTCTATATAAGGGTTTCAATCTAGGTGCTGATCAACAGAGTAAGGAAAAGCTACCCTAAAAGTCAAGAGAAGATGTGCAATGATTAAAACCTTGGATATCATCAAGAAAGACTTATCTCCCATCTAGAAGGATGACCTGTCACTAGATGATCACAGCAGTAGCTGGGATGTAGGAAAGGTCTGGGAAATGACTAGAGTTAATCGTGTTGCCAGAAATTTTGGAGGAAATTGTGGTCCTGAAACCTGAGGCTATCAGTGACTTGGATTGGCTTATATTTTATCTTCTTAAAAGGCTCTTTCTGGAACTCAAGGGGATACATAGTTATGTTTGCTAAATAGTTTTCAAATTATATGAATACTAAACTTAAAAGGGAGATGGAACTTGTCATTTAAATCTATCTTTTAAGTATTAACAGTAGCATAATTTTGAAATATGTTGATCACATAGGGTTTATTATACTAATTTCATTTTCTTACCAATTGAAGAGAAGCTGGAAAAGGCATTAATTAACCAGGAGAGCCAAATTTCTTTTCTTTTCTTTTTGGCCAAAATTCCTTGAACATAAAAATAATCTTATATTTTACTAGGCACAAATTATAAAAATAAGTAAGTGAAATGGAAAACCGATCTCCTTTTAAAGGAGACAGAGATAAGTTTTTGTGTATATGAAAAAATTAGAATTCAATGTGTATTTTGCAGTCTTTTCTCCATCTCTGAAGAAGATAAATAGTAATATATTCTCTATTCTCTAAGGTCTAACAACTGATAACCTTACTTGTTTTATCCATCCTAAGGAACGGGTATGACAAGAGAAACAGACCATACTATCTGGTAAGAATGGAGGAAACTACATAAATATAATTTCTTTCTCTGTGTAATTTAAGACACAAAGGAGAATTTGTTTTAACTAAAGTCTTTCCATAGTGAGCATTTATGATTTAAATATTACTTTCTTTTCATGTTAACTTACTCAAATTCCCTTTTATGTCTTAAAATATAACCTAATTGCAATGGTAGATTTCTAAACGGTAAATCCAGAGCTCTAGAATGGGGTCTATGAGCATAACTTTCTTGCTGGGTTGCTATTCAATCACTCAGTCAAAACATCATTTGGGGCATTCACCATGTGTCTACATATGTTCTTATCTATATTTTTCTTGATTCTGATTTTTTTATTTTTATTTCAAAAAATTTATTAACATCTTTATTGGAGCATAATTGCTTTACATTGCTGTGTTAGCATCTGCTGTATAACAAAGTGAATCAGCTATATATATACATATATCCCCATATCCCCTTCCTCCCACCCTCCCTATCCCACCCCTCCAGGTGGTCACAAAGCACTGAGCTGGTCTCCCTATGTTATGTGGTGGCTTCCCACTAGCTATCTATTTTACATTTGGTAGTGTATATATGTCAATGCCACTCTCTCACTTAATCCCAGCTTACCCTTCCCCCTCCCCGTGTCCTCAAGTCCATTCTCTACATCTGCATCTTTATTCCTGTCTGCCCCTAGGTTCTTCAGAACCATTTTATTTTTTTTAGATTCCATATATATGTGTTAGCATA
Source organism: Orcinus orca (assembly GCF_937001465.1). Classification (NCBI taxonomy): domain Eukaryota; kingdom Metazoa; phylum Chordata; class Mammalia; order Artiodactyla; family Delphinidae; genus Orcinus; species Orcinus orca. The sequence continues at coordinate 33,868,248 of NC_064569.1, read as the reverse complement.
TGGTATTTGTTTTTCTCTTTCTGACTTACTTCACTCTGTGTAACAGACTCTAGGTCCATCCACCTCACTACAAATAACTCAATTTTGTTTGTTTTTATGGCTGAGTAATATCCCATTGTATATATGTGCCACATCTTCTTTATTCATTCTTCTGTCAATGGAGACTTAGGTTGCTTCCATGTCCTGGCTATTGTAACTAGTGCTGCAATGAACATTGTGGTACATGACTCTTTTTGAATTATGGTTTTCTCAGGGTATATGTCCAGTAGTGGGATTGCTGGGTCATATGGTAGTTCTATTTTTAGTGTTTTAAGGAACCTCCATACTGTTCTCCATAGTGGCTATATCAATTTATATTCCCACCAACAGTGCAAGAGGGTTCCCTTTTCTCCACACCCTCTCCAGCATTTATTGTTTGTAGATTTTTTGATGATGGTCATTCTGAATGGTGTGAGGTGATACCTCATTGTAGTTCTGATTTGCATTTCTCTAGTGATTAGTGATGTTGAGTATCCTTTCATATGTTGTTGGCAATCTGTATATCTTCTTTGGAGAAATGTCTATTTAGGTCTTCTGCCCATTTTTGGCTTGGGTTGTTTGTTTTTTTGATATTGAGCTGCATGAGCTACTTGTATATTTTGGAGATTAATCCTTTGTCAGTTGCTTCATTTGCAAATATTTTCTCCTATTCTGAGTGTTGTCTTTTGGTCTTGTTTATGGTTTCCTTTGCTTTGCAAAAGCTTTGAAGTTTCATTAGGTCCCATTTGTTTATTTTTGTTTTTATTTCCATTTCTCTAGGAGGTCAGTCAAAAAGGATCTTGCTGTGATATAAGTCATAGAGTGTTCTGCCTATGTTTTCCTCTAAGAGTTTGATAGTGTCTGGCCTTACATTTAGGCCTTTAATCCATTTTGAGTTTATTTTTGTGTATGGCATTAGGGAGTGTTCTAATATCATTCTTCTACATGTGGCTGTCCAGTTTTCCCAGCACCACTTATTGAAGAGGCTGTCTTTTCTCCACTGTATATTCTTGCCTTCTTTATCAAAGATAATGTGACCATATGTATATGAGTTTTTCTCTGGGCTTTCTATCCTGTTCCATTGATCTATGTTTCTGTTTTTGTGCCAGTACCATACTGTCTTGATTACTGTAGCTTTGTAGTATAGTCTGAAGTCAGGGAGCCTGATTCCTCCAGCTCCATTTTTCTTTCTCAAGATTGTTTTGGTTATTCGGGGTCTTTTGTGTTTCCATACAAATTGTAAAATATTTTTGTTCTAGTTCTGTGAAAAATGCCATTGGTAGTTTGATAGGCATTGCCTTGAATCTGTAGATTGCTTTGGGTAGTATAGTCATTTTCACAATGTTGATTCTTCCAAACCAAGAACATTGTCTATCTCTTCATCTGTTTGTATCATCTTTAATTTTTTCATCAGTGTGTTATAATTTTCTGCATACAGGTCTTTTGTCTCCTTAGGTAGATTTATTCCTAGGTATTTTATTCTTTTTGTTGCAATGGTAAATGGGAGTGTTTCTTTAATATCTCTTTCAGATTTTTCATCATTAGTGTATAGGAATGCAAGAGATTTCTGTGCATTGATATTTTTATTTTTAATTTAATATTTCAATATAATATTGTCTGTTAGTTCCCTGACAGCTTTGAAGGAATAATGTGGAGGAGAAATGGATGGATAATGGAACCATGCATGCACAGATGGATGGAGGGACAGATGCACAAATGTGTGGATGGATATACAGAGAGAGAGATAAAAGCATATAAAAGTAAAGAATATAAGACAACCTCTATGTTCATCAGTGATATTGGCCTGTAATTTTCTTTGTTTGTGATATTTTGTCTAGTTTTGGTATCAGGGTGATGCTGGCCTCATAGAATGAGTCTGAAATTTTTCCTCCCTCTGCAATTTTTTGGATTCATTTGAGAAGGATAGGTGTTAACTCTTCTCTAAATGTTTGGTAGAATTCACCTGTGAGGCCATCTGCTCCTGGACTTTTGTTTGTTGGGAGTTTTTAAATTACTGATTCAATTCCATTACTGGTAATTTGTCTGTTCATATTTTCTATTTCTTCCTGGTTCAGTCTTGAAAGATTGTACCTTTCTAAGAATTTGTCTATTTCTTCTAAATTGTCCATTTCATTGGCATGTAGTTTTGCATAGTAATCTCTTACGATCCTTTGTATTTCTGTGATGTCAGCTTCTCCTTTTTCATTTCTGATTTTATTGATTTGGGCCCTCTTCCTTTTCTTCTTGATGAGTCTGGTTAAAGGTTTATCAATTTTGTTTATCTCTTCAAAGAACTAGCTTTTGGCTTCATTGATCTTTTCTGTTTCTAGTTCATTCATTTATGCTCTCATCTTTATGATTTCTTTCCTTCCACTAACTTTGGGTTTTATTTGTTCTTTCTCTAGTTCCTTTAGGTGTGAAGATAAGCTGTTTCTCTGAGATTTTTCTTGTTTCCTGAGGTAGGCTTGTATCACTATAAACTTCCCTCTTAGAACTGCTTTTGCTTCATCCCATAGGTTTTGAATTGTTGTGTTTTCATTTTCATTTGTCTCTACGTGGTTTTTAACATTCTCTTTGATTTCTTCAGTGATGCATTGGTTGTTTAATAGCATATTGTTTAGCATCCATGTGTTTGTGTTTTTTGCAGCTTTTTCTTGTAGTTGACTAGAGTCTCACAGCTTTGTGGTTGGAAAAGATGCCTGATATGATTTTAAGTTTTTTAAAATGTACCAAGGCGTTAATAAAAAAAAGAAAAAGAAAATTTACCAAGGTGTGTTTTGTGGCATAGCATGTGATCTTTCCTGAAGAATATTCCATGTGTGCTTAAAAAGAATGTTTATTCTGCTGCTTGCAGATGGAGTGCTCTATGTATATCAATTAAGTGTCATTTAATGCCAGTTCTTCATTATTGATTTTCTGTCTGAATGATCTGTCTGAATGTCCATTGATGTAAGTGGGGTGTTACAGTCCCCTTCTATTATTGTGTTACTATTGATTTCTCCTTTATGTCCATTAATATTTGCCATATGTATTTAGGTGCTGCTATGTTGAGTGCATATATATTTACAATTGTTTTATCCTTTTCTTGGTTTGATCCCTTAATCATTATGTAGTGTCCTTCTTTGTCTCTTGTAACAGTCTGTATTTTAAAGCCTATTTTGTCTGATATGAGTATCACTGCTCCAGCTTTCTTTTGATTTCCATTTGGATAGAATATCTTTTTCCATCCCCTCATTTTCAGTCTGTGTGAGTTTTTAGCTCTGAAATGAGTATTTGTAGGTAGCATACATACGTGTCTTGTTTCTGTAGCCATTCAGCTGCTCTATGTCTTTTAATTGGAGCATTTAGTCCATGTACATTCAAGGTTATTATTAATATGTTTGTTCTTATTACCATTTCGTAAACTGTTTGGGGATTGCTTTTGTAGGTCTTTTTTTTCCTTTCTTCTTTAGTTCTCTTGTGATTTGATGACTATCTTTAGTGCTATGTTTGGTTTCCTTTTTCTTTTTGTGTGTGTGTATCTATCATAGGTTTTGGGTTTGTGGTTACCACGAGTTGTGTATACATGTGTGTGTGTGTGTATGTGTGTGTGTGTTTGAAGTTGCTGATCTCTTAATTTCAAATGCATTTCTAAAACCCAGCATTTGTACTCTCCTCCCTCATTATAACTGTTTTTGATGTCATATTTTATATCTAACTGTTTTGTATATCCCTTGTCTGCTTACTGTGGATATAGATGACTTTACTACTTTTGTTTTTAACTTTCCTACTAGCTTTGCATGTGGATGATTTCCTAACTTTATTGTGTGTTTGTTTTTACTGATGAGCTTTTTCATTTCATAATTTTCTTGTTTCTAGCTGTGGACTTTTCTTTTTCACCTGGAGACATTCCTGTAACATTTGTTGTAAACCTAATTTGGTGGTGCTGAACTCTTTTAGCTTTTGCTTGTCTGTAAACTTTTGATCTCTCCATAAAATCTGAATGAGAGCCTTGCTGGATAGAGTATTCTTGTTTGTAAGTTTTTCCCTTTCATCACTTTAAATATATTGTGTCACTCCCTTCTGGCCTGCTGAGTTTCTGCTGAAAAATCAGTTGATAGCATTATGGGAATTCCCTTGTATGTTATTTGTTGTTTTTCCCTTGCTGCTTCTAATATCCTCTCTTTATCTTTAATTTTTGTCATTTTGATTACAATGTGTCTTGGTGTATTCCTCTTTGGGTTAATCCTGTATGGAACTCTCTGTGTTCCTGGACTTGGGTGACTGTTTCTTTTCCCAGGTTAGGGAAGTTTTCAGCTTTTATGTCTTCAAATATGTTCTCAGCCCCTTTCTCTCTATTTTCTCCTTCTAGGACCCCTATAATGTGAATGTTAGTGAACTAAATTTTGTCCCAGATGTCTCTTAAACTGTCATTTCTTTCATTCTTTTTTCTGTTTAGCTTCAGTGATTTCCACTACTCTGTCTTCAAACTTGCTGATTTGTTTCTCTGTATCATTTAGTCTACTGTTGATTCCTTCTAGTGTGTTTTTCATTTGGGTTAGTGTATTATTCTTCTCTGTTTGGTTGTTCTTTATATTTTCTAACTCTTTGTTAAAAACTTCTAACTTCTTGCTCTGTGCAACCATTCTTCTCCCAAGTTCTTTGATCATATTTACAATCATTACCTTAAACTCTTTCTCAGGTAGATTGTCTATCTCCACTTCACTTAGTTCTTTTTCTGGGGTTTTATCTTGTTCCTTCATCTGAAGCATGTTTCTCTGCCACCTAATTTTGCTTAAGTTACTATTTATATTTTTATGTATCTTGTAGGTTTTCCAACCTTGGAGAAGTGGGCTTCTTGAGGAGATTCCTATGCATACCAGCAATGCACTCCCCTCTCATCATCCAGGCCATATGCTCTAGGACTTCCCCCTAGAAGGGCTGCATAAGTCCTTCTGTTGTGGTGGGCTGACTATGTGGGTGGTCTGGTAGGCTTGGTTGACCCCCTAGTCCATTGGGTTGCCTGCCTTGTGTGGAGGTTGTCGGCTGCTGGTTGTCAGGGCCTGGTCATGAGGTGGCTGACAGCAGAACCCCAGGGGGCCCTGCTTCTTGGCAACCGTGATGCTTCTCTCTCCTGAATTCTCCCTTACTTGTCTGGCTCTTCCTCCTCAGATCCTTTCATAGGTTCTTCTTCCTCAATTTATTGTTGTTATTTATATTAATCAGCAATTGCTACAATAATGCTGCCTAACAAACTATCCCCAATCTCAGGGGCCTACAATAACAGGTATCTATTTTCACACTTTCAAATCTGCAGATGAACTGTAGTTTGATCTAACTAGGGTGATCTCAGCTTCAGACAGTGCATAAGTTGGACTTGAGCCCAGGTTGCAAGTTGTGTTCAGGTCCTCTCTGCCTCTTTTTATTCGGGGCCCAGCCTGAAGGGACAGTGGCAACTGGGGACAATTGGGTTTCTCTCATAGCAGATGACGAGAACATAAAAGAGGAAGCCCAAGTGCACAAGCACATTTCAAGCATCTGCTCATATCATATACATAAACCAAAGGAAGTAATAGAGTCCAGCCCAATGTCAAGGTATGGCTGCATCATTCACCCACCATGAAGCTACTGCAAGGGTGTGGGTATAAAATTCAATCACCAGGAAGTAAATGATTCAGAACAACCATTCAATTTTGTTTTCCAAGGTTCTTTTCTCAGCCCTTGCTCCTTCTCGTCTCTTCCTGTGTTCTTATCTATACCTGTTATATGTTAATGATCTCCAAATCTATATCTTCAATCCAGATTTTTCTATAGATCTCCAGATATATATAACCAGTTAGCAAATCTCTAGCTGGAAGTACCATAGGTATCTGAAATGCAAGATAAAATCATAACTTAAGGAACTACGTGTCTTGTCTCTCTATAGATAGAAAGCCCAAACTTGTGATTCTCATCCAATTAATATTTAGTGAGGGATTATTATGTGTCAAGCATTATGCTAGGGACAGGAGATAGAGCAGTGAAAAAAGAAAGTTTAAAGGATTGCTACCTTCATGTAGCTTGCATTTCACATGCTTCTTTAAAAAATCTAAATTTTTATGTATCAGTCAGGGTTGCATCATTCCAAATAATATAAAAAAGAGGTTTATTGTAGAGGTTAGAGCATATGAAGTTGTGGGAGTAGTCTCTGTGGGGCTGATGGAGGAGTCTATGCAGGTTGTTGCCTTTGTGACTAGTTAGCTATAGTTAACTCACTATAGATCAGCCAGACTGACAGCTGGGAAGAAACACTGAATGTAGATGAGAAGAAAGACAGCAGGAAACCATTAGGATGACCTGGGAATCGAGTCTGTCTCTCACCATCTCAACCTTGATGCCCTAGGTGATCTGCTGGTGCTGCACATTCAGTTGTCTTAGCACTTGGGGAAGCTGATGGGGGGGATCTGATGAGAGTTGGAGGGGCCACAGGACTGGGAACTGCCCTGTACCAACCAGGCAAGCCAGCAGACATGCACCAACATGCATGAGTCGCCACAGTGCCAATGCCCAGCACCGACCTTCAGAACTCAATATGACCATCACTTCACTTGAACTTTCCAAATCTTGGGTAAAACATCTCCTGTGGCGACAATAACCAAAAACCATACAGGGAAGGGAGTTCTGGGAAATGTAGTTCCAGAGTAGCTAACTGGACATATCACAAAGCCATCACAGTTTGTGTGTATGTATGTATGTGTATATATATATAAAATATGACATGACTTAAATGTGACCTGGAGGTGTGTAAAATTTATATAATCCTAGAGATGAGAGAATTCACCCAAAAGACAAAAATAAGTATAATAATTTATTATGGTAAGCAGTTTGGCCTAGCTTCAGAGGCTTACCTTTTAGAAAAATTTGATTAATAATGCAGTTGCCTGCTTAAGGTCCTTACAAAGATTTTAAGGAAACTGATTTAAAGATGTGGTGAATCAACATACAAATCCCAAGTGTTAAGCATTTTTAATTATTTAGAGAAAAGATGTTACGTAGAGGCAAGAGTCCCCATTCTTTACATGTACAAGGACTTCAGGCCACACTGGGTCCAATTACTCTATAGGAGTAATTTATTGGTGACCTAAAAAAAGTGAATGCATCAACCCCCTGACTAACTTACATGCAGGGAGTAATTTACTCTCCTGGAAGCATCTGGCTCCTCACTTTTACTATAGTTTCTACACATATTCTGAAGACGGTGTCAATCACTTGACTATCTAGGTACAATTGACATAATTTAAAACAGATGTCACATCTCAAGAATGGAAAGAAGGTTCTGTTTGGAGAACTGCTGAAGGGCACAGGAAGTGCTTGCAGCTGGCAGGCCCTGCGGCAGAGCCCACAGGCACGACCACTCCTCAGCAAAGTTTTCAGGTAGAAGTTGACCTACAGTACACCCAAGCATCCACTTTCCTACACTTTTCCCCTTGGACCTCTCTCCCTCATCATCCACACATCATTCTCTCTGGATCTAAGGAAAGAAGCCAATAAACTAATTCACACTAAGGTATAAAAACCTGATAAGGCAGCTATGGGATATTAACAAGGTCACAAGCCAAAGAAAAACATCCTAGCAATGAGATTTGAGGGAATCTTGAGCCAATGAGGAAATAACCTAGTCCAGATTCCCTCAAATTAATCCGTCTACTCATTTCGAGCCTGCCTTATCCCCTATGTATCACAGAGGATGCACAGATGGTAAGAATGAAGACTGTTTTTCCTCAGCCTAGTGTGTCCCCACGGACTCCAGATGTATGGGAAACTGCAGCCCACCATTTGTGCTTGTTTCTTATGAGCAATTTAAGTGTTCTAACTAATAACAGACCAGCACTATCCTCTCCTGTGTGCTGCTTTTTCCACTGACTGAAACTCATAAGCAGTACGCTCAAAATATCTTTCTCAACATCTTTCTCTCACTACTGAATTCTCTCTCTGAAACTAATTGATAGGATGGATGGATGGATGGATGGATAGATGATAGATAGATAGATAGATACATATAGATAGATAGATTTAAAAAACCTATCATGGGCTTCCCTGGTGGCGCAGTGGTTGAGAGTCCACCTGCTGATGCAGGGGACACGGGTTCGTGCCCCAGTCCGGGAAGATCCCACATGCGGCGGAGCGGCTGGGCCCGTGAGCCATGGCCGCTGAGCCTGCGCGTCCGGAGCCTGTGCTCCACAACAGGAGAGGCCACAGCAGTGAGAGGCCCACATATCGCAAAAAAAAAAAAAAACTATCATAAAGGGGAAATACAAATTTTCAAACCAGAGAACAAAAGGAAATGAAATACAAAGTAGCCTGAAAAGATCTCTTTTTCTGAGAGTATTGGAAAGGCTTTCAAACCAATGCTCGCATTCACACACTACAGAACTGTACTTGTAGCCCTGTAGATTCCTAAAGAAGCATCCTTTATGCTCTATCCTTGAATGGTCCTACCCTGTTGTCTGCCCTCCCCACTGTGCCATCCCTCCATATCCCCAGCCCTTAAGCAGCTCAGATTCATTTTAATGCCAACAGCGCACTGCATGGGGGCCCCAATTTGCTAGAGCCAGGGCAAAAATAAAGCTATGAGATTGTTTGCAAGAGTTTAAAATAACTAGTCTGGCAATGCTCAGCTACACTTTGAGCGAGAGCAGAGCATCAGAAGATAGAATTCTAACCATCCCGCTGCCCAAAAATGACCTCCCTGCTCTGCCCAGCAGTGCACTTCCTCCATAAGAGACCATCTTCCCCAAGGCAGTGACCATCATTCAGCTTTTTATCTTTCACCCACATATCATCTTTCTGAATGTCTACTGAATACTAAAAGACCAGTGGCAATGAGAGAAGGGCTCTTAATGTAATTTAATATGACTTCAGAAACCACAGCCAGGAGACAAATACATCAGTAGATGTATTTTTCTTATAGAATGACCAAAATCTACTCATCATGAAATCCTCTGTTGTAAGCCTGTCCCAAAGGATTGCAAAACAAAAGCTAGATTCACCCGTGGCTTCTTCCTTGCTTAACAAGACTCACCCTATCCCTTGGGGCAACCAGCAACCAAAAAGAATTTGCACCCCGCCCCACAGGGCAAACGTCTGAGAGCAAGAAGAAGCCTAACAAGAGGAAGGGTGGGCAGAGGAGGTCCTGGCCCCACCTGCACTGTCCAGGGCACTGAACCACTTCACTTGGGTGGAGGTCGAACAGTTGCATGCATGTTAATCAACAGCAACCTCAGAGTTTCTCTGCATCAGGCAGAGCCAACACTATGCACCAGCAGGCACACAGACACTCGCCTTCTTGCCAAACCCCTCAGGCAAGCTGGATCAGGTCTCCATTATCCAATTTGATTCTGGGCCTCTGGCTACAATGGTGGATGAGGTCCAAGCCCTAGTAAATCTTCATGCCCTGAATGGTTCCCAGGAACTCAGGTCAGCCCTGGCGTCTGCCCAAGGGTGATACTGACACTACATACCCTCCCTCTCTCCTCTACTAGTAAACAAGCAGCTTCCCTGGAGACTCGCAAACTGGAGGGAGCCAGAAATTAGACAGGATACTCTTAAGCAAATATGAGCAGAAGCTGACATCGGCACGCAGCCAGGATTTCTGAGGGGCAAGGAGCCCCAGCACGTCCCTGAATATGCTGACTCCCAGACTGATGACCGAAGTTTCAAAGTTTTATATCTCCCTCAAATACCATATTCAGGACTAAACTTGTCCTAAATACATAAATTTCATCTGTATCTATCACCCATTACAAGACATTTTTTATTGAAACTCTGGCTATCTGATAAATTGAGGGGGTGGTGCTTAGAATCAATTTTCCGTTCACTTTGGTATCCCTAGAACCCAGCATTGAGTCTGGCACACAGTGTGTAAGCAGCAAACCTTCATTGAACTTAATTATCCTGGCTGGTAATGTGGTACATACCACAGATTACATAGTCCCTTGTATTCGACTTACTTGTATATTACATTGAATTTACTTGTATATCTTAGTATAAGCTTGTAAAGGAGTGGAGGCATCATAGCTGACAAATAAATACGTGTTCATCAAATAACGTCAGAGAAATCGTGAATTTTTCAAAACGATGACGTTTTAAAAACACTAATTTGGGCTTATTATTTCAAAACTATCTACCACCAATTTTTTTTAACCACCACTGCTAAGATGTTTCAGAATGATATATATTGGTTCTAACCACCTCTTCTAATCAATATTCTAATGGGCACAGAGGCGGAAGGAGAGACATCCCTTAAAAGTCAAAGGTTTAGCAAAAGAGCAGAAAAATTATTGTCTGGTGAATTGAGTATTTTCTGTACTAGCAGAGCTACTTAGTAAGCTTGCTGCAATGGGAAAGGTTTTGGTGGTTTTGGAGGTCTCTGCATGTCAGCACCTGGTCTCTGGGCTTGCTGCCCAGCAGTCTGGAGCTGGGGGCAGATTCTCTCTCAAACACATTAGACATTTAGCTAGCTGGGCCAAATTGTTCCCATGGATACTCCTCATATCAAGAATTGTATAAGACCTGTATGTTATTTGATTAATGCATTTTCAGTGTTAATAAATTCAAATTGGTAAAGCTTACTAGAAAACAGGAAATTCCTAAGGTGAAAATTTAATGCAAATCAACTTCCTATGTGTTACAGATTATGATGCAATTTATTAAATGTAACAGTATATTCCAGAGTGTCTCGAAAAATAGAACCTGGATGACATCTTAAATATATACCACTCTAATTTTACCCAAGCTAAATAATTGTATGTTATTATAATAATACACACCATTACTAGGTAATAATAGGGTTGCATTCATATACTAAGCATTTTGCAAGTGGTTACCATCAAGTTTGCAAAAAGCTTGCTGCCTCCATTTTCACATGCTCATGTGTACAACTGAATTTTCCAAAATCCTTAGAAAAGTCACAAAGGGATGTGATAACTGAGAAGAAGAGAGAGGTGAGGGAGTTTTGCTGTTTGCAAAAGGATAGTGGTCTATGAAAACCAGTGTGGATTTAGGAGTCAGACTAATCTGGATTTGAATCCTAGCTCTTATTTACGGAGCTGTGTGACCTTGGGCAAGCGATTGATTGAACTACTCTTTCCTAATCACTAAGAATGGTGATAATAATACCCTTCAGAAAACTGATGCAAAGATTAAGCCAGAATAATGTATGTGAAAATACCTCACATCACGCTCGGAAAATAGTACTTGCTCATAAATATTTAGCTTTCTTCTTTGTGTAGAGTGAATTCTTTGCTTAAAATTCATAGCTGATGCTGGGGAGCTTGGAGCACTTTGCACCCCTCTCCCATTTTCCCCACATTCTCCAGGTAGCCAGGCCCCATCCTCACATTTCTGCCCTCCACTCTTCCCTTATTCTTCAGATCAAATAAAACTTTGGTCTCAGATAACTGAGATTTCAAGGAGTTAAAAAGGGGTACCTTCCTACAGACAAGCAACATGATTTTAGGATAGCCTAGATTTTTGGCTCACCTTGGTATCCTAAAGCAGAATGAGGTAGAGGAAGTGGTCTGTGAGGTCTTGAATCCAGAAAAAATAAAACACAAGCCGAAAAATCTGAGTTGCTTCGCTTTGGACACAGGTGTGGGAATTGGCTCAGGGGAGACTCAAGGAAAATTCTGTCTGTTAATCTAACTAGATAATTACAAAGATGCCTTCCTTGCAGGGAACTCACAGCTCTTTAATATCAGAAGTTCCAGTTGTACTAAGAATATATTTGCCCTACTTTAGAAGCTCTGGAACTCTCTCAGGCCACTAAAGGGAGCAAAAACTTTAAAACTGAAAACTCTTCATATGTTTCCCTTTAGGATGCATTTAGTTCAATAAATGAAATGTAATTTACCTGGAAGATTTATTATGCATTTCCAAAACGTAGACATTTACTCTCTCCTCATCACCAGGATTAGGCACAATTATGTCATTAACCTTCCAAACATTCCTTTTGGATGGTGGTGAATTTCCTAATAACCATTATGGTCAAGCTGAGGTCAGAGGTAAACAAAAGGTTAACTATCACAGAGTCTAGGGTCATATAACTTCAGAGGCAAAAACCACGATTGGAATCTAGGTTCTCCAGCTAATTACCTCACTGCCTTCCCAGCTGGTGTGTCTCCTCTGATACCTACAGAGACCTTTAGTTCCTGATGTGCACAGATCAAGAGGAGAGCTAAAAAGAGATGGAAATATGGTCAAGAGACCATGAACAGAAGGAAAGTCTCCTTAGCCTGCTTCATCATGGTTATGGCCTGCCTATTAGGGACAAAGCATACACAACCAGAGCTTTATAAAGAAAAATCTAGATCAAATGAGTGGGTATATTCAACATGGCAACCAAGGTGAAGCCGAGCAGCATCAACCAGCGCAGAGAAAACAGGAGGTTCTTGCGACTGAACTTTTTCCTGCTCTCTACCTAGGAAATAAGCAGAAAATCCCTTTCCTCGTAATATGTGAATTATCCAGTTTGCAGCTCAGATCCTAAGTTTACAAAGTTAAAATAACTGAGTTTTCTGAGATTCTACTGCATGTGGTATACTGTACTGTGCTGGATGTTTTATATCCATTTTTAATTTAATCTTTGTATTAAATAAAATGATCAGACCATCCCCCCCACCCCCGCAACTTAGACCATTCACCTACAACTTCTGACAGCCACCTTCACCTGGGATTGATTTCTTTGGAGTGAAATCATTTCAACCTTGGGAATTAGTTTGCCTCTTCCTATGCATGCACATAGGAAGTGTGCACATTTTCATTTGAATATTCTTAACACAGAATAAGTTATGGGAATGAGAAAAACTCAATTTCCCATTTCTACCCATAAGGGCTACTCTTTTGGAGCAAATAAATCAGACAATAAAACTTGAAGATATTTAGATGGCTTCCCGTCTCAAACATACTTAGTACCAATATGTGAGAAACAATTTTCTGAAAAAGTGTGAAGGAAATATCTATTGGTAAATTCTGTTTGAGTCTTGCAGAACTGATTTAATTCTGCAAAGTTTTTGGCTTTAATAAAATTATAAAATGAAGAAATAGCTGTACAATATAGCAATGTTGATTTAGGTATGTTTGATCTTATTTTTCACCTTTGTCTTTTTAAATTTTTTTAATCTAGCTTGAGTCAGTTACACAGGGATTAATCAGTGAAGCCTTTGTCTGGCTGTTAGACTTATTTGTAACTAAACATGATGTTATAGGTGAAGTACAAGCAAATATCTTCAAGCATTTTAATGCAGAGCCAGAGACGGGAGAGTTGGATTGGGAGGGACTGGAAGTAGAATGATTTAAGGTAATAGGACACATGAAATATCTAATCAACAAAGGAGTCATTCCATACTGTTAAAATTGAGACAGAATGTTCTAAACTCTTGCAGAGGGTTCAGAGGAAAGCAAAGTATACAGATATAAATATACGCACACATTGAATTCTCACAGCAATCCCGAGGTAGATACTGTGATTATCCATATTTTTCTGATGAGAAACTGAGGCACAAAAGGATTAACTAGTTCAAAGTCAGTTAGTAAGAGTGAGAGCTGGGATTTGAACCCTGCTAGTTTGACTTCCAAACTCAACACTCAACTATTGCACAGAAGTGCCCTTTAAGAGATTAAAAGCAAGAATCTAGGAAGGAAATAGGATCATTTGTCCCAAAGAAGTGATAGATCAATTTAAATCTTGTCACACTGAAGGAAGACCTGGCAATTACTCTGTTAATTTTATCTGTATAGAGAGAAATTCCTTTGGAGTTGAGGAGAAAGGAGCCTGAAACCTCCCCTTCTACTATCTATACTCATCAAATTAACCATGTAATTGTCAAATGCTAAACCCATCTTGGTAGATACAGCCATAAAGTTATTCTCTAAAGAGAAACGGTTTTGTAAGCAAGCATCTTCCCATTCCCACTTCCACTGAGGACTTGAAAGCATCTCTGTGTGGCAGGCTGAGCAATTACCTCAGATCTGAAGTGAGGGACTCCAAACCCATGAGGAGACTCATCATGGCTACGTCAGAAATACCACTGGGAATTAGAAAAGCCCTGCACCCACCTGCTGCTACCATTTCTCCTTCCTCTAGTCTTAGAAGTGCCCTTGCTTTCCTCACTTTCTCCTCAGTCTCCCCTGCCTCCACCTGCCCTTCCCACATGGACATTTCCAAGGTTCTGGCCCTCAGCCACCATCGTGGATCCAGCCATCTATCATAAAGCAATTCTAATTGTAAGTCTCCAGCCTGACCCCTCCCCTGACTTCCAGACCCCCATTTCTAACTTTCTATTGGACAGTTCATTCATTTGTCCAGAAAAGGACTCATATGCTTCTCCCTCAAAGAAACAAAATTCCCATGTCAGTGATTGTAGCTAACAGCCATCTTCTCTGTCATCCAGCACTCCCCAGTACTTCCTAGCACATCCCACATTCACCTAATGCTGATTTCAAGATCTTCACTTTTTTTTCCCTTCCTCCCTTCATATTACAGCCCGCCTAGATTTCCAGCTCCCAGCAAGTCACCCAGCCTCTGGAACTGTGCTGCCCAGTACTGCAGCCATGAGCCACATGTGGTGATGAGGTCCTTGAAATGTGCCTCATCTGAAATGAGACATGCTGTGAGTATAAAGACACACTGCATTCCAAGACTCAGTAGGGAAAAAAGAATATAAAAGATCTCATTCATAACTTGTATATTGATTGCATGTTGAAATTATTATATGTTTAATATATTGGGTTAAAATACTAAATTATCTCACCAGTTTCATTTTATATATTTTAATGTGGCTGCATAATGGCCTCCCAATGATATCAACATCCAAATCCCTAGAACCTGTGAGTATTTACCTAACAAGGCAAAAGGGACTCTGGAGATGTGATTAAGTTAAAGATCTTGAGGTGGGAAGATTGTCCTGGATCATCCGGTTAAGCCTAATGTAATCACAAGGTCCTTATTAAAGGGAGACGGAGGGAGAGTTGACTACAGAAGACGCTATTACTACTAGCTCTGAAGGTAGAGGAAGGGGTCGTGACCCAAAAAATATAGGCGGTCCCTAAAAGCCAGAGTTGTCAGGGAAACAGATTATCACCTAAAGACTCCAGAAGGAAAGCAGTCCAGCCAACACCTTGATTTTAGACTTCTGACCTCCAGAACTGTAAGAGAATAAGCTTGTGTTTTTTAGGCCCCTAAGTTTATGGTAACTTGTTACAGTAGCAACAGAAAACTAATACATGTGGCTACAAGGAAATTTAAAATTACACCTGGCCATACTTTGTTGCTCACATTATATTTCCATAGATAGCACTGCTCAAGAATCTTCTCCCTGTCAGTCCATCGCCCTGCTAGGGTGATCTTGTGCTGTCACTCCTCTACTCAAATGCTGTCAGTGGCAATACAGGTGAATAAAATGAAGCCCAAATTCTTATTTGACTTTCAAATCTCTCTCCTTCACTTGACATTTTCCAGACTTTGCAGTTTCATCAACACTACACCCGCTAAACACCTGATCTTTCAACCATTCTGGCCTACTTCGGTTGCCACAAATTTTCCTTATTTTCATGTTTTTGCCCCCTTTTCCTAGATGTTCCCTCTACTCTAAATGCATTTTATTTTCATTTACGCCCATCAAAATCCTGTCCATCCTTCAAAGTTTGGTTTAAATCCCAATTCTTCTATGTAACCAGCCTTTCACAACTCCCAACAGGTGGTAATTTCGTTCCACCATTTGTCTCCTATTGCGTGTTATCCCTTGTATCAGAGCTTTATTGAAATCTGACTTAGAGATGGTCCTGCACTGGGGTGTTTCCCAAGGCAGGGGCCCGCCTTACCCATGCCGGCTGTCTGTGTTCACCAAGGGTGTCCTTCCTGTGCCAGCGACATCAGTGCAGAAATTTCAGGATTGGGGCTCCACAGCTAGCTTGGGTGCTAAGGATTGATTTGCGGGCACCATGGAACTATTTGAAGAGGGGCTCCCAGGAAAAGAATGGGACTTTCTTTGCAAACTGGTGGAGACTCAAAGCTGGTGAGATTTGAAATGAATGCCTCATTAGTATTCAACGGCCGGTGAAAGCTGGGACATACTGCAGACGAGAGATAGCCAAAAGAATCTGTGATACCACATAAAACATTAAATAGAAAAGATGTACCTCCTGAGGGCTTAGATAGCATTCATGCCACCTCCTCATTGATAACAGAACCCCAACCAGAGTGCAGGTCTTCAGGCTCCTTATCCATCATCCATTCCAATTAGTCTATCTTGCACAGTCATTTTCTGTCGTGAGGCCTTTGAAAAGATTTTTTTTTTTATTTCCATGAAAAAAATGTTTTAATAAGCATTCATTTCGAACTTCATTCACTTAAAAATATATACTGGGACAAAGGGCCAGAGGAAAACTCTTCTTTAACTCCAACATTATAGGGTCCTGAATTGTGTTTGTAGGTGACGACAGATCTCTATTCCTAGTTCCCTGAGTGACACCACCTGTGCACCATGAGAATTCTGAAACATTTCCCCAAAGAACAATGTGTTAAATGTGTTAAATTATGCTACTTTCACCACCTTGTGAGAATCATAGCCCAGTGCTCCAGACCTAGAACGTCAGCCTTCAGATGGATCAGGTTGAAATTGTGCACGAACTTAAGAAAAGTATCTTACATTTATAGGGTCATATACAGGCTGTATTATTTTGTTTGACCCACAGGGTAACTTTGGAATGTGGGTAAAACATATATTTTCTTCCCTATTTTACAGCAGAGGAAGTTTAAAGCTAGGATGTGGTAAAGGGGAAATTCAAACTCATGTTCTCACACGTGATTAGAAAACATACCTTCAAATGTAAACAACTCAGGGACTGTTAGATTGAAAAAGAAGTCAAGGAATCATCTTGTTCAATACCCTGGTTTTACTGTAGAGGTAAGACTAGGAAACGCTTGCTTCCCCTCATCACTGAGCGTTTGGCCTTGCTGGTCCCACTTAATAAAAGCACTCTGCCAGTTGTCCCCACCCCCAACCCAAATCCTTACATAGAGGCTGATTCTCATCCAGGAAGCCTTGCTTGACTTCCCTGACTAAGCCACATTCCCCTATTCAAGGCTCTGCCCAAACCATTAACTTCACAGCACTTCGCACTCCAATAATTTTACATGTATTCATGTAGTTCTTTAATTATACAAGATTGTACAATCAGTTTTAATGTCTATCTTCCCCGCTAGTTGATCAGCTTCATGAAGACACCATTGCATCCCCAGCACCCCCTAGAATGCTAAATTTGAGTAACAATTTACTAGATAGATTTATTTATCTTTTACTCATGTCTCCTGACTCTAGTCCAATTCTTTTTATCTATTTCACTATGGAAACCTGAGTTAACTCTTCTCTACTTATATTAACAAATTGGTCAGAACCTTAAGGGAGTATTCTGTTCAAAATAGAGTTTCTTAATTAAGAGAAAGTGAAAATTCCACACACAAACTAAAAGATAATGTATCCCCTCTCCTACAGCCCTGGTCCCTTATGCCTAATAGAACCTGCCTGTCGAGAAAATCTGGTTCATTAATCTTGTTATCCCAGATGTAGCCCAAGTATCTCAGGCTTCATTAAACGGTGAATAGAGATAGATCCACGCCACTGTTAATAGCACTTGTCTTTGACTCCAAAAGGTTTGGAAACTTAATCTCCCTTCAGTCACAAATATGTGAAGGAATCTTCAGGACAAATATACCTGGCCATAGCTCTCCATCACTATCAGGTCACCCAGGACCACACAAAATCGCATGGAAGACAACTCTGGGTCAGAGATTCTGCTTCTGTGACACTGCTCCCTGAAAATTCTGTCAGTAAAACTGGTGTATCACATGACAGCTGAGTAAGAGACTATTCTTTCCATATCAGCTTCAGTTTGGGGCCAAGTCATCTGGCTTGACTGTGGTCTTCCTCTCGACAGGCTGACTCTTTCCCAGGGTGCTTGAGTTGGAATGGGTTCCATGACTGTCAACTGCCATACTTCTCCCCTCTGACCTCTGGGCCAGCGCTGGGTCCGACTCTGTAAGCCAGCCTTCTCTTCCACTTTGGTGAGCTCTCTCTAGAGGTCTTCTGGGTCTCTAAATGGTGCAACAGCAAACTCCATCTTGGTTACCCTAGTCAAGCAGATTTTGATCAGCCTGGGCCAAGTTCACATTTCTCCCCTGTGGGTTCACTGAGGCAAGAAAATGTAACCATGAGAACTGTACCCCAACTCCAGTCACCCCAACTTCTACCCTGTTTGGATTAGAGCAGATAACTAATCCTCTAGGTGTTAGAGACACTTGAAAAGCCAACTAGAATAGGGGGAAATATCACAAAATCTGCAATAAGAGAGACCTTTACTTAAACTCCAACTCTATCATTTACTATCTAAATTACCTCAGGCAAATTCTTAACCTCTCTGGGCCTCAATTTCCTTATCCATTAAATGGAGATCAAAATACCTATCTCAAAAGGTTGGAGAGAATATTAAAAATGAAACACTATACATAAAATGGTGTGGCACAGAGAAAGGGAAACAGACATTACTGCCCTACAACTTTCCTTTCAAAGGCATTAAGCCTAGAATGAAGAGAGAGAAAGGACAGGCATGAAAGAACGGGAGGAAGAGTTTAGGACCCAATACTAGTGTTCATAGGTTTACACAGTACAAGAATTATTTCCCAAAATATATTCACATCTCACCATCAGTTTGGCATTCATGCTTCCCTAGGGATTGGCTGATGCAACTACTGATATCTATCAACCCATTCTTGGGAAAATTGAGGCACTAAGGAAGTGACCTTCCAGGTTTGTCCAGGAAGTCATTAGAAGTGCGAAGTAAAATTAACCATTAAAGTAAAAGAGAAAAACATCCACAGGAGCTAAATCTTCAGGCTTCTTGAGAAGAGCAGTCTAATAGCTGCTCTTTACTTAGAGCCTACTGCATATCAGCCACTCTGCTAGGTGCTTTATGAAATCTTTTTATTCAACAAATATTTGTGGAGCATTACCCATAAGCCAGGCACTTTACTAGACACTGGAAATATAAATGATAAGCAAAAGAAACAAGGTCCCTATTCTCATAGAGTCCTGCATAAGAGCCAAACACCAATCAAATAGACACAGAAGTAAGTGAATAATTACACACTGTGCTAAGCACTATGAAGGAAAGTTATACAGTGTGATTAGAGTGTACAACGATGTGTAAGGGACAGCTTCCCAGCAGAAGTGGCATTTGAGCCAAAATCTAAAGGATGAATAATAGTGAACTAGGGGACCAAGAGAAAGAGAAGTTTTCAGCCAAAGGAAACAGCAAGTGCAAAGACTCTGGGGCAGGACAGAGCATGCAACAGTCAAGAAACTAAGTCCATCATAGCTTGTACACAGACAGAGAGGGAAGAATAAGGTCAAATGAGTCTAGAGAGACCCTGCAGGGACTAGTATATTACCTTGGAAACTATAGGCTTTATCCTAAAAGCAACAAGAAGTCATTGACTCAAGCAATTAATTAATCTACTGAGTGTTTCTAGATTTTTCTGGGATATCATCCACCGTAAACATCTACATAATATACAGTATAGAATTCAAATCCACTAGACCACTAAATAAATACATTCTGCATCTGATTCACAATCCAATAGCCTTTGTAATTTAACAGCTGCCAGATAGGCCTAAACCTTTTATCCACAAACTCTAGTGCAGACTTTTAGAATCAAACAGGCATGATGTTACACATGTTATACCGCTCAACACATGGGTTCAGCAGTGATGGAAAACTTATTCATGATGCTAAGACAGATCACCGCTTCTCACATGTTATTGTAAAAGTAAGACGTTCTGAGATAAAAGCTGAATTGTGGCTTCAAGGGTCTCAAGACAGCCATGTCTGCACCACTCAACATAATCAATCTGGAAGTTCACATGGTGAGAATTAGGCATTTCTCACTCAGTATAAACTGTGAAGTGCACTGGAAAATAGAATTTTCTATTAAAATTAGCATGTTTTTTCATACTTGGCCAGCAACCGCCATCTTGTTACAAAGTCACATTATTTACAGCATGAAGATTATTGAAATGGGCTGATGCTCTGATCTCCATGAACTGTCACAGGCTTAGGAAAACACATCAAGTTCTTCTCGGCTCTCTGTACAATGATGAGATGGTATAAGATCAGAACACGGTTCATCAGAAGACTGCTTTAAGGCAAAGTTGGGGAAAGTAGAAGGTTACGTAAAGTTTCCAGATACAAGAAATGTCACAATGAGTCCATAATTTCTTAAAACTTTTCATCTCCCACACTATATGCCAGGGATGGCAAACATTTTCAGTGTTTTCAAGCCCAGTTATCATTTGTTGCATTTACTAATATTTTTCTTTTTCTCTTAAATTCACTTAATTTCTCCTATGTTCACTTCATGAGGGGCATGCCACTTTTAAAATTAAAAATGAGTTTAATTTAAAATTTTTCCGTTTCAAGAAATTTAGATACCTTTAAGGTAAGCAAAAATACCCTAGGATTTTTGCCAAAGTAGAGTCAAGTAATCACTGTTTTTTTATCTTGGTCAGACTAAGGACTCTGGACAAAATACACAAAACTTACAAAGGATGGAGGAGAAAAAAAAATTCTGTGTCAAATATTTAGGGTCCACTGTTTTCCGGATCATGAATACATGAGTTCTTATGAAAAATACATGTCATTGTTTAGTTAATTCCTAATTTCTGAACTGGCAACACATACATGTCTTTATATTTTTCCTGTTCACCTTTTGGCCATTATGATGATTATTACTGTTTCTTTCAGAATATTGATAATGGAAAGGAAAGCAATAAAATGGAAATAAATCTCTTTGGTATCTTAACAATTCTTGCGACAATTTAGTCAGAGAGGATACAAACTCTCCACTTCAAGGAGATTTCTGCTTATTCTGAACATGGTCTCTTTTCATGCTCTCCCCGTTCATCGTTAACACATCTAATGAAGACCCTGAGCTGAATCTCCTTGGGATTTGGAGCAGACACAACAGCACAAGAAATGTTAACAGCTGAACCGCCAGCACACTTATAATCTATAATATATATAATCTATACAACACAACTCAACCTAAAAACGTGTGTGATGTCGTGGAAAGAGCACTGACTCTAAGTCAGGAAAGCTGGGTCTGCAGCTCTGCCTCTGCTAGGAAACTGACTCATGATCTTTGATAAGTGAAGAGTCAGGGCAAATTCCCTCCAGCTTTCACAACTATCCCAAGTAGAATGAGACCTTCTCAGTACTTCTCAAGCACTATTCCCATCTCTATCGTTGGGTCTATAGTAATTTGTTAACCTACAGATGTCTCCCAATTCACCTCTAACCCTCACCCCCCATACCACTGTTAGTTTCCTTGGGAACAGAAATAAATCATTCATTTTTATCTTCTTAGCGACTTGAATGGTGCTTGACATACTGAAGGCTTTCAACAAGTGTTCACCGCAGACATGTATCATCATGAGTGTCATCTCTGCTTTACCCAATTATAACTCATTTTTCCTCTCTAAATATCCCTGGCACCCCTTCAGGACTTGTTTTCCTATAGAAGGTATTCTGATTGTTACTGGATAATAAGTTGCCTTATTATGATTATCTTAAACAAGTAGAAAATTTAGCACTAACTTTGAGATATCAAATTCCTTTTGATCATTTAACAAAGATGGGTTCTTAAATGAACTTGGCTAAATGAATTCTCACTCCCCAGCAAAATAAGTGTGGCAAGCAGCCACAATGATACTCCATACCCCACAGGCTCTTCCAGAACCTTGAGGCCCCCTATCAAAAAGTAGAATCTATGTTTCCCCCCCTTGAAGCCGGGCAGGAATTTGTGACTACTTTGAATAACAGAGTACAGGTGAAGTGATGCTCTGTGATTTCCAACTTAGTGTATAAAAGACAATACAGCTTACCGGCTCTCTCTTAGGATACATGCTGTTAGAACCCAGCCACCATTCTGTGAGGAAGCCCAAACCACGTGGAGAAAGCCACGTGGGGAGGAAGCAAAGCCCCCCACCCTCAGTCCCAGCCAAGCTCCCAGCCGACAACCGGTGCCTATTTGCTAGGCATGTGAGTCATCTTGGAAGCAGCCCTTTCTGCCCTCAGTCAAGCTGACACTGCATGGAGCAGAGACAAGCCTTCCTCACCACGCTCTGCCCAAGTCACAAATTCATGGGCAAAATAAATGATTGTTGTTTTAAGGTGGTTTTAGGGTGGTTTGTTATATGACAAAAGGTAACAGGAACAGCAGTGCTATGGTAGGAGTTAACCAGGATGGCTCATCTTGCTCTCTCATTGATTCAAAAAGAGACTCAATTTCCATGCATTCAAACACTCCCCATCTTAAAAGTGTTTGTCATGATTTAAAAGAATGTAATAAAAATAAATAAACCCACCAGAGTACAGATTCACTTTTGAATAGAGTCTTTGGCATGCAAAAGCTTTTCCTGCTTATTTCCTACTATTTGGGGTCCTAACGTAGTAAACTTCTCCAGTTTTATAAACCTTTACATTTTTTACCCCTATTTTTATTTCTATTTATAAACAAGTCCATGCCTGAGTTCACCTCTTGTTTTAATACTTTTTAGTCACAGCCAGTAATAAACAGTACACATTACTTACCATTCTGTTTTCCAACCACTTCTCCAAGAGGTAGAGGCTGCATAGGCACTTAGTCTGCCTTCTGAGTTATTACAGATAATGGTTTTACCAAATATTTTGCCACTACATAAAATGAGTCACTGCTTTTCCAGTTTCTGATATCCATTTCCTTGATGCCCAGCTCTTGCCAACCTCCACCCAACCATCAAGCCAATTTCACATCTTTTAGGCTTTGTTAAAGAAGAGCATCACTTCGAGTCGCAGTATGTATATTAATTATGGTAACGCTACCTGTATACAAATAAAATCTCAGTGGCTTAACCAGTGATGTGCTAGTAAAATGACTCCCCAAGATAAAAGCTCTGGTTTGTGGCATTTGCCAATGTCTCTGCTGTAAATGCTCCAATCATGATGATTTGAAGCCATCAACTTGATGTCCACGAGCTACAAAATTGCTTAAAATTTAACAGTCGGCTCTTGCCAACAAGTACAAGCCAGAGACAGCACCCCAATGGACTTAACCCAATGCATAAAATCCAGTCAACAGTGGGAAAGGCTGAGAAGAGAAGTTTGCTTCACAGGGACCCAAGGTGATGAAGGCTCCACCACGTTCAACACATGGTTCCCAGGGTCATCTTGATGCCAACATCCAGGCAGCAGACAGGGAAAGTGGAAAGTACAGGATCCCAAGGAGGATTTTATGGGTCAGGCCTAGGAGTGATATGTACACTTCCAGTCACATTCCATTGGCCAAAATTCAGTTCACAGTTACACCTCATTGCTAGGGAGGCTGGGGGCTGTTGTCTAGCTGCATGTACTGGTGGAAAAGAAAACAGTTTTGGCAAACACCTAGCCAGTCTCTGGCACATTTCCCTAGACCCAACTTCCAGCCCATCAGTAGTATCATTAATACCTTATCAACAGTCACTTGACAACTGTGTTTTATCAGCCACAGAGAAGAAAACTATGGTGACCTCAGTGTGAAGTATGGCCTAATGTTGTCAGAAATTATGCAATAATTGTCACGACAGGCACTGAGCAAATGTATCTCTGATTGGCACTGGAGAGAGAGGTACACATTATACCTTGTGTGACTAATGTTCTACCAAGTTCGTGGAAGAGGTTACTTGTCCAAGTTACGGTAACAGAACCACTAGCTTTCTTATCTGCTCATGCAACCTTGGACACACAGGATGACAAGAAAAACATTGAACTTGGAACGCACGGGGTGCTTCATCATAAGTCCACACTTTAAAAAGAGAAAGGGTTCACACGGCCTGGGATTCCCATCCTGCCTTTGTCACCGTCAGCTCTCTCTGATTCAATTTCTTTATGTGCAGATAGAATAATTACACTTAATTCACAAAATAATGATGATTAATTTAAATAATTATTACAAAATACTGGCACATAATAGGTACTCAATAAATGTTATTTCTTCCTCACCTCCCTACACAACAGGGGGCACACTTGGCCACATTCTCACAGGCAAATTTTTTGCCTGTGTTCTTTTCAGTGCCTCTACCTCTCGACATGATCTATCACATGCTCTGAAGTTTCCCTCTCCTCTCTTTCCCCAAGAAAATGTCTGTGACCTTTCAGCCTGGGTCATGCATGGCTCTCTACTGACTCGGTTAATGTGTTTAGCAATTCTTGAACATTTTGGAGACCTTGTTATTGCCAAAATAACTGGGAGGAGAGCGTCAGAGACACTAAACATCCTGCAATACTCAGGAAATTCCACACAACAAGAATGACCCTGCCATCATGTCAGTAGGGCTTCTCATTGTAAGGAGTTCTTTAAGAGCAGACATTTCAAAATGCCTTATGGTGGGGACACAGAAAGGACTTTTCTGAGATGGCATAAGACGGCCACTCTTCCTCCCCTATGTAGTCTTTGACTGGTCCATCTCCCTGAAGTGTTTCTGAAAGGGAGAAAGCCTTGTACCTCCATCTTCCCCCGCCCCCCGGTAACTGGCTCACATCCCACCCCATCCCTACCCCCAGAGTACTCTGCCCACTCCAGCTATACATCTGACCTCATGGTCTAACTACATATAATAAACTCTGTGGGAATCATCCCATGGGTAAAGGCCGTTTCTTTCCACTTAAAATGGTGATGATTGACCTGTGAAACAGTAATTAAGTCTGGGTATAGATAAACAGTAGGTAAACTTGCACAACCAAATTCCTCATTACAACCCAGTCAAAGTTAAAACTAATGACAAGTTGTGTCAAAAATAATGACACACAAAACCCCCTCACTCTAGTGTATTTAGTTAAAAGACAGTCACTTCTAAGTACAACACAGGCCTCCTATTCATTTGGATGTCAGGAAATCATAAAGTTTTGCTGCCTAATTCGGAAAACTGTTAGCTGATGCATATTTATACTTCTGTTTAAAAACGAGAGTGTTAAATCTTTTCCCCTGAAGAGACGTTGAGTTGATCAAAGATACAGGATTGTCCTAATTCTTTTCAAATGTAGACCATCTTTAAAAAGTTATAGCAGGAACCGCGTCTATGATTAAATAAAATTAAAACTTATGATGCTGGCAACTTAAGATTTTTATCTTTTTGCTGGGACTAAATCTCAAAGCATTTTATTACGGGTCAAGTCCTTTTTCTCATAGCATGGGTTCTGTGTCCAGGACCCAGCAGATCACAGGTTTGCCTTTCAAAATATACAATTTATGGAATAAAACTCCTCCAAGGCTGAGCTAAAAAGCACAGAAGGTTCTTGAGTGCAGCAGTCTGCCTTAAATCCTGTATATTCACAGGCACTGGGTAACTGGCCCTCTGGCTCAAAACCAAGGAAGTTGCTTCAGGATGAGCTGGTGCATTCCTGGAGTCATTTAACCTTCACTTCTCAGCCAGAGCTTGTTTAAGTGTCTGGCTCTTCAGATCCAGTTTTTGGGCCCCTTGTTCTTGAGGGGCTCTCTAAACCTCTTGTTTCTTGTCTTATGACCCACAGAGGACCTCTCTGATTAGAACAGAAGAAGCAGTCGAGGCTGCACCTAAGCCCTTTTCCATGAGCCTGAAATCTCCACTGACATCACCTCTGCCTTTCAGCCAGGACATTTTGAATCAGCCAGAATTGATTTGATTTTCCCATTTGATGGGATTATACCTGAACATAGTATATCAGGAGGCCAAGACAAGATGCACTGGGTGGTTGTGAACAAAAACTCCTTATTCTTTAAGATGAAGAGACATATGCTAATTCTGCTTCCCAAGGCCCAAGGCATCAGATTTCTCTCAAAGCAGACTTGCCTCAAATTGGAAGGGAACTGTCATTAAAAACCTTATTAAAGATATTCTATTTCTAAGCGTGGCCCAACAACCCATAAGTCAGACACAATTGCTTTCCTGCTACCTACAGATCCATTTACTGGAGTCTAGACAGTATCTCAAGGGAGAGGAACATCCCTGGTCATATTCTCAAAGGGTCCTCTCCCAACACAAATCCCCACTGTGATGTGTTGCCCAGTAAATGGCTGGCAAACATCAGTCTTCTCAGTACCAATGACTTGATTGTGGGGAGATAGTCTCAAGCTTTATCTCCTGTGTACATCACAACCATCTATGAGGTCCAGGTCACTTCCCCCACTTTACCCATGGAAGACCTGTGGTCTGGGTTCTGGAGGTGACCAAGGGTCCAAGGGAAAGGAGAGCAAGTTCTTGTTTGTTGACTGAGTGGGGCTGGTGAGTTGACTGCAAGAAGCCAGCAAGCGTTAACTTGCAACTAAAGTGGGTCTCATCAGCTTTGTATGTGAGTTTTGTAATCGGACAAATCTAAATAAGACACTAGTGTGGGTTTTTATTTTAATTCAGCCTCCAGATCACTACTGGAGAGCATGTTGCTGCTGGTTCTTAGCAGGTCAATTAGTGGGAGAATGCTGGCATCCTCCAGGAACCATATGCTACTTGACGATATTTAGCCTACACATACGCCTTTGAAATTATAGGAACTGAAATATAACATATTACATACCCAGGTCCACACAGTCAAAGGGAACTACCCAAATGATGGTCCGTCAAAAATGGCTCAACTAGGTCCTGAATCGTTTAGGTAATTAAGGGCAAGCCAAAGCTGCTTGTCAGAAAAACCCAGGCACGTGTGATTTTCTGTGCTCTGTACTCAAGCCCCATAAACCTAAGTCATTCTTTTGTGCACTTTATATACTTTCATATATGTTTATCTTTACAGTCTTATGTGCATCTTCCTATGTTACAGGCTCAGTCATTTCCGTGGCTATTTCTAGTCTTGAATAAAGTGGTTATTTCCGCAAACCACAATTTCAACAGTTAGAAGATACATCCCTAAAGACAGGAGGGGGCCTCCTTGAAAACAAGTTGACAATTCACTTTTCTGCTTGGATATTAGCGACAGACACAGCTAGCAGACCATGCAGTCAGAGTAAGAGCAGCAGAGAGAGGAGACCCTAACTGTCATTTCAGTGGCCTCTGTCGTTCATCTCACATTATTATTCTTGCCACCAAGTTCAATTTCTTCCTTTCCCTGCAACTAAATCATTCTAAAGAAGCCATATTATTCTCATACCATTTACTTCCATTGGAGGAGAGAATTATAATAGTTAAAAGTGAGTGGGTCTGTTCTTCCCCTCTATATGAAAGTAACAATGGGCTGTGTTCAATATTATTCTCTGACTCTTTTTATTGTAATGTTTTCTTGTGTCTAATCACTTTTCCTTCTGCTGTCCGCAGCTAAATAGACAGCTGGAAGTCAGCTGCGTACCGTCTAGTTTAGTAGGTTTTTAAATGTTTCACTGCCTGTTAATTGTGTGACATTGTCCCTCATTCTGTTTTGTGAATGGACTATTCTGTATGCCAGAGCTAGGCAGACAGCTCAGCAATTTGCCACCGTTGCTTTTCTAGACCATTGAACTTTCCCTGTTATCCCTGCAGTCAAGGTTAGAAAACCAGGAGGTAGAGAGCTGGGAAAATCCTAATTCTGAGGATGTCCCAAAGCTGAAGTTCTGACCGGGGCACCACCATCCCGAAACCAATGTCCACTCTTATCCTCATTAATAGTTTTGGTCACCCACATGAAGTCTTTTTATTGCTGGGGGTGGGGAGGGGCTCCGTTTTTATGATTTTATAACCCTGTCATTAGAAATGTTTGAAACAGCATTCCGCCCTCAGGTTGCATTGTGTGGTTATGAACTTCATTTGATCACTGCTCCATCAATTTCACGTTAACTGCTGCAATTTACAACAGCTCCAGCTTTCTAGCTACATTGTACCTTCTGCCTGTGGAAAAAAAGGAGGGCCGGGGGGAGACCTTTGCCGCCCAGGGGAAGTTTAAAAGAATGTGATGTCTTGTTAAAACCTGAAGGGGCAATGAAAGGGGGAAAGGGGATCTCTGAAGACAGCAAACCCAAGCCTGGTAATGAATAACGCCTCGCTCCCGCTGTGAGCATCGGTGACCCTGCATGGCCAGGAGTGAATAATTCACCGCGCGAGTCATAGGCTTCCTGGTCGGCCGCAGCCTTGCTTTGTCTTACAAATATGTTCTCCCACAGAATCAGCCTTGACAGGGGAGTTCGCTGCTTGGGAAATGTTTAAACAAAAGCCTTGTGCGACGGAAAGAGCACCTTGTGATTTTGGCACCGGGCTCCCAGCGCTGAGGTTCCCGGGGAGCGCTTGGCTGGTTAATAAATCCTCAAGCATCAAAGCAAAGGTAATCAAAAAGGGAACAGGGCAGAAGACGCCAGGCCGTGTTCTTGTCTGATACAAGAGTGATGGAGTCAAACAAGAATCCATTTTCACCACACATGCATACTGAAGGCACATTCATTGTTCCACTCGGAGCCACAAAGTGAGGAAAGTAGAGTGCGGCCGGGAATCCCAGGTGACTTGTTAACCCTGACTTTTGCAATTTAATTTAAATTAGAAAAAATATATATTTCTCCTTGAATGAAGAACCAGAAAGTGATAGAGATTTTGGTTGAATTTGCTCTTTTTGGCGGCTTGAAAGTAGACACAGAGGGTTATTTGGAGGCTGGGGCAATAAGTTGGTTCTCTTGGATTTTGGAAGAAGGTGGTCTCAGTGTTAGGCCAAAGAATAAGATAGTCTGAGATCTCAGCTCCTCTTTTTCTGTAAGGGACCAGGCAGCAGCCCTGAATAGATGAATGAAACAAGTTAGAGCTGGCCTCCAGGAAGAAGATTTCACAGACTGACCTCATTCATTGTGTACCCTGAGGAAGTGAGGTCGTAGAGACCTAGAAAAATACAGGGAGGCTGTCCCCAGCAGCCATCTGATACCCCCTTCCTATCCATCAAGATTTCTGTAACTTAGCTGATTTGTAAGTTCAGGACTGGGGACGTACCACATTTGAACAAAGTTTTACTCAGTTCTGAATTAATGCTTAACCGTAACTAAATTGCTTATGGGTATGTATCATAAACAGCCAACTAAGTTACACCAGCTTTGAAACAGACTCCCTAAGCAAAGCCCCCGGAACTTCAAGCAAAGACTCAGGCCCACCTCGTGAGAAAGGGTTCTAAAATTCCAAAAGCAGTCACTCCTCTCCACCTCCCCAAATAGGTTCCAGTATGAGAGCATCGTGAATGAGCCATGGGGCTCTGTCTGCTGTTCAGAGTTGAGGTTAGTATTGTCTCCCATCCTTGCCAACCTTTGGCATTGCCAGTCTTTTCAATTCTGATACGTGGTGGTGTTTCACTGGGATTTTAGTTTGTATTTCCCTGATATAAGTAGGGCAACCACAAAATGTATCATCTAAGCCAAAAGCAAAAGGGGGTGTTTTTAAAATTTTAGTGAGTTAAGCAGAGTTAACTGGGACTATTACCAGGATATATGTTATGGTCCACTGGCACACTAGCGAGGTTAAACACTTTTTCATATGTTTATTGGCCATTTGGATATCCTCTGAGAATTTTTCTATTGGGTTCTTTTTTTTCACAGATAATAGGAATGCTTAATCTAGTCTCCTTGCCTTTTGATGAATATATATTCATTTTTGTATATTCATATATATGTATTTCATAAGAATATATATTCTTATGAAATAAATTACCTTAGTAAACTACCACTACTCTATTTTATATATTGGAGTTTGGCATAATACATTTCTAAATACTTGAAAATCAGTGCTCTAGAATGATGCAGTTAAAAGGCACGTACTTTGCTTTTATCCAGATTATGTGGTAAACCGATCCGTCTGTTGTGGCATATTAAGACTTTCACTCAGTCCATTTTTCTCATTGAAAGACTTTCTTCTAAATAAGTGTTGTTCTTTGTTTTTAACTATGAAATATTTCAATTGAAATTGAAAATTTTTCTATTGACATTATAGAATATAACAATAAACATTCTTGAACCTTTTGCCATATTTGCCTGTTTTATTATGCTTTGTTTTGTTTGGAAATAAAACATTACGGTACAGTTGAAAATTCTAGCCTGTCATTTCCCAATCCCATTCCATTCTTTCTACTACAGAGCAAACCTCTTTAATATATTCTGTTTTTCATTTCATACAGCTTTAATAATATTACAACTTATATATGTAGTTATATATAGTAAAGTTTTACTATATATACAGTTTTATATTTATGATAACCATTCTGTACCTTTTTTTTTTTTTGCCAAGCCATCTTTTTTGAGATTTGTCCTTATTGATACACCTAGTTGTAATTAATTCATTTTAAACTGGTAGGTTAGTTGTCACCGTTGCATGACTATATCGCTATTTATTCGTTCTCCTGTTAATAGACACTGAGGCCATGAACCTCCTTGGTTAATAACAACGCAACAATAAATGAGACGCCTTGTTCACAAGTGTAAGGTTTCTCTAAGGGTTATACCTATATGTAGAATAGCTGCTTCACAGAGAATACTCAGATACAAAATTATAAGATATTGTCAAAGAGTACTCTCCAAAGTGTTCTCCTTAGCATTATATGTTCTCTATGTTGTATGAGGATTACAACAGCTCCACGATCTCTACAGCACTTGGTGTTGTTCATTTTTGCCTCTCTGATGGGCATGATATTATAGTTCACTTTCCCTTTAATTTATATTTCCCAAATTACTTGTTAGTTTGAACATCTTTTCTTACGTTTAATTGTCCATTTTTAACTCCCTCTTCTTAGAATTACCTTTCTGTTTCTTTTGTCCATTTTCTCTTGGGTTGTCCTTTTCTTCGTAATTTGTAAGATTACTTCATGTAAAGCTTTATATAAAGAGTCTCTTTAATATTTTTTGTCAGTTACATGCCTGACAAATATCTCCTTCTCTTCTGTGACTTCTCTTTTAACTTTCTGATAGTGCCTTCTATTGAACATTTATTTTAAGTGTTAACGTAGTCAAATATATCAGTCTTCATGCTTTGTGCTTTTTGTGGTATCTCTACCAATTTCTTTCCTACTCTAAGGTTATACAGATATTTTCCTATATTTTCATCTAAAACCTTACTTTTTTTTTCATTTCATATTCAGGCCTTGAATATACCTGGAATGGTTTTTGTATAGTTTGAGGTAAGGATTTACTTTTTTATATGTGGCTAACCAATTGTCCCAGAAAAAAAAATATTGAATATTCTCTCCTTTTTTCTACTTATGTGAAATGCACACATGTTGTCTGTTTCCAGGCTCTCAGTTTTTCTGACTGGTTGCTACAGTATATAATAGCCCTTGAGATATGATAGCACAATTCCCCCCCATGTTTTTAACCTTCACAGTTTTCCTATTTTTCACAGTTTGCTGTTTAATGTTAATTTTCAGATTGAGTACCACAAAATATCCTTATAACATCTGATTAGAATTACATTAAATGTATGGATTAATTTGAGGGAATTGCCATCTTTACAATACTGAGTTGTTGTAGTCACATACATTATCTATCTCTCCATTTATTCAGTTTTCTTTTGTGTCCTTCAGTCTTTGGTAATTTTCTCCATGAAGATTCTGCACATTCTTTGTTAGATTTGTTTCTATCTACCTTCTATTTTTGATTCTTATTGTAAAAGGGATCTTTCAATCTATTTCACTTTCTATCTGTACAGAAAGTTATTGATATTTTTATGTTGACCTTATACTCAACAATCAATGTTGCTAAACGCTTATTATTTCTAAGAATTTACTTGTAAATTCTTTTTAATTTTCTAGGAGTGAATCCTATCACCTGCAAATAAGGATAGTTTGATCTCTCCCTTTTTACCATTTTTCTTTTACTTGTCTCATTCATTGGCTAGAATCTCAAGTACCAAGTTCAAAAGAAATGTTGACTAAGGGCATGCTTGTGTTCTTCCTGACTTTCATGAACATGATTCTAAGGTCTCACTGTTATATGACATTACTGTGGAAGTTTAGTAGACACAGTTTATTAGGGAAAGGAAATCTCCTTCTATCTGTATTGTATAATCATTATAATTGAGAATTGTTATTAAATTTCATCAAATGCATTTTCTGCATCTTTTGAGATAATTTTTAAATTTAATCTATTAATGTATGTACCTTTTAATAGATTTTTGGATGATAAATTATCCCTATATTCCTGGCCATGGCCTTGGTTTAATTTTGAAGTGCTGGAATCAGCTTATTTAAGCTTTTTTTATTATTTGAAATTTGTGTAAAAATTAAAATGACCCAAAACGTTTTTTCTTATGCTGCTCTTGTCTGGCGTAAGTGTCAAAATTCTCCTAGTGTTATAACACAAGCTAAGTGGGTTTCCTGGGTTGTTTTTTTTTTAATTCTTTGATACTATTTATATAACATAAAAATTACCTGTTTTGAACATACTATTTAAAATTGTCAGTAAAATCATCTGGGCCTGTGTACTTTGGAGAAGAGAAGACTTTTGACTTGGCATTAAATATCTGTAGTAATTGAAATTTAATCAGGTTTTCTATTTCCTTTGTGTCAATGTTAATAATTTATATTTTTCTAAAAAGTATAGATTTCACTTAAGTTTTCAATTTATTAACACCAACTTGTTGGTGATATTTCCTTGTTATTTTTTAAAATCATAACTGTAATTATTCCCCTTTTTGTTCCTAACAGCATAATGATCAAAAGTATAGGCTCTGGGGTCAGACTCCTAAAATCAAAGCCTAACCCTATCACTTATTAGTTTTGCAGCCTCAACAAAAATACCTAACTTACCTGTGCTTCACTTTTAACAATATTCTAGCTTCATTTTAAACTCTACAGACAACTTCTATCCCTTCTCAGTAAATGGAAGCTCATGCTCCCTTGTCCTCTGACATCTATTGTGACCGAGGTAAAGTCTGATGGCCACTCCTTTGTGAGAGTTTTTCTGATCGGTAGTCTGAAGATTTTATTCCTTATTCTTGTATTACAGGCTGAGTTGAATGCTCCTCAAAATTCATATTGTTGAAGCGCAACATTTCAGAATGTGACTGTATTTGGAGATAGAGCCAATAATGAGATGATTAAGTTAAAAATAGGCCATTAGGGTGGACCTAATCCAACCTTCTTGATATCCTTATAAGAAGGAGATTGAGACACAGATAAGCACTAAGCAAAGACGTGTGCAGATACAGTGAAAAGGCGGCCATTTGCAAGCCAAGGAGAGAGACCTCAGAAGAAACCAAATCTGCTGGCACCTTGGTCTTGGATTTCTAGCCTCCAGCTTGGTATGAAAATAAATTTCTCTTGTTAAGCCACCTAGTCTGTGATACTTTGTTATGGCAGCCCTAGCAAACTAATACACCTTGATACTCTGCAGTTTCACCATCATGTGTCTACTTATTAACTTATTTTTATTCATTCTGGGATTAGTACTCAGAGTACTCAAAGACCTATGTCTTCCTTCAATTCTGGTACATTTTTTAATTATCACCTTTCAAAATATTGATTCTCCACCATTACCTCTATTTTATTCTTCTTGAATTTCCTATTAAAGATATTTTGGAACATTGCAATTGATTCTCCATTTTCTTAACTGCTCATTTTTTCCTTAAACTTTTTTTCATTTTTACCAGATCTTGTTTCATAATTTCTTGCCCTTTTCAATGAAAATCATTCTTTCATTTATCTCTTTGAGCATTCTCTGTTAATGTCTTAGACTACTTCATGGAGAAAACTCACGTTCAGTTTGGTTTTTTATAAGTGTATTACTGAACTTTTGATTTCTTCATTTCTTTTGGAAATTTGGTTTGCAGGCTCCTTTTCAGTGAGCAGTTAGCTCCCCGCCAACCTTCACATTTTATGTATCCTGCAAAGAGAGTATGCAGCAAAGCTTCACTACATTTCAGTTCATAAAATAAGTTTATACAAATAGAATACATTTTTAATAGTTTACATATTAGAGTTCTATATAAGTTTTATGCCTGAAAGAAGTATCTCTTTGCAAAAAAGAAAGTTTGAAAATGACTGTAGTCTACTAAGATTTCCAGCCCCAGGGAATACAACTTTCCTTAGAGAACTCCCTCTAAGAATGCTGTAATGAGTGTTTTAGGCACATTTCAGCTATTGGGAGAAGCTCAAGGTTTCTCCCACCTGATTTCACTATTTCCTGAGGAGGGAGCATGCCAGCACCATGCTTGAGATGGTTCTACACAAAACAAAGTCAAGTCCAGCATGGAAACTGGAAATGCCTGTAAGGCCAGTCTCATGCTCTATCTCATTCATGAGCATAAAATTCTCTCCCTTTCACATCTGACTTTAGGATTATGCTTTATTGGCTCTTATTCCTATTTAGACTTATTTTACCTTGAACTTATCTTTCAGCTTTTTATCTTCCACCTGAACCTAGACAGGCAAATGGTAGGCTCACCGCTGACACATGCTCCAACCTAGCTCATCCCAACCACTGGGATTCAAGACCAAAGCCCCATAACAACAAACAGGCTGCATTTTCCCAGACTGTTTCCTCTGTTCTCTTCTCTTTAGAACCTATAGTAGCAATTGTGAAAGAGTTGAACATTAGGGTTTAGGGGTAAGTGTTCTATTTTCCTCTCCAGCTCTCTAACAGAAGTCTTAATACTTAGCAAATGCACGTTCCTTGGAAATGGAGCCAAAAGTCACCCCACGATTCCCTGCCCTGTCACTTCCTCCATAAGAGACATAGCAGAATACCTGAAGAACACCTGGTCCAGACCTTGCCCCAGTCCTGGAGAATCCACCATGCAGGTTCTGGCAGGGCCACTGCCGAGAACTGATGACAGGCAGGTCCCAGGGCTCCCTGCCACTCAGCTCCTCACTCTCATATCAAGGAGTTGCTAGGAGCATCCAGTCCTTTTCAAATACCGTCAATGATTCATCCCAGGAACAGAAGCAAGCAAGTTATTTTCACAAAATTATTCTGTTTTTCACTAACATTCTCTCACGATGCTTACCACTCCCTAATCTCTCTCTGGACTCTAGAGATCTTTTTTCCAGAAAGTATCCAGGAGGTATATACAATTCTGTAACCACACTGCCAAGAATGCCCTACACTCCTCCAAAACACTGAAAGCCTCCTACGGCATCCCCAAAGACTGCCCCTGCTCCAGCTCACTGATCTCTTCTCACTTGGAAGCCCACAAGACAACCTACAGAAGCCCACTGGCACCTCAAGCAAGCACAAAGGTGGCGTAGGACATGTTCAGAGACATGGTTTCTGAGAAGCAAGAGAGGAAAAATACTTCCTGAACCCCAAACTAGTCATTACCCCAAACCTGTAATGATGTGATGGTGTCAGTCTCCTGGGGGATTGTTGGAAGGGCTAAGTGAAATAATATGTGCTTAGCAGAGAAGGTACTCTGAAAATGGGATTATTTTCATTCTACCCACAACTGGAGCCCTTTGCCCATATAGCAGAATGGGAAACAGGACAATACTTAAAGCAGAGTTTCCTGTCTGTAATGGAGAGAACACTTAACCAGCCTGTATTAAACATTTCCTACATGCCAGCCACTCTTTTAAGCACTTTGCATAAGTGGTTCTTATCTGCCACCTTAAAGACCACAGCTCAGAGGCAGAGGGTGGTTTATCCAAGTCACCCAAAGCCAGCCAGCTAGAAACTGCAGAGACAGGTCAAGGTTAAAAGAATAGGATGCAAATGCCAGAGTAAGTAAATCTATGTGCAGAAGCTTAGAAAAGTATAAATATATAAGGGAATGAGGTTCGTTTGAGGACAGAGAAGATTTAGGTGTGGGGAATGGCCTAAATGGTATGGGACTGACATAGATGACTTAGCTATTTTGGTCAAAAGTCAAACATTGTAGGAATATATGAAGATGCAGAAAGGCAGTTGGGAACGTGGGCACAGAAGCACTGCACACCTAAGTACAATTTGATTGGAGCATCAATAGTGAACCAAGAGTTCAGTTTTAAGTCATTCTGGGCTAAATTATGCGTTTATGAGTGGACATCAGAAGTTCACTTTAAATGTATATTTACTTGATTCTGTGCCCACATGAAAGGCTGCAATTAGCTTAAAGTGAAAAGTTTTGAGGAGTTTCAAGGACAGAACATTTCTTTCAGAAGAGCCTGTGTCTCTAACAGAGTGAATTTGCAAACAGCCCCAGGCAAATGCCAAGTACGCCAGCATCACAAGACTTTCCTTATGAAGTATCAGCCTGGTTGTGTCAAGTCCTCAAGACAGACATAATTATCTCTAGCATGATGCTGTTTCATACCAATACCATACATAGCTTTGGATTTAGCTTAGGAGAGAGCACACAACTGGTTTGGGGCTCAACAATAGTGTATGATTACAAAGACCACTCCCTTACACCTTTTAATTTTTTTACGATTCCCCAGAACAAATGTATAGTGGTTTTTCTGGCTGTCTAGCAAGAAACCTGGTGCCCCCTAAGCCACCCTGGCACAGCCTCTGAAAGTTTTTAAGATGAGCTGAAGTCAAGGAAAAACCGATCTGAGTAATTAAAAGACACGTAAACAAAAGATCACGTACCAAGACGACTTGAAACCCTTTAGTAAAACCATTGTAAATTGTGCTTTGGGGAGAACAAAACCATAAAATATTATAACAAGTAAACACATTATTGTATTATACGTAATCTCAGAGCCATGGACTTTCCCAATTCTGCTTCTCTAATTTTCTATAATCTTTGTTATTTTTTGCTTGACAAAAACCCTGAGAAGCCAGTCTTTGAAACAATGATCTTTGTTATAATGTGGGGCAGTGACATAACACAACAAGCTTGAATGTGACACACTACAAAATCCAAGGAGGAACCCCTCTTTGTTGTATACAATGTACACACACACACACACACACACACACACACACACAAAACCTCCCCACCTTTCTCCACTGAGCTGAGTGTATTTGTTGGGCTAATAGGGGTAAGTTCTTGAGCAGGAAGGACGAGTGTGCTCTTTGTGGAACAGAGGAGGAAGCTATCATGAGGCTAGAGAGGGCAGCAAGGAGGCTGCACCAGGAATAAGAGGGCACAACCACATACCCTGTCAGCAAAGGGAGGGACACACAAAAGCCTCTCACTCCCACCCACTGGGAGGGCCCCTTAACAGTCCATGGGCCTGGAAAAAACCAACCTTTGGGTCCAGCATTGCCCAGGGTCACCAATGGCTTTCAACCCACCATTGGGTAGACTAAAGCCAACCCAAAATTTAGAAGGGCGAGGCCATGGTGGATCTCACTTATGACTAATATGAAGAGAAGTTTTCCCAAATTATACGTAAAGATCCTAGGTGAAGTCAGACAGGAAAATCACCAATAACAGAAATACTCAACTGAGTTTGGGAGGTTTACAAGGGGACAGTAAAACGAGTACTTGCTGAGACTCACTGAGACATAAACTATGCTGGTCCCTCTATGACTATACTATTTAATGGCTACATTATTCAACGGTTATATTATTTAACTCTGAAGGAGAGAACAGATCCCTGACTTCTACTAGAAAAGTACAAAAAAGTCCAGATTCCCTCAAGGGTAGGCCAACCCCAAAGCCCTGCTCAGGACATGCCAACCCAATAACATATTGACAGTCAAGTCACATACCAAAATTCCCTACACATGGATTATAAGTGTTCTCCATCTTCCTTTTTGTGGGGTCAGAACTAAATGCTGGAAGTCAGAGCATCAAGGTCAAGGAATACTTACTACCATCAATTTAAAAAACCGGAGTTCCTAGATGGAATTATAATAGGTCCTTCCCATTTCCAGACACCCTCTAGCACCAGATGTCATTGTCAATTTTATAGATGAGAAAACCGAGAATTAGAAAGGCTAAGTGCCTTGCCCAAGTCAAACGTATATATTCAGAAAGTGAGCCTTAATCACATGACATTGTACAGTATCTAGGCATGAAATTTTTTGTCCCTAAAGCAATAATTTATTGAACAGAACGTAGATTTACTGGAACAGTCTGATGCAGCTTTCATAGGTCCCTAACTTAATCTCAGGGACTAGTTTTAGAACTGGAGGAATCTGGTTCAATATCTGTAAGTCTTTATTTTAGTCTTACTTTTTAACCCCACAAAATCATGAGCCTGGTTCAGATTCCCTTGGGAGAAATCACTGGAGACTCTACCTCCTTATCTGAAGATCTTTTCTATTAACACAAACTACAGTTGACACTTAATGTTCACAAAGACTAACATCATGAGAAATTATGAAGTCATATTTGCAAATGCCTCTGTAACATATAATTTTCTCTATAAAATGTAGTCTTTCATTCGCTCCTTCATTTAAGAAACATCTTATTGAAATCTTGCTACAGGCAGGCAATAAAATAAAACCAAACAATTTAAGTGACCCTTTTAGAGCAGAAAACAGCACAGCTCGGTTGAGATTGGATACCAAGGAGTCAGCTAGGCTCATTCAGCAGTGAAGTGGCTCATCTCAATGTACCAGCATCACTATGCATGCGTTCAAATCCCTGCTTCAGCAAAATTATAAATACTACATGCCATGGGTTTTAGGTCATTGGTATGTAACTGAAACTACAAGTATTAAATCTATAAATGTCATAGATTCCTATACCTGGTGCTGGAGACTTAAATTCTAGTACTGTTTGGCTGTGTGGCACTGGGTCAATCACTTGACTTCTCTGTGTCTGCATTTACTCATCCTAGAGTTGAGGTAGATCATCTGTAAGATTGTTCCTGGCTCTAAATACTGATTCTATTAAGTATTCTATTAAGGGCAGCTTAGGTATTGCGAATTTTAATTTTAAGGGCTGTCATAGTCTCTTCAGGTTTTTATAGCAAAATACCATAGACTAGGTGGCATATAAACAACAGAAATTTATTTCTCACAGTTCTGGAGGCTGGGAAGTACTTGTATAAGGCACAAATTTGGTGTCTGGTGAGGCCCTTCTTCCTGGTTCACAGATGGCCATCTTTTCACTGTGTCCTCACATAGTGGAAGGAGTAAGGGAGCCCTTTGGGGCCTATTGTATAAGGCCACTAATCCCACTCATGAGCGTTGCATTCTCAGGTAGTGGCACGATATATTTAAAGTGATGAAAGGGAAAAACCAACCACCAAGATTACTCTACCCAGCAAGGATCTCATTCAGATTCGATGGAGAAATCAAAAGCTTTACAGACAAGCAAAAGCTAAGAGAATTCAGCACCTCCAAACCAGCTTTACAACAAATGCTAAAGGAAGTTCTCTAGGTGGGAAACACAAGAGAAGAAAAAAACTTACAAAAAAAACAAAAACAATTAAGAAAATGGCAATAGGAACATACATATCGATAATTATCTTAAATGTAAATGTATTAAATGCTCCAACCAAAAGATACAGACTGGCTGAATGGACACAAAAACAAGACCCATATATATGCTGTCTACAAGAGACCCACTTCAGACCTAGGGACACATACAGACTGAAAGTGAGGGGATGGGGAAGGATATTCCATGCAAATGGAAATCAAAAGAAAACTGGCGTAGCAACACTCATATCAGACAAAATAGACT
This sequence comes from Orcinus orca, assembly GCF_937001465.1. Classification (NCBI taxonomy): domain Eukaryota; kingdom Metazoa; phylum Chordata; class Mammalia; order Artiodactyla; family Delphinidae; genus Orcinus; species Orcinus orca. The sequence continues at coordinate 33,828,688 of NC_064569.1, read as the reverse complement.
AAAATAAAGACTATTACAAGAGATAAGGAAGGACACTACATTATGATCAAGGGCTCAATCCAAGAAGACATAACAATTGTAAATATATATGCACCCAACATAGGAGCACCTCAATATATAAGGCAAATGCTAACAGCCATAAAAGGGGAAATCTACAGTAACACAATGATAGTGGGGGACTTTTAACAACCCACTTACACCAATGGATAGATCATCCAGAGAGAAAATGAATAAGGAAACACAAGCCTTAAATGACACATTAGACCAGTTGAGGGTTGCATCCTCATCACCTAATCACCTCCCAGAGGCCCATCATATGAATGGACCAGATACCATCCAAATACCATCAAATACCATCCACCTCCAAATACCATCATATGAATTTTAGAACACAAACTTTCAGTCTATATCAAGGACATTTATTTGTTAGGAGTGATGTACACATTGTCCCCTCAATTCATTTTCATAAAAAACATATTTTTTATTCTCTTCAGGGACTAATCTCTTAAACTTTGTCTCTACAATTGTAAAATCTGGAAAGATAGCGCTTTTGATTGTGTATAATAGAGAAGCAGCAGCTGCAGCAGCCATACCAATAGAGCAAGTAAGCATTTCATGGTTTCCATGAAACCAAGTAGCCAAAATATATATTTTTATAATCACCTGTACTAAGTTTTCATGGAAGGCAAGGTATGCAGTTCTTCAATCCATAAAAAATTACTTTAAAATACCTCAGCCTTTGGACCATTCTGTTATCATATTTCTCTCTCATGGCTTATAATTGCTTTTAAATATGTGAGTGAGATCTATTTCTGGATCATCATTTTCCAAAGCAGTCCCACAATTACTGTTGCAGGTTTGCTACTAACTGCTCTACAATGCCTTTCTCAAGCTTGCATAATGGTGGTGATAAAACTGCTGCCAATAATTAATATTCATCGGCTGCCCACAATATGTCCACAAAACCGTATGTGCAGTGCAAGCTTTCTAGCAACTAGCATGGACTCAGACAATATGTTTCCTGTAGCAGGACAGTCAACTACAAATGAGGGGATCACCCTCAAATGTGAGTTTAAAGCATTAGTCACAAATTAGGTTTTCTGGGAATGAGATAACAGCTCACTGACATGGGCTTTTAAAGTTTTTTTACTTAGTTGCCAATATTTAAAAACTGAGATACGCAACATTTAAAAAAATCTGGATTTCTTGCTTCACATGATTTAGATGATCTGGCAACAACAAAGCCTACCCAACGATGGGCTGGAATTGACTAACCCCTTGGATGGGCTTCACCACTTCCCTACTCCATTCATTTACAATCTGTTCTGATAGACATTAAGTTTTCAATCCCATTTAAACCTATTTTTAAATAGTCTATTGGGAAGAAATATGAACATCCTGGCCTAAGGTAACACAGAGTCCTTCACATATGGTTCATGGCCTGTGCCTGGCGCAGAGCAGGCATGCAGAAATGTTTGTGGGACCAATTGAATGGAATGCAGTACACAGGAGGGAAAGTGGATACTGAGTTTAGCATTTTGTGACCACTGAAAAACTTAGAAACAGCAAATTTCGATCAGATTATGACCATGGACAAAGGCTTCTTTGCCACACTGGCATCAGGTGGCAGTGTCCAGTTGCCTCTCCCAAACACGCTGTGCACTCAAGGGCCTGGGTACCACATGCAGGACAAAACACTCTCATTAAATTAATGGCCTCTCCCAAACATCCAAAGGTCTTCAATCAACACCAGTATTAAAGCCATGTTGGTGGCAATAGGGGCCAAGGGATTTGGGATTGTATTTTTCATCTGATTCCTGCTGCAAGTAGTGCCTGCCTTATCATGGAAAAATTAGGAAGTGTTCCTAGCACTATCCCCTGAGCTACTGAGGGGACCAAACTGACCCCCAAGTTCTACAGACTTGTTGCATCAATGGCTCCCACCGCTTAATGCAAGCAGCACATATGTGCCCACACCCCACACACACACACATTCTCATGTGCTGAGGTTGTGTATTTCAGGACTGGAACAATGGCACAGAAATGGGCCATATAGACGTTCTGTTCATGGCTTTCTGGACAGAAAGTTTTCCCTGAAGTGATACATTCATTACATACTGGCTATGCAAGAATTTCCAGCCTAGATAAAAATCTCTGTATTTGCAAGGGACATTGAATTAAGACACAACATCACTCTGGGCTTCTATTTCCTTATCTGTAAAAAGACAGCTCAGCGGTTCTCAAATATTTTAGTGGAAAAAATGGCAAAACATTTCTTCCCTAAATAAATCCTACTCAGAACGACAATATATAAGATAAAAGCTGACCTGTTCTTGTTGAAAGGGACCAAGCCTTCCTTTCTGCCCCCTTCCCCAACACCCATACCCTGGGAAACTCTGAAACCCACTGCACTAAATGATGTCAAAGGTTCCTTCCAGCCCTGAACTTCTATAACTCTGTAAGTCCTGTATATGGTTAGGTACACTTGTAACCCATGTAATATGGGATACAATAGGACTGTAATAGGGAAGAACAAATCTGACTCCATATTAGATCTGCTTCTTTTACTTTAACCTTTGTATTCTATTGCTTTTGCATCCAGTCAAGAATGTTGCCTATAGTCTGAAATATACAGGAAAGTCCATTCTCAAGGCTCTGACTTTTAAGGGTATAACACTTTTCCATTCATATAAAGATAAAAGTTGCAGAACAGAGAATATCATTTGTCTCATTGGAGGTTTACAGGAACGTCGTGACCTGACCTACGGAACAGCTTCAAGAACAAAGGATTCCTACATCAAGAAGTCTGCAACAACCATCCCTCCCTCACCTGGCCTTTAAAAATGCCTTGCTCATCATCAGAAAATCTACAAACAACAAATGCTGGAGAGGGTGTGGAGAAAAGGGAACCCTCTTGCACTGTTGGTGGGAATGTAAATTGATACAGCCACTATGGAGAACAGTATGGAGGTTCCTTAAAAAACTAAAAATAGATTTACCATATGATCCAGCAATCCCACTACTGGGCATATACCTGGAGAGAACCATGATTCAGAGAGACACATGCACCCCAGTGTTCATTGCAGCACTATTTATGGTAGCCAGGTCATGGGGGCAACCTAAATGCCCATCGACAGACAAATGGATGGGGAAGTGGTGTATGTATATGGTGGAGTATTACTCAGCCATAAAAAGGAATGAAATTGAGTCATTTGTTGAGACGTGGAGGGATCTAGAGACTGCCATGCAGAGTGGAGTGAGTCAGAAAGAGAAAAACAAATATCGTATATTAACGCATGTATGTGGAGCCTTGAAAAATGGTACAGATGAGCCGGTTTGCAGGGAAGAAGTTGAGACACAGATGTAGAGAACAGACGTATGGACACCAAGGGGGGAAAACTGCAGTGGGGTGGGGATGGTGGTGTGCTGAATTGTACGATTGGGATTGACATGTATACACTGATGTGTATAAAACTGATGACTAATAAGAGCCTGCAGTATAAAAAACAAACAAACAAACAAAACACTAAACTTTCATTGGGTTATTTGTATGGAAATATGTTAATTTAAATGTTTCAGACATTACATGAAACTTCTAAAAATCTTATATGTTCTGATATAATGTTATAAGTCATAATTCTAGTTATTACTTTAAAATGTATATCTCAGAAATAACTAAGTTTCCTTGTCAATTGCATTATTATGAACTTTCATCAAATCCTTAACTGTGGTCATTTTTAAGTCTTTTGTCACTTACAGACAGTTCTGGGTGTACTCAGATGCTTTTGCAAATATGTTGCTATAAAAGGGTTTCATCTTCAAGGAATTCATGGAAAAGACTCTGACAAGTACAGGTTTCTGGTAACTGACTGTACTGCTGAACTGAATGAATAAGCATTTTCAGAACTCTAATGGAAAACTGATGAACTCATAAAAGTGCTAACAAAAGATCAAGATAAAAAGAAAATTAATTACATGGGACTGAGTGAACCGATGCGGATGATTATAATTTTTGTGACTTTCTGTTTGAATAAAAAAAAAAATCCCACAAGGATTCAGAGGCAAAAAATATACAAATCAATTTTCACTGCAAAGTAAAAGAGCTGTTACAGTGGAGGATTACTGGACTGAATGTCAATATTATGACATAGTATGAGTGTGTTTCGTGTTTGGTAATTGCAGTCATTGTTGCTTTTGTTGTGGTCATCCATTTACAATGCTTGGTGTCAGTCTATTTATCTCTTGTAAAAATAAAATACAGTGTGTGTGTGAAAACAAAAACAAAAACAAAAACAAATATATATATATATATTATCCTATCTCCCTTTTTTATGTAGAATCATTATGTTCTTTTTAATTTATTTTATTGAAGTACAGTTGATTTACAATATTGTGTTAATTCCTGCTGTACAGCAAAGTGGTTCAGTTTCATATTTTTCATATTCTTTTCCTTATGGTTTATTACAGGATATTGAATATATTCAATAGTTCCCTGTGTTATACAGTAGGACTTTATTGTTTATCCATTCTCTATATGATAGTTTGCATCTGCTAATCCGCAACTCCCAATCCATCCCTCCCCCACCCCCACTTCCCCTCGGCAACCACAAGTCTGCAAGTCTGTTCTCTATGTCTGTGAGTGTGTTTCTGTTTCCCAGATAAGTTCATTTGTGTCATATTTTAGATTCCACATATAAGTAATATCATATGGTATTTGACTTTCTCTTTCTAACTGACTTCACTTCGTATGATGATCTCTAGGTCCATCCATGTTGCTGCAAATGGAATTGTTTCGTTCCTTTTTATGGCTGAGGAGTATTCCATTGTGTGTATGTGCCACATCTTCTTTGTCCATTTTTCTGTGGATGGACATTTATGTTGCTTCCATGTCTTGGCTATTGTGAATGGTGCTGCTATGATCACTGGGGTGCATGTGTCTTTTTGAATTATGGTTTTGTCTGGATATATGCCCAGGAGTGGGATTGCAGAATGGAATTATTATATTATTTATGCCTTCAAACTTCCATATTAGAAGCACATTAATTGCATAATACATACCCATAAAAATGGCCACAGTGAAAATTGCTGACGATACTAAAGGCTGTTTAAGCCATGGAGCAACTGAATCTCTCATCCATTGCTGGTGGGAGTGCAAAATAGTACAATCACTTGAGATGTCAGTGCAGTATTTTCTTTTATACAATTATATCACACAAAAATTGATGCAACTTTCCCACTCAAGATAGTTGCTTTTCAGGAATAAAAACTTACATTCATGAAACCTGCAGGTATAAATGCTTCTTAAAAGCTCAATTTATAATTGCCAAAACCTGGATGGTACTCCAACATCCTTCACTGCATGAATGGATAATCAACAGGACCCGTTACTACAGTGGGATACCCCTCAAAAATAAATGGAATGTGGTTTTCTTTAAATCTAATTTCAATTTTAACAAGGGTAAATTTACAGTATGTATTGGAAAAGTTATAACATGTAAACAATAATAATATTGGATTGGCCAAAATGTTCATTCTGTTTTTTCCATAAGATGGCTCTAGTAGCACTTGGTTGTCTTTAACTTCATTCGAAACAATTTTGTTAGATTGTATTGTGACTGCTGTTATGTCAGTGTGCATTAAAAAAAAACTTATCAAAATTGGTGAATTTTTGTGTAGCCATCTTAATATTGAAGATGGAAGAAAAAAAGCAACATTTTCAGCATATTATGTTTTAATATTTCAAGAAAGGTAAAAAAAGCAACTGAAATGCAAAAGAAAGGTTTGTGCAGCGTATGGAGAAGATTCTGTGACTGATCGAACATGTGAAAAGTGGTTTGCGAAGTTTTGTGCTGGAGATTTCTCACTGGATGATGCTCCACGCCCAGGAAGATCAGTTGAAGTTGATAGTGATCAAATCAAGACATTAATTGAGAACAATCAGTGTTATACCACGCAGGAGATATAGCCAACATATTCAAAGTATCCAAATCAAGCGTTGAAAATCATTTGCACCAGCTTAGTTATGTTCATCACTTTGATGTTTGGGTTCCACATAAGTTAATCAACAAAAACCTTCTTGACCATATTTCCACATGCGATTCTCTACTTAAACATAATGAAAACGTCCCGTTTTTAAAACAACTTGTGACAGGTGATGAAAAGTGGATACTGTACAATAACATGGAATGGAAGAGATCATGGAGCAAGCGAAATGAACCAACCACACCAAAAGCCAGTCTTCATCCAAAGAAGGTGATGTTGTGCATATGGTGGAATTGTAAGGGAGTCCGCTGTTATGAGCTCCTTCTGGAAAACCAAACGGTTAATTCCAACAAGTACGGCTCCCAAGTAGACCAACTTCAAGCAGCACTCTTCGAAAATCGTTGAGAATTAGTCAACAGAAAACTCATAATCTTCCATCAGGATAACACAAGACCGCATGTTTTTTGATGACCAGGCAAAAACTGTTACAGCTTGACTGGGAAGTTCTGATTCATTCACCATATTCACCAGACATTGCACCTTTGGATTTCCATTTATTTCGATCTTTACAAAATTCTCTTAATGGAAAAAATTTTAATTCCCTGGAAGACTGTAAAAGGCACCTGGAACAGTTCTTTGCTCAAAAAGATTAAAAGTTTTGGGAACATGGAATTATGAAGTTGTCTGAAAATGGCAGAGGGAGGGTAGTGGAACAAAAAGGTGAATACATTGTTCAATAAAGTCCTTGGTGAAAATGAAAAAAAAAAAAGCCTTGCTGAAACCCTTTGAGGAGTTCAGGAGTTTGGGGGACATGAGCCACCCATTCTCCTTGCATGGCCCTGCAATAAACCTTTCTCTGCTCAAAACTCCCACGTTTTGGTATTGTTTGGCCTCTCTGTGCATCAGGCATGTGAACTTGTGTTCGGTAACAGGACTACACAGTAGTGCCTTTTAGCTGATTTAGTCAGGTATTGGCAGGAGACATGACTTTTCACAGAAAGTGATAGAGCTTTCAAGCTTTGGCTCAATGGAGGATATGTTTCAGCTCAGTTACCCTTGTGCCAAAAGCAGCGGCTCACAAACCTTCCCACCACTAGATCCTGGAGGGAAGGGAGAGCTCAGAGAGCAGGAGCCCCAGCCCAACCAAGCACAGAGATGGAATTAGAGAACAGAGGGCAGAACAAACCACACAGAGATAATACACCGTGCCAAACACTACTTTATCAAGACATTTCTGCCTTTATCCACACCATTCACACATTTACCTATTTTCTGTGAAAACTAAGATACTGTGAGAGGAGTCCATAGCATATACTGTACTTGATGTTCAATAAATAGTATTACAATCTCAATTTTCACCTTTGGAGACTGGATAGAGGTGTCATGCTTTCATTTTCATAGGAAAACCTATAAAATATGCCATCTATTTACTCAACCATATGAAGAATCAAAGGTCAGCTGAGCATACCACATTAGCATAAAGATTCTAATTTATCTTTTCTACAAATGGAAAAATTACTCTTGGAATATCACCAAACACTCCCTTCTTTGGACAGTAGCTTGGACATGAGAACAATGGGTGGCTGAATATATTCTTTTTGAGAATACATTTGGATAGAGACTTTTAAATATAAAACCTTCTTCAAGTCAAAAGTGGATTCTGCATAAAATATTCATTCCACATTTTGAAATGTATTATAAATGCAAAATGGAATATTTTTAAGTAATTGTATTCCAGATATTTCTTTTCTACTCAGATACACTGTTTTTTGAGATCCCATTGAATCAGAAGAAAACTAAAATAAGAATTCTACAGGTGGAAATGTTGGAGTGTAATTTTTGCTATCATTTAAAATATGCTTTGTTTAAACTCTAAAAATGTAGAAAAATGTAAATTGTACTGTATTTTGCAGTGGGCCAATAATCAAAACAATTTAACTGCAAATATTGTAATTAAAGTAACAACAGATTATCCCATCTAGAAATTGCACTGTCTTCTTTGCAGTGTTGCCTTGCTATTCATTCACTCTGAAAATGCTGCACTTTAAAACAATAACAAATAGAGACTATCATTAATGGTTAAAAGAAAATAGGGAAGTTTTGAAGATGCTGCCTGGCTTTGAAGTATAATTGCAAAGACCTTACAAAGAAATAACGTTAGTTTTATGAAGACTACCAGACAGTTAATTCTTACTCTCCTTTCCCCTAATTTAATTCCATCACTGTTACTTCCTCTAAAACTTATTTGATATAACTTTCAAAAAGTTGCCCTAAGGTAGGTTCAAGCACTGAGCTTTTCAAGATTATGGATTTGATGACCACCCCAGGCACATGGCATAGAGCTTGGAGAATACTGGCACAGTCAGCGGACTGGAGACACCGCACTGCCTGCTAGTCTGCCCTTCCAGCCTCAACTGCTTGTGACAGTATGAAACTTCCCTGCTAATGGGACCTGCATTAAATGAAGTTTTCAAACTCTCAAAAATAATATTATGGAACATATTTTCCAGAAACAATTGTTCCATCTTCTCCAGTTCACCTGGATCAGAAGTAGCACATGTGTCTGGCATAAATGGCGAGCTGCCTAGAGCAATTCCAGGGAATGGTGGGTTAATGGCACTTGTTTGAAGTTAATGCTGTGAATTCCTTCCAACAGGTAGTTTATCCTCAGGAAATGTCCTGATCCTCTGTCACTTTTTTTCTAAATCTTGCAACAGAAGGTCTCTCTTAAAATCTTTGAGCTGTCGATACCTGGATGTCTTCATGTAGTTGCTTGGGAGACATTGACAAATATTTCTCAGATCTAGGAAAATCTCTGGTTTCTCTTCCAGTGTTGCTGGTACCACCAAGATTCACAGCAAATCTCATCAGTTATATTTGATAACTCCAAAATATATATATGACCAGCCTAATAGTGATTTGTTTCTGGTTATTGTTGTTCTTGGTTTTTGTTTTGGGGGCATTTTGTTTTGTTTTGTTTTGTTTTGTTTGCCAAGGTGATTGATCACATAGACATTCCTGTCAACAGTTTCTACAGCTTTTCTGACTCAGAACACATGGAGCTCTGGGGTGAGACATGCCTTCCCACAGGATAATGTTAGAGAGATTTATGAATTTGTATGACTTTTCCTTTTTTTCCCTCTTTTATTTTTTTCTTGAATTTTTGAATTTTACTTATTTACTTTTATACAGCAGGTTCTTATTAGTTACCCATTTTATACATATTACTGTATATATGTCAGTCAATCTCCAATTCATCCCACCACCATCCCCCGCTACTTTACCCCCTTGGTGTCCATACATTTGTTCTCTACATCTGTGTCTCTATTTCTGCCCTAAACCGGTTAATCTGTACCATTTTTCTAAGTTCCACATATATGCATTAATATACGATATTTGTTTTTCTCTTTCTGACTTACTTCACTCTATATGACAGACTCTAGATCCACCCACGTCTCTACAAATGACCCAATTTCATCCCTTTTTATGGCAGAGTAATATTCTATTTATATATGTACCACATTCTTCTTTATCCATTCATCTGTTGATGGACATTTAGGTTGCTTCCATGACCTGGCTATTGTAAATAGTGCTGCAATGAATACTGGGGTGCATGTGTCTTTTTGAATTATGGATTTTTCTGCGTATATGCCCAGTAGTGGGATTGCTGGATCACATGGTAATTCTATTTTTAAGGAATCTCCGTACTGTTCTCCATAGTGGCTGCATCAATTTAAATTCCCACCAACAGTTCAAGAGGGTTCCCTTTTCGCCACACCCTCTCCAGCATTTGTTGTTTGTAGATTTTCTGATGTTGCCCATTCTAACAGGTATGAGGTGATACACATTGTAGTTTTGATATGCATTTCTCTAATAATTAATGATGTTGAGCAGCTTTTCATGTGTTTCTTCGCCATCTGTATGTCTTCTTTGGAGACATGTGTATTTAGGTCTTCTCCCCATTTTTGGATTGGGTTGTTTGTTTTTTCAATATTGAGCTGCATGAGCTACTTGTATATTTTGGAGATTAATCCTTTGTCAGTTGATTCATTTGCAAATATTTTCTCCCATTCTGAGTGTTGTCTTTTCGTCTTGTTTGTAGCTTCCTTTGCTATGCAAAAGCTTTGAAGTTTCATTAGGTCCCATTTGTTTATTTTTGTTTTTATTTCCATTTCTCTAGGAGGTCAGTCAAAAAGGATCTTGCTGTGACTTATGTCATAGAGTGTTCTGCCTATGTTTTCCTCTAAGAGTTTGACAGTGTCTGGCCTTACATTTAGGTCTTTAACCCATTTTGAGTTTATTTCTGTGTATGGTGTTAGGAAGTGTTCTAATTTCATTCTTTTACATGTAGCTGACCAGTTTTCCCAGCACCACTTATTGAAGAGACTGTCTTTTCTCCACTGTATATTCTTGCCTCCTTTATCAAATATAAGGAGACCATATGTGCATGGGTTTATCTCTGGGATTTCTATCCTGTTCCATTGATCTATATTTCTGTTTTTGTGTCACTACCATACTGTCTTGATTACTGTAGCTTTGTAGTATCATCTGAAGTCAGGAAGCCTGATTCCTCCAGCTCCGTTTTTCTTTCTCAAGACTGCTTTGGCTATTCGGGGTCTTTTGTGTCTCTGTACAAATTTTGAAATTTTTTGTTCTGGTTCTGTGAAAAATGTCAATGGTAGTCTGATAGGGATGGCATTGAATCTGTAGATTGCTTTGGGTAGTAGAGTCATTTTCACAGTGTTGCTTCTTCCAATCCAAGAACATGGTATATCTCTCCATCTATTTGTATCATCTTTAATTTCTTTCATCAGTGTCTTATAATTTTCTGCATACAGGTCTTTTATCTCCTTGCATAGGTTTATTCCCAGATATGTTATTCTTTTTGTTGCAATGGTAAATGGGAATGTTTTCTAATTTCACTTTCAGATTTTTCATCATTACTGTATAGGAATGCAAGAGATTTCTGTGCATTAATTTTGTTACCTGCTACTTTACCAAATTCATTGATTAGCTCTAGTAGTTTTCTGCTAGCATGTTTAGGATTCTCTATGTATAGTATCATGTCATCTGCAACAGTGACAGTTTTACTTCTTCTTTTCCAATTTGTATTCCTTTTATTTCTTTTTCTTCTCTGATTGCCAAGACTAGGACTTCCAAAACTATGTTGAATAATAGTGGTGAGAGTGGGAAACCTTGTCTTGTTCCTGATCTTAGTGGAAATGGTTTCAGTTTTTCACCATTGAGGACGATGTTGGCTGTGGGTTTGTCATATATGGCCTTTATTATGTTGAGGAAAGTTCCCTCTATGCCCACTTTCTGGAGACTTTTAATCAAAAATGGCTGTCGAATTTTGTCAAAAGCTTTTTCTGCATCTATTGAGATGATCATATAGTTTTTATTCTTCAATTTGTTAATATGGTGTATCACATTGATTGATTTGCACATATTGAAGAATCCTTGCATCGCTAGGATCAAATCCCACTTGATCATGGTGTATGATCCCTTTAATGTGTTGTTAGATTCTGTTTGCTAGTATTTTGTTGAGGATTTTTGCATCTATATTAATCAGTGATATTGGTCTGTAATTTTCCTTCTTTGTAGTATCTTTGTCTGTTTTTGGTATCAGGGTGATGGTGGCCTCATAGAATGAGTTTGATAGTGTTCCTTCCTCTGCAATTTTTTGGAAGAGTTTGAGAAGGATGGGTGTTAGGTCTTCTCTAAATGTTTGATAGAGTTCACCTGTGAAGCCATCTGCTCTTGGACTTTTGTTCACTGGAAGATTTTTAATCACAGTTTCAATTTCATTACTTGTGATGGGTCTGTTCATCTTTTCTATTTCTTCCTGGTTCAGTCTTGGAAGGTTATAGCTTTCTAAGAATTTGTCCATTTCTTCCAGGTTGTTCATTTTATTGGCATAGAGTTGCTTGTAGTAGTCTCTTAGGATGCTTTGTGTTTCTGTGGTGTCTGTTGTAACTTCTCCTTTTTCATTTCTAATTTTATTGATTTGAGTCCTCTCCCTGTTTTTCTTGATGAGTCTGACTAATGGTTTATCAATTTTGTTTATCTTCTCAAAGAACCACCTTTTAGTTTTATTGATCTTTGTTATTGTTTTCTTTGTTTCTATTTCAGTTATTTCTGCTCTGATCTTTATGATTTCTTTCCGTCTGCCAACTTTGGGTTTTGTTTGTTCTTCTTTCTCTAGTTCCTTTAGGTGTAAGGTTAGATATTTATTTGAGATTTTTCTTGTTTTCTGAGGTAGGCTTGTATAGCTATAAACTTCCCTCTTAGAACTGCTTTTGCTGTATCCCAAAGGTTTTGGATTGTCATGTTTTCATTGTCATTTGTCTGTAGGTATTTTTTGATTTCCTCTTTGATTTCTTTAGTGATTTCTTGGTTATTTAGTAACGTAGTGTTTAGCCTCCATGTGTTTGTGTTTTTTATGTTTTTTCCCCTGTAATTCATTTCTAATCTCATAGTGTTGTTGTCAGAAAAGATGCTTGATATGATTTCAATTTTCTTAAATTTACTGAGGCTTAATTTGTGACCCAAGATATGATCAGCCCTGGAGAATGTTCTGTGCACACTAGAGAAGAAAGTGTAATCTGCTGTTTTTGGATGGAATGTCCTATAAATATCAATTAAATCTCTCTGGTCTATTGTGTCATTTAAACCTTCTGTTTCTTTATTTATTTTCATTTTGGATGATCTATGCATTGGTGTAGGTGAGGTGTTAAAGTCCCCCACTATTATTGTGTTACTGTCTATTTCCTGTTTTATAGTTGTTAGCATTTGCCTTATGCATTGAGGTGCTCCTATGTTGGGTGCATATGTATGTATAATTGTTATATCTTCTTCTTGGATTGATCCCTTGATCATTATGTAGTGTCCTTCCTTGTCTCTTGTAACATTCTTGATTTTAAATTCTATTTTATCTGATGAGTATTGCTACTCCAGCTTTCTTTTGATTTCCATTTGCATGGAATATCTTTTTCCATCTCCTCACTTTCAGTCTGTATGTGTCCCTAGGTCTGAAGTGGGTCTCTTGTAGACAACATATATATGGGTCTTGTTTTTGCATCCATTCAGCAAGCCTGTGTCTTTTGGTTGGACCATTAATCCATTCATGTTTAAGGTAATTATCAATATGTATGTTCCTTTGACCATTTTCTTAATTGTTTGGGGTTTGTTTTTGTAGGTCTTTTTCTTCTCTTGTGTTTCCCACTTACAGAAGTTCCTTTAACATTTGTTTTAGAGCTGGTTTGGTGGTGCTGAATTCTCTTAGTTTTTGCTTGTCTGTAAAGCCTTTGATTTCTCCATCAAATCTGAATGAGATCCTTGCCGGGTAGAGTAATCTTGGTTGTAGGTTCGTTTCTTTTATCACTTTAAGTATATCATGCCACTCCCTTCTGGCTTGTAGAGTTTCTGCTGAGAAATCAGCTTTTAACCTTATGGGAGTTCCCTTGTATTTATTTGTCATTTTTCCCTTGCTGCTTTCAATAATTTTTCTTTGTCTTTAATTTTTGCCAATTTGATTACTATGTGTCTCTACATATTTCTCCTTGGGTTTATCCTGTATGGGACTCTCTGTGCTTCCTGGACTGGGTGGCTATTTCCTTTCCCATGTTAGGGAAGTTTTAGACTATAATCTCTTTAAATATTTTCTCTGGTCCTTGCTCTCTTCTCCTTCTGGGACCCCTATAAATCAAATGTTGTTGTGTTTAATGTTGTTCCAGATGTCTCTTAGCCTGTCTTCATTTCTTTTCATTCTTTTTTCTTTATTCTATTCCACAGCAGTGAATTCTACCATTCTGTCCTCCAGGTCACTTATCCATTCTTCTGCCTCAGTTATTCTGCTATTGATTGCTTCTAGTGTAGTTTTCATTTCAGTTATTGTATTGTTCATCTCTGTGTGTTTGTTCTTTAATTCTTCTCGGTCTTTGTTAATCATTTCTTGCATCTTCTCGATCTTTGCCTCCATTCTTTTCCCGAGGTCCTGGATCATCTTCTCTATCATTGTTCTGAATTCTTTTTCTGGAAGTTTGCCTATCTCCACTTCATTTAGTTGTTTTTCTGGGGTTTTACCTTGTTCCTTCATTTGGTACACAGCTCTCTGCCTTTTCATCTTGTCTATCTTTTTGTGAATGTGGTTTTTGTTCCACAAGCTGCAGGATTATAGTTCTTCTTGCTTCTGCTGTCTGCCCTCTCTGCTCTGTACCACTTCTAATGACTGATTTACAGGAAATCATTTGGGGGGAATTCATGATCCTTAAAAAAAAAAAAAGATGAAGGAAAATATCAGAAAGAGCAAGTTAAGACTTTCCTAAGATGCCTGAAAACAAATAAAACGTTCCTTTACATCAGAAAACTTGACAGCTGCTACTCTGTAATTTTAAAAATATTTACTATAAAGAGCAGTAGACTTCTTTTTCCTTTGAGGCACTTTGTGTTTTTGGTAAAAGTCACTAGCACTCAACAGCAGATTCTCTTACTAATGTGGCTTAAATGCTGGTGGGTTAGGGTTTGAGAATGTGAAGAAGATGGACTTCCAGAAAACCAAGAAATAGTTTAGAAAAATATGACCATAACACCATCCCTGGAATTCATTCCATTAAGAAACCCATTTGAAACACTCTCTCACTACTATTTCCTATGCAAACTTCACTAACTTGTTCTCATTGGATTAGATCTGTCTTGTCTGATACAATTCCATTTTGCCCAGATCTAGAAAATAAACCATGGCCTTGTTTCATATAAATCTCTTAATTTTTATCTCTATGCACATTTATTTGCATGTCAAATAAGCCTGTGCTATTTCCTTTGTTTTCTAAATGCTTCCTCATCCCGATTCTTACCTTTGCCACAGAGGGAAGCAACAGATAGCCTCCCTAACACTCTTCTAAACCCATGCAAGGAAGCACAGCTTTCTCTGAGGAGCAAGGCAGACCACAGGATTACCAGGAAAAAGATTTTTCTTCTAAAGTGTCCTCAGAAGAGCCTGAACATGAAGCCCAGCAACATACTCATTTTCATGGAATGCACCCTGGTGAGAATTCCCAAGCACATTGTCCAGCCCTTCTGTGTAACAGGACTGGCTACCAGGAGAGGAAGCCTGGGCAGAGCTGTCAGTGAATGGCCAGGAATCTTCCTTGAGTCCCAGAATAAACCCAGTGCTGATGAACTACTTTGGTCTTGGGCCAGCTTCCTGTGCCACTGCACGTGCTGGGACTGACAGTCACATGGGGGAGAGGGCTTTTCTATTCACTGACTGCATTTTTGGAGACACTGTAGCCCAGAGGTGACATGTCAAAATACCTTCCTAAAATAAATGGTGCTCCGGCCAAGGATAAATGCGTACAAAACTGAGGCTGCAGCGTTGGGGCTCTAGATAGCTGGTGGAAGCATCTGCTTGCATCTCAAAGAGGAATAGCAATCCTGCAGGGTGTGAATGTTCTGGTGAGTCAACCTATATCAGGTGCATACAAGTTAATTATAGTTATCAGAGATTATTCCATATTAGCATGGCAGCAAACCTGTTAGCCTGGTCTTTAGCTCTTCTATTAACTGGGAAAGTAGTCCCCTTGTGTATTAGGGTGAGATGAGAGCACAGTGAAGCTTGCCAAAAGATTTTAAAGAAAAAAAGCCAGTGCATAAAGCTGGTTGATTTTTGATATCTGCTGCCTAAGATTCAACAAAGCCTGGGCTAAGAAGGAAAGATTATGTTCAAAGTTGCAATTTGGAAACCCAAAGAGGAGACATGTCCTACCATTTAAAAGAATCAGTGGAAACCTTTTCACCCAAGTAACACACCAAAGCAATCAGAGACTGAGAGGCAAGGCTGGAATCTTAATTCATTGCAAATATTGCCATCATTATTTTAAAATAAGGATAGAAACCATACGTAAGTGTGCTAAAGTATAAGCGCGTTCAAGTCAAGTCACTGCCTCTGACAGTGACACAGTTTGTAGAGGTCAAAAGTCACTTTCATGAAAAAATAATCATGGTTGGAAGGATGCATAGGGGGTCAGCAAGTACAGCCTCTCATCTTCCACCCTTCACCTCTGACCTTTCTTTGCAAATGTGGAAGCTGAGGCATAAAAAACAAGGGGCAGGGGGGAACTTCCCTGGTGGCGTAGTGGTTAAGAATCCGTCTGCCAATGCAGGGGACACAGGTTCGATCCCTGGTCCAGGAAGATCCCACATGCCACAGAGCAACTAAGCCTGTGCGCCACAACTACTGAGCCTGTGCTCTAGAGCCCATGAGCCACAACTACTGAGCCCATGGTCTGCAACTGCTGAGGCCCATGCACCTAGAGCCCGTGCTCCACAAGAGAAACCACCGCAATGAGAAGCCTGCACACCACAATGAATAGTAGCCCCTGTTCACCACAACTAGAGAAAGCCAGCCTGCAGCAATGAAGACCCAATGCAGCCAAAAATAAATAAATAAATAAATAAATTTATGGGGGAAAAAAAAAGACAAGGGTATTTTCCCACTGTCAAACAGCTAGTTGGTGCCAAAGCAAGAACCAGAGCCCAGGTCAGTGACCCCTGGTTTACTACTCTTTCCAAACTTCACACATTAGAGATACCACCTATATATTCTTAGCTTTCTCAAAAAGTCCTACTAATGAAACTATGCTGTAAAATAGTACACAAACCTAGTTTTAACCCTTTTTTGACAATGAGCAGTTTTAAATGCATGTCATATGAATAGCTACTTACATACAATTAGCCTGGATAGAAAAGAAAACGGAACACTGATGATAAAATAATTTTTCGTACCAAAGTCCGAGATTAAGGTAAAGCTAAAAACCACTCTTGGAATCCATAAGATCCAATCATCTTTTCAGGTTTAAGTTTGAAAAGATAATAGGAACTTCAAAATGTGTGACCAGTTGGCAGATGTTGAAATCACACTGGTAGGGACCTGAAAATTTAGGGTTGGTGGATAGGGAATGAGCCCTAGTTTTCTCCCAAACCCAATCCAGCTCAACCCCAAATCACAGGGAATGAAGCCATATCCCACTAATCCCAACCCAAATCAACACAGAGGGTGAAGGGAGTGGGGCCAGGTCATCCCCCTGATGTAATCCCATCCAAGCCACAGAACAGCCCAAGCAGAACAGGTCAAAAACTCTAAAAGTACTAGATTTGCCAGGTCTCAGATTTTAATTAATATTGAAAAGCAAATAAACAACATGGAACCATAAACTGGGTATTCACTGCCATCTGATGCCATCATTGCTGTTATATAGAGATGTATAACAAGACTGAGGCTATTGTTGTGGTGCCATTGTTGATTCAATACGAACGAGCAGAAAAGACCACACTAGGAAAAACATTGACGTTTACTTTGGTTCTCCATCCACCTTCCATTCCAAGAAGGCTCGTGCCCTCCTGGGGAAATCACAACCCTGGGAGTCTCCACCTTCCTCTCGGGCCCAGTTTTTCAGAGTCCTTGCTACAACTTCACTCCCTGAGCCTGCCACAGCCTCCAAACCAGGCAGGCAGCATCCTCCCATCACAACTAGCTCCTCTGTGCCCGCTTTCAGCAATCCCTTCCCTGTGGAAAGATGGTGACAGACAAAGCCATACTGGCTTGTTAATGACTGAAGGTGATGTAATGCTGGATGGACAGCATTCATTCTAAAAACAGAAAAAAGTGGCCAAACCTCCTGTGACATGCCCAGGTACTTGCCAATAACAGTCACTTCTCATAAGTCAGCATAGGAGAGGAAAAGCATGATGGTTCTGTAGCAAATGCCTCAAAAAGTGAGAGGAGGCCACAGGCATCAGAAGCCAGGCCAGATGAAAAAGAGCTATGGTGGGCTTGGGGGAAGGTTGATTATTTTGAGCTTTCCTGTGCGTAAGTGTGTCCAAGGCCCTGCACAGACCTTAGCTCCTTTCATCAGGGAAGCAGAGGGAAGAGAATCAAGATTCAGGATCAGACCTTGTAAATGTGAATCTGGTTCTACCGCTGACCAGTTGAGAGACCCTGGTCAAGTTGCTTAACCTCTCTAAACCCCAACTTCATCACCTGTATCTCAAAGGATTGTTCTGAGGACCACGAGTTAATAAGAATAAGGTGTTTTCATGAAAGAATTCTCAACATCATTAATCATTAGAGAAATGCAAATCAAAACTACAAGGAGATATCATCTCACACTGGTCAGAATGGCCATCATCAAAAAATCTAGAAACAATACATGCTGGAGAGGGTGTGGAAAAAAGGGAACCCTCTTGCACTGGTGGTGGGAATGTAAATTGATACAGCCACTATGGAGAACAGTATGGAGGTTCCTTAAAAAACTACAAATAGAGCTACCATATGACCCAGCGATCCCACTATTGGGCATATACCCTGAGAAAATCAGAATTCAAAGAGTCATGGAGAGGGGGAAGATGGCAGAAGAGTAAGATGCGGAGATCACCTTTCTCCCCACAGATACATCAGAAATACATCTACACGTGGAGCAACACCTACAGAACACCTACTGAACAATGGCAGAAGACCTCAGACCTCCCAAAAGGCAAGAAACTCCCCACGTACCTGGGGAGGGCAAAAGGAAAAAGAATAAACAGAGACAAAAGAATAGGGATGGGACCTGCAACAGTGGGAGGGAGCTGTGAAGGAGGAAAGGTTTCCACACACTAGAAGCCCCTTCGCGGGTGGAGACTGCGAGTGGCAGAGGTGGTGAGCTTCGAGGCCGTGGAGGAGAGCGCAGCAACAGGCGTTCAGAGGGCAAAGCAGAGAGATTCCCGCACAGAGGATCGGTGCTGACCGGCACTCACCAGCCCGAGAGGCTTGTCTGCTCACCCGCCAGGGTGGGCGGGGCTGAGAGCTGAGGCTCGGGCTTCAGTTGGAGCGCAGGGAGAGGACTGGGGTTGGCGGCATGAACACAGCCTGTAGGGGTTAGTGCACCACGGATAGCCAGGAGGGAGTCCGGGAAAAAGTCTGGACCTGCCGAAGAGGCAAGTCCTCTTTTTCTTCCCTCTTTGTGTCCTGGTGTGCGAGGAGAGGGGATTAAGAGCACTGCTTAAAGGAGCTCCAGAGACGGGCGTGAGCCGTGGCTAAAAGCGCGGACCCCAGAGACGGGCATGAGACGCTAAGGCTGCTGCTGCCACCACCAAGAAGCCTGTGTGCAAGCACAGGTCACTCTCCACACCTCCCTTCCGGGGAGTTTGTGCAGCCCGCCACTGCCAGGGTCCCGGGATCCAGGGACAAGTTCCCCGGGAGAATGCACAGCGCACCTCAGGCTGGTGCAACGTCACGCCGAGAGGCCGCTGCAGGCTCACCCCGCACTCCGTGCCCCTCCTTCCCCCAGGCCTGAGTGAGCCAGAGTCCCCGAATCAGCTGCTACTTTAACCCCGTCCTGTCTGAGCGAAGAAGAGACGCCCTCCAGCGACCTACACACAGAGGCAGGGCCAAATCCAAAGCTGAACACCAGGAGCTGTGTGAACAAAGAAGAGAAAGGGAAATCTCTCCCAGCAGCCTCAGGAGCAGCAGATTAAAACTCCACAGTCAACTTGATGTACCCTGCATCTGTGGAATACCTGAATAGACAACGAATCATCCCAAATTGAGGAGGTGGAAGTTGGGAGCAAGCTATATTATTTTTTCCCTTTTTCCTCTTTTTGTGAGTGTGTATGTGTATGCTGCTGTGTGAGATTTTGTCTGTATAGCTTTTCTTTCAACATTTGTCATAGGGTTCTATCCATCCTTTTTTTTTTGTTTGTTTGCTTTTTTACTTTTTTAAAAAAAATTTCTTAATAATTATGTTTTTATTTTAATAACTTTATTTTATTTTCTTTTATCCTCTTTCTTTCTTTCTTTCTTTCTTTCTTTCTTTCTTTCTACTTTTTCCCCTTTTATTCTGAGCCGTGTGGATGAAAGGCTCTTGGTGCTGCAGCCAGCAGTCAGTGCTGTGCCTCTGAGGTAGGAGAGTCAACTTCAGGACACTGCTCCACAGGAGACCTCCAGCTCCACATAATATCAAACGGTGAAAATCTCGCAGAGATCTCCATCTCAACACCAACACCCAGCTTCACTCAACGACCAGCAAGCTACAGTGCTAGACACCCTATGCCAAAAAACTAGCAAGACAGGAACACATCACCACCCATTAGCAGAGAGGGTGCCTAAAATCATAATAAGTCCACAGACACCCCAAAACACACCACCAGACGTGGACCTGCCCACTAGAAAGACAAGATCCAGCCTCATCCACCAGAACACAGGCACTAGTCCCCTCCACCAGGAAGCCTATGCAACCCACTGAACCAACTTTAGCCACTGGGGACAGACACCAAAAACAATGGGAACCACGAACCTGCAGCCTGCAAAAAGGAGACCCCAAACACAGTAAGATAAGCAAAATGAGAAGACAGAAAAACACACAGCAGATGAAGGAGCAGGATAAAAACCCACCAGACCTAACAAATGAAGAGGAAATAGGCAGTCTACCTGAAAAAGAACTCAGAATAATGATAGTAAAGATGATCCAAAATCTTGGAAATAGAATAGAGAAAATGCAAGAAACATTTAACAAGGACCTAGAAGAACTAAAGATGAAACAAGCAACGTTGAACAAAACAATAAATGAAATTAAAAATACTCTAGGAGGGATCAATAGCAGAATAACTGAGGCAGAACAGATAAGTGACCTGGAAGATAAAATAGTGGAAATAACTAATGCAGAGCAGAATAAAGAAAAAAGAATGAAAAGAACTGAGGACAGTCTCAGAGACCTCTGGGACAACATTAAACACACTAACATTTGAATTATAGGGGTTCCAGAAGAAGAAGAGAAAAAGAAAGGGACTGAGAAAATATTTGAAGGGATTATAGTTGAAAACTTCCCTAATATGGGAAAGGAAATAGTTAATCAAGTCCAGGAAGCACAGAGAGTCCCATACAGGATAAATCCAAGGAGAAACACACCAAGACACATATTAATCAAACTGTCAAAAATTAAATACAAAGAAAACATATTAAAAGCAGCAAGGTAAAAACAACAAATGACACACAGGGGAATCCCCATAAGGTTAACAGCTGATCTTTCAGCAGAAACTCTACAAGCCAGAAGGGAGTGGCAAGACATATTTAAAGTGATGAAGGAGAAAAACCTACAACCAACATTACTCTACCCAGCAAGGAGCTCATTCAGATTTGATGGAGAAATTAAAATCTTTACAGACAAGCAAAAGCTGAGAGAGTTCAGCACCACCAAACCAGCTTTACAACAAATGTTAAAGGATTTTCTCTAGGCAAGAAACACAAGAGAAGGAAAAGACCTATAATAACAAACCCAGAACAATTAAGAAAATGGGAATAGGAACATACATATCAATAATTACCTTAAATGTAAATGAATTAAATGCTCCCACCAAAAGACACAGACTGGCTGAATAGATACAAAAACAAGACCCATATATATGCTGTCTACAAGAGACACAGTTCAGACCTAGAGACACATACAGACTGAAAGTGAGGGGATGGGGAAGGATATTCCATGCAAATGGAAACCAAAAGAAAGCTGGAGTAGTAATTCTCATCTCAGAAAAAATAGACTTTAAAATAAAGACTGTTACAAGAGACAAAGAAGGACACTACATAATGATCATGGGATTGATCCAAGAAGAAGATATAACAATTGTAAATATTTATGCACCCAACATAGGAGCACCTCAATACATAAGGCAAATACTAACAGCCATAAAAGAGGAAATCAACAGTAACACATGCATAATAGGTGAATTTAACACCCCACTTTCACCAATGGACAAATCATTCAAAATGAAAATACATAAGGAAACACAAGCTTTAAAGATACATTAAACAAGATGGACCTAATTGATATTAATAGGACATTCCATCCAAAAACAACAGAATACACATTTTTCTCAAGTGCTCATGGAACATTCTCCAGGATAGATCATATCTTGGGTCACAAATCAAGCCTTGGTAAATTTAAGAAAGTTGAAATCGTATCAACTGTCTTTTCTGACAACAATGCTATGAGACAAGATATCAATTACAGGAAAAGATCTGTAAAAAATACAAACACATAGAGGCTAAACAATACACTACTTAATAACGAAGTGATCACTGAAGAAATCGAAGAGGAAATCAAAAAATACCTAGCAACAAATGACAATGGAGACAAGATGACTTAAAACCTATGGGATGCAGCAAAAGCAGTTCTAAGAGGGAAGTTTATAACAATAAAATCCTACCTTAAGAAACAGGAAACATCTCGAATAAACAACCTAAGCTTGCACCAAAAGCAATTAGAGAAAGAAGAACAAAAAAAAAAACCAAAGTTAGCAGAAGGAAAGAAATCATAAAGATCAGATCAGAAATAAATGAAAAAGAAATGAAGGAAATGATAGCAAAGATCAAGAAAACTAAAAGCTGGTTCTTTGAGAAGATAAACAAAATTGATAAGCCATTAGCCAGACTCATCAAGAAAAAAAGGGAGAAGACTCAAATCAATAGAATTAGAAATGAAAAAGGAGAAGTAACAAATGACACTGCAGAAATACAAAAGATCGTGAGAGATTACTACAAGCAACTCTATGCCTATAAAATGGACAACCTGGAAGAAATGGACAAATTCTTAGAAATGTAGAACCTGCCAAGACTGAAGCAGGAAGAAATAGAAAATATGAACAGACCAATCACAAGAACTCAAATTGAAACTGTGATTAAAAATCTTCCAACAAACAAAAGCCCAGGACCAGTTGGCTTCACAGGCAAATTCTATCAAACATTTAGAGAAGAGCAAACACCTATTCTTCTCAAACTCTTCCAAAATATAGCAGAGGGAGGAATACCCCCAAACTCATTCTACGAGGCCACCATCACCCTGATACCAAAACCAGACAAGGATGTCACAAAGAAGGAAAATTACAGACCAATATCACTGATGAACATAGATGCAAAAATCCTCAACAAAATACTAGCAAACAGAATCCAACAGCACATTAAATGGATCATACACCATGATCAAGTGGGGTTTATTCCAGGAATGCAAGGATTTTTCTATATACACAAATCAATCAATGTGGTATACAATATTAACAAACTGAAGGAGAAAAACCATATGATCATCTCAACAGATGCAGAGAATGCTTTCAAACAAAATTCAACACCCATTTATGATAAAAAAAATAAATAAACCCTGCAGAAAGTAGACATGGATGGAACTTTCCTCAACATGATAAAGGCCATATATGACAAACCCACAGCCAACATCGTCCTCAATGGTGAAAAACTGAAACCATTTCCACTAAGATTAGGAACAAGACAAGGTTGCCCACTCTCACCACTCTTATTCAACATAGTTTTGGAAGTTTTAGCCACAGCAATCAGAGAAGAAAAGGAAATAAAAGAAATCCAAATCAGAAAAGAAGTAAAGCTGTCACTGTTTGCAGATGACATGATACTATACATAGAGAATCCTAAAGTTGCTACCAGAAAACTACTAGAGCTAATCAATGAATTTGGTAAAGTAGCAGGATACAAAATTTATGCACAGAAATCTCTGGCATTCCTATACCTAATGATGAAAAATCTGAAAGTTAAATGAAGAAAACACTCCCATTTACCATTGCAACAAAAAGAATAAAATATCTAGGAATAAACCTACCTAAGGAGACAAAAGACCTGTATGCAGAAAATGATAAGACACTGATGAAAGAAATCAAAGATGATACAAATAGATGGAGAGATATAACATGTTCTTGGATTGGAAGAATCAACATTGTGAAAATGACTCTACTACCCAAAGCAATCTACAGATTCAATGCAATCCCTATCAAACTACCACTGGCATTTTTCACAGAACTAGAACAAAAAATTTCACAATTTGTATGGAAACACAAAAGACCCCGAATACCCAAAGCAATCTTGAGAACGAAAAACGAAGCTGGAGGAATCAGGCTTCCTGACTTCAGATGATACTACAAAGCTACAGTAATCAAGACAGTATGGTACTGGCACAAAAACAGAAATATAGTTCAATGGAACAGGATGGAAAGCCCAGAGATAAACCCACGCACATATGGTCACCTTATCTTTGATAAAGGAGGCAAGAATGTACAGTGGAGAAAGGACAGTCTCTTCAATAATTGGTGCTGGAAAAACTGGACAGGTACATGTAAAAGTATGAGATTAGAACACTCCCTAACACCATACACAAAAATAAGCTCAAAATGGATTAAAGACCTAAATGTAAGGCCAGAAATTATCAAACTCTTAGAGGAAAACATAGGCAGAACACTCTATGATATAAATCACAGCAAGATCCTTTTTGACCCACCTCCTAGAGAAATGGAAATAAAAACAATAATAAACAAATGGGACCTAATGCAAAGCAAAGGA
The DNA here is from genome assembly GCF_937001465.1 of Orcinus orca. Classification (NCBI taxonomy): domain Eukaryota; kingdom Metazoa; phylum Chordata; class Mammalia; order Artiodactyla; family Delphinidae; genus Orcinus; species Orcinus orca. The sequence continues at coordinate 33,804,318 of NC_064569.1, read as the reverse complement.
AACCATAAACAAGACCAAAAGACAACCCTCAGAATGCGAGAAAATATTTGAAAATGAAGCAACTGACGAAGGATTAATCTCCAAAATTTACAAGCAGCTCATGCAGCTCAATAACAAAAAAAAAACAACCCAATCCAAAAATGGGCAGAAGACCTAAATAGACATTTCTCCAAAGAAGATATACAGACTGCCAACAAATACATGAAAGAATGCTTAACATAATTAATCATTAGAGAAATGTAAATCAAAACTACAATGAGATTTCATCTCACACCAGTTCGAATGGCCATCATCAAAAAATCTAGAAACAATAAATGCTGGAGAGGGTGTGGAGAAAAGGGAACACTCTTGCACTGCTGGTGGGAATGTGAATTGGTACAGCCACTATGGAGAACAGTATGGAGGTTCCTTAAAAAACTACAAATAGAACTACCATATGACCCAGCAATCCCACTACTGGGCATATACCCTGAGAAAACCATAATTCAAAGAGTCATGTACCAAAATGTTCATTGCAGCTCTATTTATAATAGCCAGGAGATGGAAAGAACCTAAGTGTCCATCATCGGATGAATGGATAAAGAAGATGTGGCACATATATACAATGGAATATTACTCAGCCATAAAAAGAAATGAAATTGAGTTATTTGTAGTGAGGTGAATGGACCTAGAGTGTGTCATACAGAGTGAAGTAAGTCAGAAAGAGTAAGACAAATACTGTATTCTAACACATATATATATGGAATTTAAGAAAAAAAAATGTCACGAAGAACCTAGGTGTAAAACAGGAATAAAGACACAGACCTACTAGAGAATGGACTTGAGGATATGGGGAGGGGGAAGGGTAAGCTGTGACAAAATGAGAGAGTGGCATGGACATATATACACTACCAAACATAAAATAGATAGCTAGTGGGAAGCAGCCACATAGCACAGGGAGATCAGCTCGGTGCTTTGTGACCACCTAGAGGGGTGGGATAGGGAGGGTGGGAGGGAGGGAGATGCAAGAGGGAAGAGATATGGGAACATGTGTATATGTATAACTGATTCACATTGTTATAGAGCAGAAACTAACACACCATTGTAAAGCAATTATACTCCAATAAAGATGTTAAAAAAAAAAAGAATAAGTTGTTTTGCACACTGCCTTGCACAGAGTTGATGCTCAACAGTGTTAAATCATTACTATTATATGTGGGGTTTTTTATAATAAAGCTATTCTTTTTTTTAATTAATTAATTTTTTGGCTGTGTTGGGTCTTCATTTCTGTGCGAGAGCTTTCTCTAGTTGCGGCGAGCGGGGGCCACTCTTCATCGCGGTGTGCGGGTCGCAGCCTCTCTTGCTGCGGAGCACAAGCTGCAGATGCACAGGTTCAATAGTTGTTGCTCATGGGCCCAGTTGCTCCATGGCATTGGGATCTTCCCGGACTAGGGCTCGAACCCGTGTTCCCCACACTGGCAGGCAGATCCTCAACCACTGCGCCACCAGGGAAGCCCTATATGTTTTTAATATTAACCATTCTCATAGTCATAACAAGCCTGTGCCCTTTTTATTTCATCATGCTTCTTCTGCAGTCAGCAGCAGCAGCCTCGCGTCACTAAAAAGGCAAACAGTGCCGTGCCAAACAGTGCAGCCTTTGCCATCACACAGAGCTACATTTAATTGTCCAGTCTGCCACTTATTAGCTGTGTGACCTGAACAAGACATCTAACATGTCTGGTCTTCCTCAGTTTCTTCATCTGAAAGTGGGAGTAATAACATCTATCTCCTAGGCTTCCTGCCAAGATTAAATACAATAGAGCCCATAAAAAGTTTAACACACAGTCTGATGCACAGGAAATGCTCACTAAGTAATAGCTGTCATTATCATCATCATCATCATTCCATCTTAGGCCTGTGTGCTTCAAATGCCTCATCAATCTGCCCCGTTGCAGTCCTGACCCAAAGACCTTCATCCATCAATTCTTAGCTCAAATGCCAGCTCACCCTTTAAAGTCAATCTCTCCACACATTACTTTGTTTATTTACTTCCTTGCAATTGTCGCAATCTGTAATTAACTTGGTGGTTTGGGTTTACTTGTTTATTTTCCTTTTCTCCTTACTGAAATGTAAACTCTAGAAGAGGGGAGGGCTCTTTATCTGTCTTGTTCATAATAGAACACAGTCTGGCTAATAGAATATACTCATAAAATATATGAGGAATCAAAAAGGGAAATGAAGAGAAAATGCTGGTGAAGGAACTATTTCCAGGTTCCTTCAGTTATACGATCCACAGGGGCAGAGACTTTCTATCTAACTCCCCATCGTATACCCATACCCAGCAGAGTAAGCTCATGACTGTTTGTTAAATGAATACATGTATAAATTCTACTCTTAGGCCCAGCCTGCGGGTCCTTGTGGCCCTCAAAGACTTATCCTGAGGGTATCCGAAGGGATTCAGTTGGAAGCAGTCCAGGTCAGTCATCAAACATCTGCCTTGTGCCTATGAGGCTGTGGTTCTCACAGTTTGGTATGCATAGGCATCACCTGGGGAGATTGTTAAAATCCAGATTCTTGGTCCTCACTACAGCCAGTACTGGATTAGTAAAATGGGTAGGGCCTTAGAATCTGTATTTTTAGCTAGACTTTCTAGATGTTCCTGACATAGGATATTGAGGACCACACTTTGAGAAATTCTCATTAAAGTATACACCTTGAGAGAAAATGGTTAAGAGTTAGTCTCTTCCATAAACTTGTGGTTGCCAAGGTTGGGGGGAGGGAAGGATTGGGAGTTTGGGACTAGCAGATGTAAACTATCATATACAGAATGGATAAACAACAAGGTACTACTATATAGCACAGGGAGCTATATTCAGTATCCTGTAACAAACCATAATGGAAAAGAATATGAAAAAGAATATATATACACACATATCGAGTCATTTAGCTGTACATCAGAAATTAACAGAGCATTGTAAATAAACTATACTTCAATAAAAAAATTTTTAAAAGAGTTATTGTCTTCCCACAAGGTGAGATATGACAATCTGGTTGAGGAGATAGGACAGTAAATCCTGAGGGGTCCAGATCAAAATGGCAAAGGAGGAAGATCCTGAGCTCACTGCCTTCCATGGACACAGCAAAACTACAAGTAAATATAGAACAACTATCTCTGAGGAAGACTAGCAGAACAGATTTTCTACAACTAAGGATATAAAGAAAAGGTCATATCCAGATCGGTAGGAGGGTCAAAGATACAACCTAGTCAGAACCAATACCCTTGGCGCAGTAACCCACAAGTGGGAGGGATATCATAACCATGCAGACCCCGCCCCCTGCTCAGAAGTGAGGGGTCTGAGCCCCACATCAAAATCCCCAGTCTGGGGGACCTGCACCAGGAAGACAAGCCCCCATGATGTCTGGCTTTGAAAGCCAGTGAGACTTACATCCAGGAGAGCCAGAGGGCTGTGGGAAACTGAGACTCTGCTTTTGAAGGGCTTGTGCACAAACCCACTCATTCCAAGTCCCAGCACAGAGGCAGCAGGTTGAAAAGTGCCTGGATAATACAAGAAGGAAATTTATTAACTAATTTTAGGGCATATGCCAGAGGGCAGAGATCTGGTGGAACTTTCTCCAAGAACAAAAGCACTGGAGGGTGCCATTTATTTTACTCTCCTTTCACCTAGCTGGCCCATCAGTCTCCATCATTTCTGTCACTCTCCATCAACCTAGCTAATGCTGTGTTCCCTAACCTGGCATTTCCTGGGGACCACCCCCCCACAACCCACTAGCCCTTGCTGGCCACAGCAAAATCGTTCCTGCCCCACCCCACCTGGCAGGTTGTGTCAACCTGCACTGGGACCCCTCTAAAGAGGCTCCCATTCCAGGGAATCAGCCCTATACTCCAGCCTGCCTACAATAGTTGCAGCCAGGACTCACAGCCAGGCATACTGAAGACAAGTCCCACACATCAGCTTGCCTGCAGCAGTCACAGCCAGACCTCTCAGCCAGCTGGCCTGGGGCAAACCATGCCCTGAAGTGCACCTGCAACAAACAAACCCCTTGGAACACCTGGCTCTGGTGACCCAGAGGATTGCTCCACTGGGCCCCACAGAACACCTTCTACATAAGGCCACTCTTTCAAAACTGGGAGATATAGCTCATGTACCTAATATATAGAAACAAACACAGAGAGTTAGACAAAATGAGGAGGAAAAGAAATACTTTCCAAATGAACAAAGAAGACAAAACCTCAGAAAAAGAAAAAGATAAATAGTTCAAAGGAAGAGTCATAAAGATGCTAACCAAACTAGGGAGAAGAATGGATGAATTCAGTAAGACCTTCAACAAAGAGATAGAAAATATAAAAAAATAACCAATCATAACTGAAGAATACAAAAACTGAAATGGAAAGTATACTAAAGGGAATCAGCAGATTAAAGGATGCAGAAGAACAGATCAGCAATCTGGAAGACACAGTAGTAGAAATCACCCGATCAGAGCAGGAAAAAAAAAAAAAAATGAAGAAGATAGTTTAAAGGACCTCTGAAACAACATCAGAATTGTAACAATTGTGTTATAGAGGACCCAGAAGGAGAATAGAGATAGAAAGGGGCAGAGAATTTATTTGAAGAAATAATAGCTGAAAACATCTTTAACCTAGCAAAGGAAACAGACATTTGGTCCAGGAAGCAGAGACTCCCAAACAAGACGAACCCAAAGAAACTCACACCAAGACACATTATAACTAAAACATCAAAATTTAAAATAATCTTAAAAGCAACAAGAAAAACAACTAGTTACATACAAAGGAACCACCCTAAGACTATCAACTGTTTTTTCAGCAGAAACTTTACAGGCCAGAAGGGCCTGGCATGGTATACTCAAAGTACTAAAATTACAACCAAGAATACCCACCCAGCAAGGTTATCATTCAGAATTGAAGGAGAGATAAAAAGTTTCCCAGACAAACAAAAGCTAAAGGAGTCATCACCACTAGACCACCTTTAGAAGAAACTTAAAGGATTTCTTTAAATGGAAAAGAAAAGGTCACTACTAGAAATAAGAAAATTATGAAAGAAAAAAGTCTCACTGGTAAAGGCAAACATATGATAAAGGTAGTGGATCAAGTACTTATAAAGTTAGTATAAAAAAACAAAAGTAGTAAAATTATCTATATGTACAATAAGTAGTTAAGGAATACCCAAAATTAAAAGATGTAAAATATGATGTAGAAAACACATGGAGGTGGGAGTTAAATGTAGGGCTTTTAGAATGCATTTGGACTTAAGACATCATCAACTTAAAATAGACACTTATATATATAGGTTGTTGTATATGAACCTCATAGTAACCAAATGCCTATAATGTATATATAAAAAATAAAGAGAAGGTAATCCAAACATAACACTAAAAATAGTCATCAAATCACAAGTGTAAAGAGTAAGAGAAGAAGAAAAGAACAGAAAAGAACTACAAAAACAACTAGAAAACAGTTAACAAAATGGCAATAATCACACATCTGTCAATAGTTATTTTAAATGTAGTAAACTAAATGTTCCAATCAAAAGGCTTAAAGTGGCTGCCTAGATAGAAAAAATGAGACCCACCTACATGCTGCCTACAAGAGACTCACTTCACATCTAAAGACACACACAGACTGAAAGTGAAGGAATGGAAAAAGGTATTCCATACAAATGGAAAAAAAAGAAAGCTGGGGTAGCAACACTTATATCAGACAAAACAAACTTTAAGACAAAGTAGGACATGACATAATGATAAATGGATCAATCCAGCAATAGAATATAACACTTGTAAATATCTATGCACCCAACAAAGAAGCACCTAAATTCATGAAGCAGACATAAAGGGAAAAATTGACAGTAATACAATAATAATAGGGAACTTTAACATCCCACTAACATCAATAGCTAGATCATCCAGACTGAAAATCAGTAAGGAAACACTGGCATTAGATGACACATTAGACCAGATAAAATTAGTAGATTTATACAGAATATTCCATCCCAAAACAGCAGAATACACATTCTTTTCAAGTACACATGGAACATTCTCCAAGACAGATCACATGTTAGAGCACAAAACAAGTCTCAATACATTTAAGAAGATTGAAATCATATCACGTATCCTTTCCAATCACATTGTTATAAAACTAGAAATCAACTACAAGAAGAAAACTGGAAAAAACACAAACACACGGAGGGTTAGCAAAATGTTTCTAAATAACTAGTGAGTCAGTGAAGAAATCAAAGAAGAAATTTAAAAATACCTGGAGACAAATCAAAATAGAAACACAATATTCTAAAATCTATCGACATAGCAAGAACAATTTTAAGAGGAAAGTTTATAGCCACACAGGCCTACCTCAGGAAACAAGAAAAATCTCAAATAAACAATCTAACCTTACACCTAAAGGAAGCAGAAAAAGAACAAAGCCCAAAGTTAGTAGAAGGAAGAAAATAAAGATAACAGCAGAAATTAATGAAATAGAGACTAAAAAACAATAGAAAAGATTAATGAAACTAAAAGCTACTTCTTTAAATAGATAAACAAAACTGATAAATCTTTAACAAGATTTGGGGGGGTGGGGGGGAGGGGGCGGGGAGAGGCCAAAGAAATAAAATCAGAAATAAAAGAGAACTTATAAGTGACACCACAGAAATACAAAGGATCATAAGAGATTACTATGAACAAGTATACGCCAACAAATAAAACAACCTAGAAGAAATGAATAAATTCCTAGAAACATACAATCTTCCAAGGTTAAATCAGGAAGAAAAGGAAAAACTGAACAGGCAAATCACTAGTAATGAAATTGAATTAGTAATTTTTAAAAAAATCTCCCAACAAACAAAAATCCAGGACCAGACAGCTTCACAGGTAAATTTTATAAAACATTTAAGTGTTAACATCTATTCCTCTCACACTATTCCAAAAAATTGAAGAAGGAACATGTCCAAACTTGTTTGATGGAGGCAGCATTACCCTTATACCAAAACCAGATAAAAACCCTACAGAAAAGAAAATTACAAGCCAATATTCCTGATGAACATAGATGTAAAAATCCTCAACACAATATTAGGAAACTGGATTCAAAAATACATTAAAACAGTCATACACCATGATTAAGTGGGATTTACCTTGGGATTACCCCAGGAATGCAAAGATGATTCCATATCTACAGTCAATCAATGTGATACACCACCTTAACAAAACAAAGGATAAAGATCATATGATCATCTCAGTAGATGCAGGAAAAACATTGGACAAAATTCAACATTCATTTATGATAAAAACTCTCAACAAAGTGAGTATAGAGGGAAAATGCCTCAACATAATGAAGGCCACATGTGACAAACCCACAGTTAACATAATACTCAATATTGAAAAGATGAAACCTTTTCCCCTGAGATCAGAAGACAGGGATGCCTGCTCTTGCCTCTTTTATTCAACATAGTATTGGAAGCCTTAGTCACAGCAATCAATCAAGAAAAAGTTATAAAATTCATCCAAATTTGAAAAGAAGAAGCAAAACTCACTATTTGCAGATGACATGATACTATTATAGAAAACCCTAAAGACTCCACCAAAAAAATTACTAGAACTAATAAATGAAATCAAGTAAGTTGCAGGATACAAAATCAATATACAGAAATCGTTTGTGTTTCTATATACTAATAATCAACTATCAGAAAGAGAAATTAAGAAAATAATCTCTTTTACAATGGCATCAAAAAGAAAAAAATACTTAGGAAAAAGGTTAACCAAGAAGGTGAAAGACCCATACTCTAAAATCTATAAGACATTGATGAAAGAAATTGAAGATGACACAAATAAATTAAAGATATACCGTTCTCATGGATTGGAAGGATTATGATTGTTAAAACGTCCATGCTACCCAAAGCAATCTACAGACTCAGTGAAATCACTATCAAAGTACCAATGGCATTTTTCACAGAACTGGAACAAATAATCCTAAAAGTTGTGTGGAAATGTAAAAGACCCTGAATGGCCAAATCAATCTTAAGAAAGAAGAACAAAGCTGGAGGTATCGTGATCCTTAATTTCAAACTATACTACAAACTATAGTAATCAAAACTGTCTGGTACTGGCACAAAAACAGACACATAGATCAATGGAACAGAATAGAGAACACAGAGATAAACCCACATTTATATGGTTAAGTAATTTATGACAAAGGATCCATGAATATAGAGTGGGGATAAGACAGTCTCTTCAATAAATGATTTTGGGAAAACTGGACAAAACTATGTTTAAAAGAATGAGACTGGATGATTTTTCACCACATAGAAAAATAAACTTAAAATGGACTAAAGATTTAAATGTAACACCTGAAATCATAAAACTCCTAGAAGAAAACATAGACAGTACACTCTTTGACATTAGTTTTAGCAATATTTTTTGGATCTGTCTCCTCAGGCAAGGGCAACAAAAGCAAAAATAAACATGGGACTACATCAGTCTAGAAGGCTTTTGCATAACAAAGGAAACCATCAACAAAATGAAAATGTCACCTACTGAATGAGAAAGATATTGCAAATGATATAGCCAATATGGTTAAAGTGAGCATAGGAATTCTTGAGCACTTTGGGAGTACATTGAATGGGGAAGCCGAAGTGTGCCTGGGGCTATAGTTCACCTTTGAGCTTGATATGAAGAGAGGAAAATCTGGTGCCAGAAAAGTAGAACTAAAGAAGTTTCCCCTGTGTATCAACCCATTTGACTGAGCAGTGAGTTACCAATACTGTTGATATCCTCAACATCTCAGAAAAAAATGTGTCCTGATTTCAAAAGTCTGACCTCTTCTCATGGCATGACCCACCCCACAGAGGCACTGCTAAAAGAAGTTTCTGGATAAATGAATTGATTTTCAAAGTGTTTCTTTAAAAACAAATGTGACAGAGCAAAACAACTTCAAAAATTCCATATCTATTTTTTTAGCTTGTTTTCAAGAGCTGCATGAATGTGGGAGAAATGAAATCAGGATGGATACTTATGAATTACATAAAAAGAAGACAGATTTGAGGGAGAGAAGTTAACAAGTTTTTACTTCATTAGAAGAAAAACTGTCAATTCAATTAGTATTTATTTCATTTCTGCTCAAGGAACGTCACTTTTCTATGCAACAGAATACTGAAGAAGTTTTTATTTCAGAAATTAAATAAATTCAAGCTAATTAGCAATCATATTCATCTCCTTCTAAAACTGTATCATGATATGGCATAAAATATATTACAAAATATGTTATATTCCACAACTGGAAAGTCCCTTATCAGCTCCAAGGATTGTGTTACCACCCAACCTCAACATTTTTACTTAGGGGAAAAATTCATTCTAAAAATCATATTCAAAAATTTTTCTCTGTGTTTAACCATTTTTCCTCATTTTGCACACTCACTTCAAATTAGAGCCACAACAGGACAGGAATAAAGACACAGACATAGAGAATGGACTTGAGGACATGGGGAAGGAGAAGGGTAAGCTGGAATGAAGTGAGAGAGTGGCATGAATATATATACACTACCAAATGTAAAATAGATAGCTAGGAAGCAGCCACATAGCACAGGGAGATCAGCTTGGTGTTTTGTGACCACCTAGAGAGGTGGGATAGGGATGGTGGGAGGGAGACGCAAGAGGGAGGGGATATGGGGATATATGTATACGTATAGCTGACTCACTTTGTTATACAACAGAAACTAACACACCATTGTAAAGCAATTATACTCCAATAAAGATGTTAAAAAAAAAAATTAGAGCCACGAACTATTTTGCAATAGCCAAGACATGGAAGCAACCTAAATGTCCATCAACAGATGAATGGATGAAGAAGATGTGGTATATTTATACAATGGAACACGGCTCAGCCATAAAAAGAATGAAATAATGACATTTGCAGCAACATGAATGGACCTAGAGATTATCATACTAAGTGAAGTAAGTCAGACGGAGAAAGACAAATATCACATGATATCGTTTATATGTGGAATCTTAAAAAAAATGATACAAATAAACTTATACACAAAACAGGAATAGACCCTCAGACATAGAAAACAAACTTATGGTTACCAAAGGGAAAGGGGAGGGATAAATTAGGAGTTTGGGATTGACATACACACACTGCTATATACAGAACAGATAACCAACAAGGACCTACTGTATAGCACAAGGAACTGTATTCAATATTTTGTAATAACCTATAAGGGAAAAGAATCTGGAAAAAATATATATGTATGTATAACTGAATCACTTTGCTATATACCTGAAACTAACATAACATTGTAAATCAACTATACTTCAATTTAAAAAAATTAGAGCCATGATTAGAATGAGGGTGTCTTTCTCTGCTATAGTTTTATAGCAGGTTTTTCTAAAGATACTGAATCCTTGTAAGAGAAAGGAAATAGACCATATTGAAAGTTTGCCTGGTCAATGTGAAGTGTTGGCAAAATTCCACTTTCTGCTCTGCAGGATTCTAAAAAGATGAGCTTATGTATTTAGTGTAGGATTTAACTCTCACTTCTGTCCCCTAAGGGATTCTTCCATTCATGGAGTTCCTTCGGAAATCAGGACAGCAGATGAGTTTGGGCAACAATACTGAAGAATGTATGAGGGTGAAAGTGGGTGGTATTGAATAATCAGCTTGCCGGGTAGTCTCAGGATTGTACTAAAGCTGGTTAAGTCTGGCTGGAGGGAACATTGGTTTAAAACAGTTCAATTTATACATCTTCAGTGTAGTTGCTCTATAATCTATAAATAATGTCAATCTCATTGCTGGATGCTTAAAGAGTAGAGGTGGGAACAAGTGGATTTTCTGCTATCTGTGTGATCCTAATCAACAAGGAACAACTGGTTAGTGATACGGAAGTGACTGGAACCTTGGAAGAGAGTGAGAGTGTTTCTTGAAGTTGAACAAAAACAAAGAAAGAAGGGATTGTTTTTTTCCTAGACTATACATAGGATGTTTAAAAATCAGAGAAAAGAGCTTATGGAGAAAAGAAACTATAAAAAGAGACACATGTGAAGAAACTCTAAAAATTACAATCCCCGCTAAAAAAAAACAAGCTTGGAGTGATCTTGGTGAGAAAAAGGAAGAACTGAGTTAAAGACCATGACTGCACATTCTGCTCTCAGAGAAGCTTCAGTTTTAGAAGAACCTGAATGTGAACAGTCCAGCTGACTCCACGGCCGGGCTCATGCTTCCCCGGCCAGAATGCCTCTTCCACATCCTGCCCCACAACACAGTTAAGAGCTATGATTAATTAAGCATTTACTATGTGTAAGGGAAAGATACCAAACTTCTCTTTACATAGCATTCACTCACACTGCTCACCACAACTCTGCAAAGTACCATCTCTAGTCTAAAGGTGAGACCATTGAAGTTCAGAAAAATTAAGTGAATTGCCTTAAATCACACAGTTAATGAGCAGCAGAGCTGGGATCCCTATAAATGGGTTTATATTGTACTTTTAAACAACCTAGGAGGAAAGTGTCAGGGGAAGATGGGAAGGTGACATGATGTTCACAGAGGACAGCAATAATGGTGAGAAGGAAGGCCTACTGTGCACTTACTCTACGTGTGTCATCTCTGCAGAGCTAATCTCCATGGATTTCCCCGCATATATTATCTCACTTAATCTTACCATCAATCTACTGTAGGAACTCTTATTGCCCCATTTTACAAAGGAGGAAACAGATTAAGTAACCTACCCAAGGTTACACAGGCAGGATTTTGAAACCATGCTCTTAGGCAGTAGGTTATGATTCCTTCCAAAAAGAGGCAGTACTGGCCAATTCCTCTTTACCTTCAATTGGTCATTTGGCAATGATTTGTTAACTACCTGCTGGGGGCCTGGCACTTTCTAGGCACTGGAGATACAACAGTGAGCAAAACAGACACAGACAAATGAAAAGCCCTGCTCTTGTGGAACTTAGATTCTTGTAGGAGAGTGAGATAATAAAAAACAAGATAATATAAAATACCTGTTATGTTAGATAGTAATAAGTAGTATTAAGGAGAAAAATGAAGCAGCCAAGAAAGAGAAGCAAGGACGAGACAGAAAGTATGCACAGGAGAATGAAATTTTAGATAGGAGATCTACAAAAGGCTTCAATGAGACTTTTAAATGAAGAAACGAAAGGAGTGAGGGCATGAGTCATGTGGGTATCTGGATGAAGAGCATTTAGGGCATAGGAACAGCAAGTGCAAAGGTCCTGAGGCAGTAGGCTTGCTGATGAATTCAAGGAGGAAGTGTGGCTGAAACAGAGTGAGAGAGGAAAACTAGTAGGAGAGGAGGCCAGAGAGTAATTGGGCATAGAAGTAACAGGGAGCCAGGTCATATAGTAGGTTATGGACAGGACATCGGCTTTTATTCTGAGTGAGCTGGGAAGACATTGCAGGGTTATAAGGAGGGGAAGCACATGTTTGAGAAGGAGCAGCCTGGCTGCTCTGTGGAAAACAGACTGAAACAGAGCAAGGGTGAAAACAGGGAGACCAGTTAGGAGACTGTTGTTACAAGCATCTAATAAGAGAAGAGGGAGGCTCATCCAGGGTGGTAGCAGTAAAAGGCGTGAGGAGTGATTTGATTCTGAACATATTTTAAAGGCAGAGCCAGTAAAATTTGTTGATGTTACGAGAAATAATATAAATCAATGACTCCAAGGTTTGGGGGCTAATGAATTAAACAAATGGAATTGCCATCATAGAGATAAGGGAGCAGATTTCAGGTTGGGGAAGGGAGGCATATCGGGTGCTCAGTTGGAGCTTGTTCAGTTTGTGATACCTATTTGATATTCAAGTAGAGATGCTAAGTAGGCAATTGAAGTATGAAACATAAATCTAAAGTTCTGGGGAGCATCTGGGCTACAGCCATGAATTTCAAAATCACCAACATAAAAGAGTTACTTGAAGCCTGGAGACCAGGTGGGGAGCAAACAGGAAAGAGCACCGAGGACTGACCCTGGGGCATTCCAATATTTAGAGGTTAGAGGTGAGGAAAAACCAGTAAAGGAGAAGTCACTGTGTATGGAGAAAAGTAGGTCAGAAGAAATCAGAAGAGCAGGCATCTTGGAAGTTAAGTGAAAAAATATTCCAAGAAAGAGACACCAACTCACTATGTTAAGTGCCTCTAACGGGCCAAGGAGTAGCATGATCATTGAGCAAGGATTTAGCAATGTGGGTGATATTGGTGGCCTCAACAAAAGAAGTTTTGGTGGAGTGAGGAGGGGAAAGCCTGACCAGAGTCATGGAGAGCTCAAGTACAGACCACACATTCAGAGACTTTTCCTGTGGAAGGAAATAGGAAAATGGAGCAGTAACTGAAGAGGGAAATGGGGTCTCTGGAGGCCTGTGTTCAAAGTGAAGGAAATCATGTCTATACTCTGGTAAGAAGATCTGATGAAAAGGCATTATTTGGTAGCACAGAAAAGAGCGGGGAGCGTCCCTGAGTAGGCAAAAGCAGGGAGACCCGGTACCCAAGTGGAGGCAACAGGCAGAAGAGAAGCCCTAGTGTACGGACACAGGCAGGAGGGTAAGTGGGCTGGAATGATCTTGTGGGAGCACCTTCTAATGGCTTCAATTTCCTCAGCGAAGTGGAACGCAAGGTCACCAGTTGAAACTCAGTGAGGGAGGAGGTGTTAAAGTTTCAAAGAGAAGGAAGAGGAAATCAAAGAATTGTCTAGGAAAATAGAAAATCATATTCAATAAGAAAATACAGTACAATTGATGGGTGAAGTTATGACCCACTTAGGGTTAGTGATCATGAATTTGAAGTGAGAACAGGCAGCACAGGTAAGTGTTTTTTCTTAGCCATGTTAATGGTGGAACTATAGGCAAGAAGGAAAAAATGAGGGGATTTAACCAGAGTTAGAGTTTAGCCAAGAAAGTACAGTAAAGCAAAGGAGAGTCGTGGGAGTTGAGGGTATACACAAAGGGATGATAATAATGATTGGTCATGGAATTTAAACTAGGTAAAGAGGGAAGCGAGATACTAAGGATGCTGGTGAGGAACAGTTAAAATGTGACAGAATGAATAGACTGAAACAGGGCTTTCATGTACACTTGTGAAGCTTGTGTGCTACACAGAAGTACCCAGCTGAAAAGGGTAAGTGGTGGCTGAAATCTAGTCTGTGTCCCAAGTCATGGTCTACATCACCCATTAGAGGGAGTTGCTGACCTAGGACAGAAGACAAGATAATTGGAGGAGAGAAAGTCAAGAATCCTCTACATGTCTATTCAAATTGCCAACAGTAAAGAAAGAGTGATGAGGGAATGGCAGTGAGCCAAAGCTAACGTCTTCAAGAAATTAGGCTGAGTGGTCCAAGTTGTGTTAATTGACTGCAACGAGGGAGTGGGGACTAGTGAGATTCATAGCTGAGTGATTTTAGTGGAAGAGAGAGAGAGTGTGTGGTCCAGAGGAGGAAATGAGTAAAAGAATATACCTACTTCACCTCCAGGTCCAGCAGTGCAACAGGGAAGGAAGAAAAAACAGCAATCTCCTAAGAGGGCTGCAGGGAAGCAGTGTCTTGGGGTGAGCAAGGAGGTGAAGAGAAGATTCAGCAAAGTCTTGAGGATACGGGGGATTATGCTGACAGTTGACCTTAAATTCCACAGGGCCAGTGAAATCCTTTAAAGAGGAGACGTAGAATCATAGGGGAATTAGTGTCTAGGGACGAAGATGGCCAGGCAGTCTTGGGCTTCGGGTGATGAGTGACATGATAAGAGTAGTCCTGGTGGTCCCAAGGCCATAGAGGAGGTAAAGAAAGTATGTGTTGGCAGGGAGGTGGGAAGGGCTGGTTATAGGAGCCTGAAGAATTCTACTGCACTCACTTGACTTCTACTGATGGAGACCTCCAGGCCAGAAGGTGGTCCTACTCTTTTGACCATCTAACCCGGTGTTGTTCCATAGAGCTATTTGTGAGGATGGAAATGTTCTGTCTCTGCTCTGTCCAAAATGGTAGCCACTGGCCACATGTACCATACTGGAAAGCACAGTTCTAACTCCATCCATGTCTCTAACCTTTTTGACCATTCTGTTAGTGGTACCAGGAAACCTACTCCTTATTTGGCCACCAAAGAAACCTTTCTTCAAATTATAAAGCATAGAGTGAACCACATAAAACAGAACAGAAGCCCAAGGGAACAAGCATTTTCCCTTTGAATAAATTGAAGTCTACAGTTCCAGAGGAATTATTACAGGTGATAATTCGAAATGCACACACATTATCATAAAGCTTAAGCCTAACAAAGTTCCAGGATAGATTATTACAGAACTGATTTCTGACACGTACTAAAGGATGTTCACCAGAAGACCGCATTGGCTCACTAAGAGAACGTCATGGGAACCTCTCCAGAGCCCATTTTACAATCACTCAGTAAATATTCTCTGCTGATGATGACAGCACACTTTCACCTCATCCATGCACTTCTCTCCCAGAAACAGCCTGATGTCCAAAGAGATCACAAGAGAGGAAGCGTGACCTGCGCCTGAGGAGCTAGCAGCAGAACAGCATAGAAATTAGGTATCTCCAGATTCAGTAAGCAAAAAATAGAAGCACATCAGAATAGATTAGGAATAATTCAGTTGGGAACATCAAATGCACTAATTTCCATTCCCATCACTGCATACATGGGACACCGGAGAGAGAAAGGAGAAAATAAAACCAGTTATTTTCAATGCTTCACTGAAAGAGAGAATAACATTGTTTTTTCCTCCGTTCCCAGTGGGTTTCATTACGCCTCCAGCAGTAACCACAGCACCCCACCTCTTGGCCGCTCACCGTTGTAGATGCTGGATGTGAGTGGTCCTCCTTAGCAAATAGAGAGATTAAAGACAGAGAGAGAACAAGGGATCCAATTTTGAGATCTCCCATCAATAAGCCACCCAGAAAAAAGCAAAAGGTTTTCTTTTCAAACCCTTTAAGAAAACACGATTTTGTCCTCGTCTCCAGGGAACCATGGCCATAGAGCGTGTGTGTTGTATCACCTGTCTTTCTCCTAAATGCAACGTCTCCCTTTGTAAAGCTTGGTGACGGCTGCTTGCTGAGGTTAACACAAGCTTCGCCACCACTGACCCCCAGGCGGACACGGTTTAATGAGTCAATAAGCGTTAACCTTCAACAGCTATTAAGTCCCAGAAAGGGGAAGCCGAGAAACATCTGTCTCCTCTGCTTGACAATGGTGTCATGCGTGGGACATGGTTTCCTGGCTCTTGGAGCTAGCCATGCAGCTAATAAGCTGAATTCCAGTTAAAGAGAAATCTGGGGGCCGCTGATAGAAAGCACTCTCTTTCTGTCATTCAGTCACAATGTTATACACTTGACCAGAAAAAAAGCAAGTATTCTGGAAAAGGCACCAGTTATCATTTTCAGCTGCAAATTAGTGGTGTTTTGTGGGCACTTCCTTTGTGAAATTTTCTCTTAGCATAATTAAAATTATGGCTACCATTTATTGAATACTGACTATGGACTCAGTAGGAACCGAAACAAGTACTTTAAATGCCCTTTCTCCCATCATCCTTAAACCACCTTATATTGTTTTTGAGTATATATATAATTGTAGATAGTTTATTCTCAATGCTCCAATGCTGTAGAATATGTATCTATCATAACTGACTTATATATTCTATTGTTATAGACTTTTCAATAATTTCCAATTTAGCACCACTACAAATAGTATTGCTATGAACATTCTACAACGTGTCTTTTTAGAAATACATGTGCATAGTTCTACTGGAATCAAACCACCTTATATTCTTGACATCATTCAGATGATGATCTAACTGAGACTCAGTCCAAGATTTCAGCTATGAGCTTAGCCAAGGTAATAAATGGTGGAGTCAGGGCAGTCTGACCCCAGAAGCCCTTAATCATGATCATGCTATGGGATAAACAGTGTGCAAGGTGAAGCCAACAGTCAGCCATCGCACTCTGAGCAACAGCCCCTGAGTCCTGTTGATTGCTCTGTAATCTAATCTAATAAAAATCACCCTGTATTATCTTCAATTTTGGCATACCTAATTTAAAAAGAAAAAACCTATTGTCTGACTTCTAGGTTTGACTTTCAGCTCTTATGGAGCCGAATTAGCCTTCCCTCTCCCCCAAACACCCAATTAATGATATTATTTGTATGTGTCACTAGGCTAATCCAGGGCTCTGTAGGAAGTCATAATTGCTCTGGGTTCCTACTTCAAACAAGCCTCTAGGCTCATTTCAAGATCATTGCCAATTAATCCTTTAAAACTCTTCCTAAATGAGGAAACTCCAGAAGAACAAATATAAGAAAATACTGTAACTATGATAATGAGTCTTTGTGATATCTATTGGATACGATGAACAAAAGAAATAACATATTAAATAACTGACATTAAATGCTTACCATTTGTTTGACACTATGATAAACCCTTTACATAATTTATCTTATACATCCCTCACTGCAACTCTAGTAGATAGATATTTACTCACTTTACAGTTGATGAAACTGGGGTTCAGAGAGGTTCCATAACTTCCCCAATGTCAGTCTGCTAATCAGTAAAGAGCTTCAAACTGAATGGTGACTCCAATTTGTAGGAAGATTCAACTGGTTGAATCCAAAAGCCAAGTGTTGATTATTAGATGGGTAAAACCTCAGAGTAAAATTTGTGGTGGGGTGCTGGAGTGTGCTGGCTTTGCCTTTTCTTATTCAGTCTATGCTAAAAAATTACAGATGGCACAAATCCCTCTAACTAACAAATTCAAAATTACATCAGAGGATAGGTGAACGGAAATTATTTAAAATAAATTCATGTAAGTAGTTGCATTCAGGCTCACAAAGCCAATTATACAACTATGGGGTGGAAGAAAGCTGAGTGGATAATGGCTCTTATAGACATTTTCCTGTAAAAGTTAAAAGTCTTAGGTTACATTAGTAGATGTAGAACATCAAGGAGACTCAGTCTACGTGTGGTATGTTGAAACGCTCCCGGAGGAGGACTTAGAACAGCACCGTGGATGTCCCATGTCCCAGGCAGTGTTCCACACACATCTCAAATGGTAACTCATTGAATTCTCCCACCAACTCCATAGGATCTTATACCCTTTTTACAGACTAGGAAACTGAGGCCAAAGGAGAGCTGATAACTTCCCCAAGATCACACAGTGTTTAGACAGTAGAACCAGGAATAGAAGCCAGGCAACCCAGCCCTGGGCTCCTCCCCAAGCTCTTTACCATTTACTGAGTTGGGAATTTGTATTGCCATTCCCCTCTTCCAAAGGTGAAACTCCCTCGAGACAGCGTCTGACACTGAGCACATAATAGGTGCTCAGTACATAATTATTGAATTCAATTCGCACTTGAAATCATCTGGAATACGCGGCCGGGGACGGGGGTATTCAGATACATTCTCAAGCTGCAGTTTAATCCCTGGCATAAAATCTGCTTGTTCTCCACATTCTACTTTGCCTTTGTGGTTTTCATGTTATTGGCGTGTTATTGTTATTAGCTTAGGTCTCAAAGGCATGTATCTGGGCTTAGGCAAATCAAAGATAAACGTGGAGAACTAAGCTACTAGCCCCTTATGGCTGCCTCACTTTCTTAAAAAGCAAACAAACAAACAAGAAAAAAAAATCTCAGCTTGTCAACTGGTAACTCAATAAAGAAACTTCCTTTACCAGAAGGGACAGAATTTCTTTAATCTACTCAAACCTTTCTTTGTGACCAGGTTTAAGCCTCAAATTAGTATATTGTTTGTGAGTTTTTTTGAAAGCCCCCAATTTTATTTTTTCTTAAGTTTTTTTGTGGGTTTTATTTTTTTTCCTTTATTTGTTTTATTTTAATTTGGGGTATAGTTGTTTTACAATGTTGTGTTGGTTTCTACTGTACAGCGAAGTGGAGTTCCCTGTGCTACACAGCAGGATTTCATTAGTTATCTATTTTATACATAGTAGTGTATATATGTCAATCCCAATCTCCCAATTCATCCCATCCCCCTCTTTCCCCCCTTAGTGTCCATACATTTGTTCTCTACATCTGTGCCTCTATTTCTGCCTTGCAAACCGGTTAGTCTGTACCATTTTTTTTAGATTCCATATACATGCGTTAATATACAATATTTGTTTTTCTCTTTCTGACTTCCTTCACTCTATATGATAGTCTCTAGGTCTTTCGTTCCTTTTTATGGCTGAGTAATATTCCATGTACCACATCTTCTTTATCCATTCATCTGTCGATAGACATTTAGGTTGCTTCCATAACCTGGCTATCTTAAATAGTGCTGAAATGAACATTGGGGTGCATGTGTCTTTTTGAATTATGGTTTTCTCTGGGTATACATGCCCAGTAGTGGGATTGCTGGGTCATATGGTAATTCTATTTTTAGTTTTTTAAGGAACCTCCATACTGTTCTCCATAGTGGCTGTATCAATTTACATTCCCACCAACAGTGCAAGAGGGTTCACTTTTCTCCACACCCTCTCCAGAATTTACTGTTTGTAGATTTTCTGATGATGCCCATTCTAACTGGTGTGAGGTGATACCTCATTGTAGTTTTGATTTGCATTTCTCTAATAATTAGTGATGTTGAGCAGCTCTTCATGTGCTTCTTGGCCATCTGTGTGTCTTCTTTGGAGAAATGTCTATTTAGGTCTTCCACCCATTTTTTGAATGGGTTATTTGTTTTTTTGATATTGAGCTACATGAGCTGTTTATATATTTTGGAGATATTTGTCAGTTGATTTGTCAGTTGATTCGTTTGCAAATATTTTCTCCCATTCTGAGGGATGTCTTTTTATCTTGTTTATGGTTTCCTTTGTTGTGCAAAAGCTTTGAAGTTTCATTAGGTCCCATTTGTTTATTTTTGTTTTTATTTCCATTACTCTAGGAGGTGAGTCAAAAAAGATCTTGTGGTGATTTATGTCAAAGAGTGTTCTTGTTTTCCTCTAAGAGTTTTATAGTGTCCAGTCTTACATTTAGGTCTTTAATCAATTTTGAGTTTACTTTTGTGTATGGTGTTACGTGTTCTAATTTCATTCTTTTACATGTAGCTATATGCTTAGAGGCTGCAAATCTTTCCATTAAATTCAAATTGTTTCTATTGAAAGCTTGAAATTCACTCCAAACTGTACTTGGAACTAAGAAACATACAAAGAAAATTAAAACCAGGTCCTTTTCTTAAGGACAGAAGGTAAGAGGATTTCCCATTTCTCAGGACAAAAATCTTGGAGTCTTCCTTGTATAATCTATTGGGAAATCCTTCAGGTTCAGTCTTCAAGATATATCCAGAGTCTGCCCAACTGCTTACTATCTCCACTAATATAGCTCTCCCAAGCCACCATCATTCCTCACCTCCATTATTGCAATAGCTTCCTAGATGCTCTCCCTGCTTCCACATTTGTCCAAACTTCCTCCCTCCCAGAGTCTATTCTCAACACAGTAGCCAGAGCGATCCTTATAAAACATAAGGAAATGATGTGTTGGGAGGAGGAAATATTGAACCATATCCTCCAAACTGAAAAGGAACTCTGAGACTGAAAAATGAAGCAGGCAACTCTATAAAGTGCAATTATGACGTTTATCGTAGGTAACTTGCATATGGGCAGGATTGGGCAGACAGCAATCCAGAGGCATTCTCAGCTGTAAAGGGGGTACAGGGGGATTTAAAGGGGCCAAAGCTAAAAATAGAATCTGACAACCAAGTGAGAAGCATGTCCACAGCCACAGGATCCGGGGCTTTTTCCTCCCCCCAGGGTGTCTCATGACCGTGAACCATCTGTGTCAGCGAAAGGCATTCTTCCACGTTTCATATTAGATGACGGCAAGAGTATAAGCTGATAGGGAATTTATCTGGCTTGGGTGCATTCCTTGTAAGTTAGGCTAAAGCTCAGTCACACAGAAAGGGCTGGAGTAGGACAGCGGACCTAAGATGGAGCTGACAAAAATGGAGCCAGCGTGGTTCAGCCACATACAATGTCACTTCTCTGCTGAAAATCCTCTAGTGATTTCCCATCTCACTCCTAATAAAGAGCCAAAATCTTTCAAATGATCAAAAAAGCCCTAAATGGCTTGCCAGCCCACACTACCACTGCCTCTCAGAGGTCACCTCCTACTACTAGCCACTCAGGAAAACTCCGAGATGCCAGCCCACTCCTTCCTCGGGGCCTTTGCAAGTGCTGTTGCCTCTGCCTGGAATGTTCTTCCCAACATCTGCACAACTCTCTCTTACCTCCTTCCATATCTTTGCTACCTAATTTACTCAGTTATTTTATTATCTGGCAGGAACCAGGAACTCTCTCTTACAAGTCTAAGAGTCCCAAGCACTATTTCAGTGCTCGACAAATAGCTGGTGCAGAGGGAGGGAGGAAGGGTTGGTGGGTCATGGCATGTCATTAACAGTTGCTTACAGATTTATGGTGTTCAAAACACCTTCACATATTTCTCTTGTTTATTCCTGACATCAACCCTCTACAGTTGGCGAGGCAGGTATGATTACTATCCCCATTTTAAATTAAGACATTCAAGTTCAACTATAGGAAATAACTTGCTCAAGGTTACAAAGCTAATAACTGAAGAAGCCCAACCTGGAAGCTAGGTCTTTGCTCCGGACACGCAGGCTCAGCGGCCATGGCTCACAGGCCCAGCCGCTCTGCATCATGTGGGATCTTCCCGGACCGGGGCACGAGCCCGTGTCTCCTGCATCAGCAGGCGGACTCTCAACCATTGCGCCACCAAGGAAGCCCTGGAAGCTAGGTCTTTTGACTTCAGATTCCATGTCTTCTTCTCTCCATCAAACAGAAAACTGCTTCTGGAGAACTGCGAAAGGTAAAGAAGTTTAGACCTGGGATGAGCAGAGCTGTGAATGGCATGCAAAAGAGTTTTGAATTCCAGGACATGGTATCGGCCAACGTGCACATGCCAAAAAGAATGTCCCCAGAGAATGAAAAAAACTATCTGATCCAACTCCCTCACTGGATTAGTTAGGAATAGTTTTCAGCTGCTGGTTAAAAAAAAAAAAAGCCCGAATACAGTGGCTTCCATAAAACAAGGATATGTCTCTTACCTAAAAGAAGTGCATGAATATTACTCAGCCATAAAAAAGAATGAAATAATGCCATTTACAGCAACATGGATGGACCTAGAGGTTATCATACTAAGTGAAGTAAGTCAGACAGAGAAAGTCAAGTATCATATGATATCGTTTGTATGTGGAATCTTAAAAAAATCATATAAACGAACTTATTTACAAAAACAGAAACAGACTCACAGACTTAGAAAACAAACTTATGGTTACCAAAGGGGAAAGGTGGGGGGAGGGATAAATTAGGAGGTTGGGAGTAACATATACACACGACTATATATAAAATAGATTAACAACAAGGACCTACTGTATAGCACAGGGAACCTTACTCAGTAGTTCTATATAGGAATATAGTTCTATATGTAATAACATATATGGGAAAAGAATCTGAAAAGGAATACATATATGTATATGTATAACTGAATCACTTTGCTGTACACCTGAAACTAACACAACATTGTAAATCAACTATACTCCAATATAAAATAAAAATTAAAAAAGATTTTTAAAACCCAAATGAGATATCCCTACATACCAATGAGAAAAA
This sequence comes from Orcinus orca, assembly GCF_937001465.1. NCBI lineage: Eukaryota > Metazoa > Chordata > Mammalia > Artiodactyla > Delphinidae > Orcinus > Orcinus orca. Next base: position 33,781,707 of record NC_064569.1, on the reverse strand, counting down.
ATAAAATTAAAATATCTGACAACATAAAAAAAAGATAAAAGAATTCATTTTAAAGAAGAACAGCCTATAGGTTGTGTGGAGGCTCCAGGGTCATTAAGAACCAGGCTTTCTGCATCCTTCAGCTCCATCATCTTTTGTGTGGTGGGAAGAACTCTAAGATGGTCCCCAAGATTCTTGCCCCTTGTGTACATGCCCAGAATAACCCCCTCCCTGTGAGTGTGGACAGTGCTGTGAATTGGATGGCTCTCACCATCATGATTAGGTTACATTACATGAAATAGGTGAAGAGATTTTCCAATGCAGTTAAAGTCCCAAATCAGTTGATTTTTACTTAATCAAAAAGGAGACTATCCTGGATGGGCCTGACCTAGTTAGGTGGGCCTGACCTAGTTAGGTGAACCCTTAAAAGGTGCTGGGACCTTCCTAAAGGAAGATGTTCAAAGCTAGCTTTTAAACCTTTCTGAGTGAGATTCACCAGCTGGCCTTTATGAAGAAAGCTGCCATGTGTGAGAGGGCCAGGGCGCTAGGACCTGCAAGTGGCCTCTAGGAGCTGAGCAGGAAAACAAGACCTCAGTCCCACAACTGCAAGAAACTGAATTCATCCAAAATCTGAATGAGCTTGGAAGAGGTGCCCAAGTTCCAGATGAGAACATAGCCCATCTGACACCTTGATTTCAGCCTCATGAGACCTCAAGCAGAAAATCCAGCTACCTCCTACCCAGAACTCAGAGCCAGAGAAACTGTAAGACAATAAACTTGTGTTGCTTTGAGCCACTAAATCTGTAGTAATTTGTTGCACAGTGGTAGGAAATGAATACACTAGGCATATCTTTTATTCCCGGGCACCTCAAGGTGCAAGTTGGCTGTTGAAATTCTGACATCTGCACACCAGGTAGCAGGAAAGAAGGAAGGAAAGGCAAAAAGGAAGCCCTCCCACTCAGTTACCACCTACTTTGAAGCAGCCCTAAGTCTCCATAAGTCTACACAGAACTTCACTGAGATCTCCCCAGCCAGACATATGTGGCTACAGTTCCTGCCAAGGAGGCTGGGAAATACACATGTTTGGTGAGGCATTTTGTCACCTCCAATAATATAAGGAAGGGAGACTGGCTACCAGGGAGGCCTCTCTCATACAGAGACTGAAGCCCTGAGACGTTAGTGACTGACTTGCCCAAGTCTTCAAGCCCTCTCTTGGGCAGGGCTGCATGTCCTGACCCTGACATCATGTGCCAGGTTCCCAGGAGCAGGCCCTCTGTGGGGACCAGAGGCTTTGACCAATGCCTGGAGCCAGCCCTCCACCACTCTACTGGGGTCCTTTCCAATTGCCTTGTCTTTCCTTTGTCTCCTGTGACCCCCCAAGCACAAGGGCTGATCACACTGGGCCCACTTACACTATTTCACACCCTCCTTAGAAGGGAGAGCATCACTTTACCAGTTTGTAACAGGACTTTTTCTACTGATCAGAGGTTAAAGAGGGCCAGGGTAGAGGATGAACACTGGGGACTCAGGACAGGGGCGGGGGACATGGCACGTCATAATCCTGTAGGAAAGGATGTGACTTAGAGCTGTTAAATCTAAAAGGTGGACCTGGTAGAAAGGGAGAGTGTGGGAAGAGATTTTAGAAACGTCATGGAGGTAAAAGTCGCCAGATCAGACAGCAATCAGAAGATAAAGCACAAATGGCTAAGAGCCGAACTGACCTTAAGACAAAGTACTTATCGGACAAAGGCAAAGGTGCTCTGCCCACAAAAACTAGGAAATTGGGCGTTCAGAACACCTGAGGGGAAAATCAGTTGTGCTCAGCAGAAGCCAAAAGTCATTTCAGCAGGCAGAGGCATTACAGAGGCAGCTGGAAATGATGAAATGATAGGAAAATTGGGGGTAAAAGGGTAGATCTGGGAGCTGTTCACGTAGAGAAACAGGAACAATGTCTGGGGTGCAGTGAGTGCTAACTGCTTGATCACTCTGTGGGGTGAAGCATTTTGCAAATGGAAGTGGGTTATCATTGTTCTATCTATGCAATTACAGAGCATCATTTCCCTCACCACTAATGAGAACTCTGGGTGAGTTTCCACAAGATTTGCTACATTTCCTGGTCTTTGGTGATCTTGTAACACCAGCTCTGCCTTTAACTCCAGGCATTTCCTTCAGAAAGCAAATTCCTTTCATATTACAAAGTCTGTCCTGGTATGTATGATAAAATAAAGATGCCGCTCTTGCATGAATCTGGAGTGGCTCTGCAATTTTCAAACATTAAATGGCCCGATGATGCCTCTATGGCCTGTCTTCATAAAAATTATTATTACTTATGAGCGCACACATCACTTACCAGGCACCAGTGAGAAAGAGGAATTGCAGAGACTAATAAAGTCAGTATTTTTGATAAGTATGTGACAAATCCCTACAACGTAAGCATATGTCCCTCTACACAAGCAAAAACTAAGAGAGAGGCAGCTGGTGGGTGCTTAGAAATACAGGTTCTGGAGTCGGGGATCTTGGGTTTGATCTGTCCCAGTGCTTAGTAACATAGTTTAGCAATTTGGCTCATCGTTTAACCTCTCTAAGCCTCAGTTTCTTCATCTATAAAAAATAGGGGTAATAATAGTACCTGCCTCATAAGAGTGTTGTGAGTATTTAATAAGAATTATTTCAAGCCCTTAGCACAATACCTGGATTCATGAATGTTAGCTATTATTATTTAGAGAGTTGCCTCAATTCACTGTCTTGCTTTGCCTCTGAAGTGCTAACCTGTAATTCCAATCTGCTCACTTGCATCCACCTCCACAAGCCACAGCAATATCCAACAACCCGCATATATTTCTGAAACCAGAAGTCATCTTATAAGTTGCATATCCAGTCAAGGGTGTACAACCAAGGATGTGCCAGACCCTCTGGGCACCAGTGGTATTGAAAAAGCTTCCCTAGTTGAGAACCTCTGACCTACTCTAAACTTCCTGTTTCCCAGAGGAGCAAACTGAGGCCCAGAAAGATGAAGAATCTTCTAGGGTCCCAACACCATTTTCAGGGTCTGCTTATTGACAGACTGGCTCAGGCCTGAGACTGGCAGCAAAGTCTCTTGACTTCGATTGCACAATTTTGGCATCACCTCAAGCTGCCTTATGGAATTCAACAAGCATTTCCTGAGAAACCACAGTAGGGGTCATGAAGGAGAGCAAGACAGTGACCCTGCCAAGAATGACATTGAAACCTAATCAGGGAAACAGGCATTGGTGGTGTTAAGAATTCTAAGAGAAGTGCCAACAAAGTGCTAAGAAGGTTTAAGTGCTGCCTCTAACTCATGCAACTTTCATGAAGAAAGTAAGTTTCTACTGGATTGTAAAGGCTAAGGGGTAAAGAGAGTCATTCGCAGCAGAATAAATCATTTGAGCAAAGGTCCAGAAGTTTAGAGAAAGCTTATAATCTTCTTGAAATGATGAAGGAGATGAGCTATAGAACCGAAACATCTGGGTTCAGGAAAAGCCAACTGTATCTTATCAAGCTGCAAAGAGAATAAAATACTTCTCTTCCCAAATGATTCACAGAGCGTCTGCTTTCTGCTTGCCACTCATTCTGAAAGATGAAATGCCGGAGATGGTAGCACCAAAAAACAATTCCCATTGGATTCCACTCTGAAGACATTCAAGGGGGTGAAGAGGCTCACTACTCATTCCTTGGAAAAGTGGAAGCAAACCGGAATACCTCAGCCCCTCCATTGAAAACTTAGGGACATGCTGGTGGAGCTGACTATGACAACTACCATCATTATATTTGGTCCTGCTTGAGAAAAAGTAGGAACGCCAATTTTTTTTTAAGTATCTTTATTGGAGTATAACTGCTTTACAAAGTTGTGTTAGTTTCTGCTGTACAACAAAGTGAACCAGCTATATGTATACATATATCCCCATATTTCCTCCCTCTTGCATCTCCCTCCCACACTCCCTATCCCATCCCTCTAGATGGTCACAAACCACCGAGCTGATCTCCCTGTTCTATTCAGCTGCTTCCCACTAGCTATCCATTTTACATTTGGTAGTGTATATATGTCCATGCCACTCTCTCACTTCGTCCCAGCTTCCCCTTCCTCCCCTGTGTCCTCAAGTCCATTCTCTATGTCTGTGTCTTTATTCCTGCCCTGTCATTAGGGAACTCCAATATTTTTAAATCACTGCTTTGCTCTGGAGTTCCAGTAAGCAATAACTACAGCTTTCTATCACAAGATAGAGCTATTAAAATAATAGAAGTAACACAGTTCCAATTTTCTTTACAACCATACTAAAATGTTAAGAATAGTTTTGAAATAGATGAATCTTCCGATCTTGTCCTGGTTAGCTGTTGCTGTGTAACAAATTGCCTTAAAACTTGATGGCATGAAACAATTATTTTACTTTGCTCATGGATTCATGTAGGTTAGGAATTTGGAGAGGGCACAGGATATATGGCATATCTCTGCTCCTTGAGGAGACTCAAAGGCCAGAGGCAGGCTAGTATCATCCGGAGGCATCTTCAGTCACTGGTGGTTGATGCTGGCCATCAGCTGGGACCTCAGCTAGGCTGTCCACCAGTACACCTACATGTGGCCTCTTCACATGGACCAACAGGGGCTTGCTCACAGCATTGAGGCTGGCTTCCAAGTGTGAGTGTTCCAAGAAAACAAGACAGAAGTGCATGGCATTGTCTTCCAAGTGTGAGTGTTCCAAGAAAGCAAGACAGAAGTGCATGGCATTGCATAATCTAGCTTCAGAAGTCATATAATATGTCTTGCCATACTTGCTTAGTTGAGGTAGTCACGACATCACCCATGTCCAACAGGAGACATAGACCACATCTCTCAATGGGAGGTGTGTCAAGATCACAGTGCAAGAAGAGAACACGGGATAGGAGGTACTACTGCAGCCATCTTTAGAACATACTATCTGCCACACATCCCAAGTTAGGATGTATTAGTTAGGGAGTTAGGGATTGACACGTACACACTGCTATATTTAAAATGGATAACCAAAAAGGACGCTACTGTATAGCACAGGGAACTCTGTTCGATATTATGTAACAACCTAAAAGAAAAAGAATTTGAAAAAGAATAGATACATGTACATGTATAACTGAATCACTTTGCTATACACCGGAAACTAACACAACATTGTTAATCAACTATACTCCAATATAAGATAAAAATTAAAAAAAAAAAGTCTATATTATTTTCACACTTCCTTTTAAGTAAGTGAAAACGTGTTTATCCAATAGATAATGATAAATACATTCACAGAAATCAATAAATACTAAGTGAATGAACAAATGAATAAACACTAGACTCAAATTGGCAATCATTTATCAGAGCGCTAAGGAAATGACTTAACTTAGTTTTGATAAAACAAGAAAATTCCTTTGGAGGGTAAGCCTGGAAAAATACCACAGTAGAAAACTCTGATGGTCAATTTGGACTCTGAAAGTGGGGAGGAATCGGTCAAGGCTAACGATAAAGTTGTGAGTGCTTCCAAACTTTCCTCTACAAAGCTTTTGAGGGGAGGAGTTTTTATTTCTATTTTTCTTTTCAATAATAACTTGAAGATTTCATAGACAATTTAAATAATTCCCAGTTGAGATATAGGTAGACCTGTCTAAGGGAATTAAACATCCTTGGAACACTGAAAGATTTGGTTTTCATGTTTAATTCTTTGGACAATTTTTCCTTCCACTACAGTCTACTAATTAGAGCACTATTTGCCTGATCTAGAATTTGAAACAATTTCTTGTCATCTCCTCCCAACACTACTCGCCAGTATTATTCCAGGAGGCATTGGATTAAACTTTTGAGGAAAGCAATCTTCTGTCATTTTTGTTTTAGCATCTTTATTGGAGCGTAATTGCTTTACAATGGTGTATTAGTTTCTGCTTTATAACAAAGTGTATAAGCTATACATATACATTAAAACTTTATTGGAAATTAATTATCTGAATATTAGTTCTACCTCAATGAACTGCACAATGAAAAGTGATAAAATAATTTTAAGATCTCACTGTGACCTTTAAAATGTATTTAGGGACTAATAAATGAGTAAGTAAATTCTCAGTTCCTCAGATGTTCTAAGAATTGGCGGAGTAGGCAGAAAACTAAAAATCTTCAAGTATTGGTTAGACATAAATGAACACAGATGAAAACAAAAATAACCTCAAGGCTTCCAGACTATGACTGTTTTTCCCTAAAACTTTCTCTTTCAGTATCCTTGATTTAACATTAGAAGTTCTTTAACATTAAAGGAGCTGAATGATGGTCATTTATATCATTTCATTATTTATAAATCTGTCCCAGATACGTACTGGAGCACAGAGACCAATTCATATTTCACATAATTCAGTATGCTTCTTTTTATTTCTCTACTGAACAGAAAAATAGTAACTCTCAAGACTGTAATCTCCTTTTTAAAGGGACCATTAATGATTTACAAGGGTGGGGGCTTTTTTTCCAAAGGAAGGGAAATAAAACTTTGTATGCATTCTCTTCCAAGACGGCTTTTTCAGAACACTGATATGAAAAAATTATACAGCATTGAGAATAATTAGAACCAAACCCAACCCAACCTCTCCCCTTGGCATCCTGGGCCCTTCATAATCTACTCTTTTTATTTTTTAATATTTATTTATTTATTTGGCTGCCTGCACCAGGTCTTAGTTGCCACGTACAGGATCTTTTTAGTTGTGGCATACAGGATCTACTTTCCTGGCCAGGGATCGAACCTGGGCCCCCTGCACTGGGAGCACAGAGTCTTAACCACTGGACCACCTGTGGAATTCTGGAAGTTCCTACAATCTACTCTTTACTTGCCTTTCCCATCACTTTTTTCTCCATCACCCTTACCCTTTCTACTCTTAAGTTCAAGAGAATCCCTCTCTAAACCCTTTCTGGACCCATGTCTGGGTCATTCTCCTCTGCTTCTCCATTTACAGCACCCATCATCCTCTTCCAAGATCCAGATCAAATGCCATCCTTGGCTGAAGCATCGTCTAATCTACTCAGGGATCCTTAGTCACACTAGCTTCCCCTCATCTTGTAAAAATAATACAACATTTATTTCATTCTGGTTGAGTTTTAATTGCTAGCTCTTTGCATAGCTGGCATTCCAAATAGATTGCAAAATGCAAAATCCCTGAGGAAGTGATATAGTATTTCATCAGTATATTCCTGCACAATGTCTTAAAGTAGGCTCTTAATTTTGTTAATGTTTACTATAGATGATATTTATTGATCACATACTATATATTGGTCTTGGTTAAGTATTTTAAGATATTATTTCAATTAACTTTCACAAGAATCCTAAAAAAAAGTACTATAGACATCATTCCTACTTTACAAAGGAGGAAGTGAGATCACAGGATTTAAGTACCTTTCCCAATGTCAAATAGTTAGTGAAACTAGGATTTGAACCTGAGTGGTCAGATTCCACAGCCTAAACTCCTCTTCTCTAATTTTACATCTCACTTGACGGTTTCTGAATCAATTTTAATGAAAGTTAAGAAACACACAGACTTTATTTATTCACTGAAAATGAGACTTTAAGGTAGGCAAAAGAAATAGCTGCATTTTCCTACATATCATCTCTGCTGTCTACAGAGTAAATGACAACAAGTGTCAGGTATTTGATCTCATAAGCCAACACCTAGATTTTCTTAAGATTTTTTTTTAATCCATTAATCAAAGTAAATCCATCTTCCCATAATATGACACCACCCTGAGTACTAGCAAATCCTCTACTAATCATTTTATTCAGTATACAATTATGGGACATAAAAGAGAAAACATTCTTCCTTTTAAATTACTTATATCCACTAAGCAATAAAAAAGGTCAAATAAGGTTCAGGCTGTGTTGTGGCCAAATCATTGAGTCTGACATCCAATAGGCTGATTGATATGTTTTTTAAATACTTTACCACTCAGTCAAATCATTTAAATTGCTTCATGTATGCTAGCAATCACTGTGTTGGAAATGCTTTTTCCATGTACCTACTTATTATGTACAGCTTGTCCTGAAACAGTAAGAGATAAATTAATTGAGAAAAATTCTACCAAGTCTTTTCTTGTCTCTCCAAAACATTTTTGCACATTGTTGACAGAGCAAGCTTTCTAAAATGCAACCTCGAATGAAAAGAAATGAACCTCATGTTCATAGCAGCTTTATTCATAGTTGCCAAAACTTGAGGCAGCAAAGATGTCCTTCAGTAGGTGAGGGAAGGAGGGAGGGAGGGAGGGAGGGAGAGAGAGGGAGGGAGGGAAGGAAGGAAGGAAGGAAGGAAGGAAGGAAGGAAGGAAGGAAGAAAGAAAGAAAGGAAGGAAGGAAGGAAGAAGGAAAGAAGGAAAGAAAGAGAAAGAGGCAGGAAAGAAAGAAAAGAAGAGAAAGACAAACGACCTAATAAATCTCCTGATCTGGAATGCCCTATTGGTGCACTTAGAAAACTCCAAATTATCCTTCAAAAGAGTGGTCAGCACCACCCCACATGTAAGCAGCTCACTCCAAGCACATACTCTATGCTTTTTTGATATCTATAAACTAGTGTTATAATCTCTCTACTGTAGACATTTATGTAAACGGATGATTACATTAGACTGTGAGTTCTTCCAGGGACCCACTAAATTCTAGCTCCCCAGCACCCAGGAGACAATGCCCGGCTCAAGGAGTTACTCAATAAACCTGTGTTAGCCTGAGCTTTTCAGAAGAGCAGAATCCAGGCTTTCCTCTGTCTCCTCTGAGTCCTGGGTCTGATTAGGCTGCAGTGAGGCCTGTAATAGGAAGTGTGTGTAAAGGAGAAAAGTTATATGCATAAAGTTCTCACAGAAAGAAGAAAAAAAGGGGTATACATAGAGTAAAAACACATTCATAACCCAACAGTAACAAATATAGGGAATTAGAAATGACCTTGAACTACATTTTCCTCTGAAAAAACAATCCCTCAAAGAAAGCAAAAGAGGGACTTCCCTGGTGGTGCAGTGGTTAAGAATCCGCCTGCCAAAGCAGGGGACACAGGTTTGAGCCCTGGTCTGGGAAGATCCCACATGCCGCGGAGCAACTAAGCCCGTGCACCGCAACTACTGAGCCTGCGCTCTAGAGCCCATGAGCCACAACTACTGAGCCCGCATGCCACAACTACTGAAGTCCACGCACCTAGAGCCCATGCTCCACAGCAAGAGAATCCACTGCAGTGAGAAGCCCGGGCACCACAGCGAAAAGTGGGCACTGCAGCGAAGAGTAGACCCCTCTCGCCACAACTAGAGAAAGCCCACGCACAGCAACAAAGACCCAATGCAGCCAAAAATAAATAAATAAATACATAATTTTTTTTAAAAAAAGGAAAGCAAAAGATAAATGAACAATGGCAGGATAAGCAAAGCTGCTTATACCAAAAGAATACTTGGAAGATAAAGCATGAAGTGAGGGGATGCACATTATCTCTTCCCAAAGTACAGGTTTGTTTCAGGTCTGTTGCTCGGCACCACCTCCCCCTACCAGCCCCCCACCCCCCGTGTCTGCAAGTCATGTAGTTTCACCTCGGCTAATGTCTTCAGTGTCCCAAGAATGATTTCGAACCCGCAAGGGGTAAAATTATTCCACTGATGAAGGGGGTTCAACTTGGCCATGATACATTCTGAATCCTAGGGCAGTAACACATGCTCTTCGAATCACTGAAAGAGGGAGTTTCTAAGAGCTTGACCAAAACAAGTATTTGTGTTACAGAAGAGGACTTTGTGCATATTAAAATTTTCCAGAAGTCCTCACAATGTCTCACCGAGATCGTTGGCTCAACACTACTTTTATTTCTCAGAGTTTCAGAAGATATCACTGCTTTTTGCCCACCTGCAGCTGATTAGTTCATCGCCAACCAGGTACTAAAACATTACGAGTGTAAGGAGACAGCTCACCCCACAGTGTAACCCCAACCTCATACCTTAGCAAGTCCTGTCTCCGGATGTACGAGCCAGTTCTCCTGCTGCTTTTCGTAAGATTCCCATTAGTTCTATTTTAAAACACCGTAATTTTTATCAATCCTTTGACTTTTTCCTAGGTCCATGTGTCTGTGTGCGTCTGTGTCTGTGTCGAATCTTTCATTGCATTAATTGAGTCTTAAACTTGGTAAGCAGTCATGCATCACAGACCTAAATGTGGAAGTTCACAAGCAGGGCCAGGACTAGGGTGAGGGAGAGATGCCAAAGGTGCAAACTTTAAAGCAACACCCCGGTCAGAGTGCTCACTGCAAAGCATCTTCACTGCCCGTCCTACTCATCTGAGGCTCTGGAAAGGGCAGCCACACGCCTAGGTACTGGGCGGAAAACTTTATACACAACCTCTCAAAAAATGCTAAGTGTTCCCTTCACATAACTGGCTACTCCTCAGCCTTCAGGATCTAGCTCAAACATCTCCTCCCTAGAGGGAACTTTCCCAGACACCTTCTCTAGAGTAAGCATTCCCTGACGAAATCTATCACGGCATTCTCTTACACTTCTTCTCTGCAGTTATCAAAATGTATAATTACTTCTTGTTTATTGTTGGTTTCTCGTGAGGATGTAAGCTCCCTGAAAGCAGGAACTATCACTGTCATGTTCCCCATTATAGCCCCATTGCCTGGCACAGCGCCTGGCACATAGTTGAAACATAATAAAGAATCTGTTGAATGAATGAAACTTTACTGAATGGCTTTTGGGATGTTTCCCATCCAGGTGTGACCTTCCTTACCTTGTGACCTTCCATAAATTGCTTATTCTCTCTATGGCTCCATTTTCTCACCTTAAAACGGGGATATTCATTGATTCAATCATTCAACACGTTGCTTGCAAGGTATCTGATATAAAGCAAAGAGTAAATGAATGACTAAATTAATATCTATTTTCCCATTTGGAAATATAAGTTATATACTGTTTAAGTACGCATGGCCAGTATTCTGGTTAGCTATGACCCTACAACAAATCACCCCAAAACTTAGTTCCTGTGAGTCAGGTATTGGGGAAGGGCTCTGCTGGGCAGCTCTGGCTTGGGATTCCTCATCCAGTCAGAAGGGGCTGGAGCATGAACAATGGAAGGTCTGGGGTAACGGGATTGGCCGGGCATCTCTCTAAACAGTCAACCCTCCCTATCCACAGATACAACCAACCATGGATTGAAAATATTCCCCCCCAAAATTCCCAAAAGTACCAAAAAAGGAAAATTTGAATTTTCCATGTGCCTCAACTATTTATGTAGCATTTACATGGTATTAGATATTATAAGTAATCTAGAGATGGTTTAAAGTATACGTGTGGATGTGCAAACATTATATTCAAGTACTACGCCATTTTATAAAAGGGATTTGAGCATCCCTGGATTTTGGTATCTGTGGGGAGTCCTGGAACCAATCCCCCAAGGATACTAAGGGATGACTGTATATGTGTAGATGGATAGATAGCTAAACTAGATAAACAGATGATAGATAGAAACATAGAAACAGAGATATGTAGATAGAGATATTGCTTCAGGGCTCCTTTATGTAATGCACCAGTTGCATTTCCTTACAGCATGTTGGCTCCAGGGCAGTCAGATGGCTTACCTGCCTGCACAGGACCCCAGTGCAATGTTCCAGCAAAGAAGGCAGAATTTGCATTACCATTTATGATCTACCTTAGAAATCACATAGCATCCCTCTGCCCTACTCTATTGGTCAAACAATTTCAAAAGCCCTCTTGGCAGGAGGAGTGCCAAAGTGATTTCAGATGTGTTTTTAAACCACCACAGTTCACTTTCTGAGCCCAAAATATACAAGCAAAATTCATTTACCCTCTTCACAAGACCACTATATTTTCATTACATTATGGTATCAGGCTTGAGGTTCAAGACATTATCTAAATCAAATCCAAGTACTATGGTATTCCTTGGGTCCAATTCCTTGGGCGTGGTATTTTGTGTACAGTCCCTCTCAATGAGAAAAAAAATTTTCTCAATTATGAAATAGAATGACAAGTTGTCTGTCCCACATACTTAACACAAAGTGGTGGAAGAGGCATAGGACAACCATTATAGACACTCCCTTTCATAAAGGGAAAAACAAGAAGCGCATAGCAGTCTCTAGTCCATGCAGCTGAAACCCAGCTGGGCACATGTTCCCAGTTCCGTGCTGCAGGCCCAATCCTTCTACCAGGGAATGTTTTTTGTGGTTCTTGGCTTCACTCCCTACACTCTTGGTTTTACCAAGTCATTTTTACTTTTCTGTAAAAACCAGCCTATTTGCAGCTGAGTAGTTTCCTCAGCCTCCTTCTTGGTCATATTAGTTTGAAGAAACATAAGCCTCTTTTCATTTTGTTTTGTCTTTGTTGTTTTCAGTTCAAGCTGATACAGTTCCTTTAAAATTTTTGTGGGATTTTTGTATATTAATGTATAATCCACTCCATTGAACATAAGCTATACAAATCTCTTTAAGACAAGCCTTCCCTACCTTGGGCTTCCTGTGAAGTTGCTATTGGAAAACTCTCTTAAGATTCTTAAAAGTCCTATTTAAACAGCCTCTCTCTGTTTAGCAGAGAGAAGCTGTGAGGCACGCCCTCAAGATCCTTACAAGATGTTTTGTCTGTTTGAAATGATCTAAGAGGTACCACCTGACAGTTTTCTGAGGTCTTAACCAAAGACATTACAGGACTGCCATGGATTTGATCTTTGCCCTAAAACTATTACTAAATTTGAGAGGTTTTTTTTGTCATCTAGTTAGATTACATATAAGAAACAGTTTAGTTCTCAAGCACAGAGAGTCTTGGCATCTTAATACTTCCTCTAAATTTTTATTGAAAACTGAACAGTTGCATTTTGGACTTATCTCTCTCTATTTGTGTCTTAGCCCGCACATCTAAAAGAAAGCAGTTGGCCTCTTCAGCCTTCTGCCTGCAAATTTTCTCAGCCGGATCCATCCGTTCATTTGGTATGTTTTCTTTTCCACATGACTCTAGGTGACAATTCTGCTACACTTTCTATCACCGTCTAACAAAGCTCCCTTTTCCTCCAGCTTTCAATAAAATTTTTCTCATTTTCCTTTAAACTTTTACAAGAGATTCCTCAAGGTCCATCAAGCTTCTGCTAACAATTTCTTCAAGGCTCTTCTAGCATCTGTCTGCTGCCCAGACCCAAAGCTAATGCCACATGTTTTAAGTTTTTGTTATAGCAGAACCTCACTCCAAAAAAAAAGAGGAAAACAAAAATCTCTTCCATTTATCTATCGATGTGTAACAAATCTCCCCAATACTTACTGTCTTTAAACAATGGCTAACATTTTATTATGTCTTATGGTTTCTGAGGGTCAGGAATCTGAGAAGGGCTTCACTGGGTAATTCTGGCTTGGGGGCTCCCATGTGGTTGCTGTCAAATAGTGACTGAAGCCCAACAGTAGTGGGATTGGAGCAACTGGGGGCTAGCGAGGCATCTCTCTCTCTCTCTCTCTCGTAGTCCTAGGGCTTCTCCATGAAGTCTCTATACAAGGGCTAACTTGGACTTCCTCATAGATGGCACCTGGAGCTACAGCATGAGTGTTCTAACAAGCGAGGCAGGACTGCATCTCCCTTACGTCTTCTCTTTGGAAGTCACTTAGCATCACTTCCACCACACTCTATTGGGCAAATAGTCAAAAATCCTGCCCAACTTCAAGAAAAAGAGCATAAACCCCATCTCTTCATAGGGGGACTATTAAAAAAAAAAAAACTGCAGATGTGTTTTCAAACTGCCACATCCAGTAAGCAGCAAAGTTGCAACTGAATTACTTGCTCTTCATTACATTAAAGGAAATAGACGGGTAGATTCATTCACTCTTTTCATTATTCGTTTATTCATACTCCCTGAGCTCCTGTGTATATCCTGTTGATAGAATCACATTGTTTTTAAATGACCTCTTTTTTGGGGGGAGATTTTTTTTATTCAAACAGAAAGTCACAAATAGAATCATCCTCATCAGTTCACTCAGTTCCATGTAATTAATTTTTTTTCATCTTGATCTTTCGTTAGCACTTTTATGAGTTCATCAGTTTTCCACTACAGTTCTGAAAATGCTTATTCATTCAGTTCAGCAGTATAGTCAGTTACCAGAAACCTGTACTTGTCAGAGTCTTTTCCACGAGTTCCTTGAAGATGAAACCCTTTTTTTTTTTTTTTTTTTTTTTGCGGTATGTGGGCCTCTCACTGTTGTGGCCTCTCCCATTGCGGAGCACAGGCTCCGGACGCGCAGGCTCAGCGGCCATGGCTCACGGTCCCAGCCGCCCTGCAGCATGTGGGATCCTCCCGGACCGGGGCACGAACCCGTGTCCCCTGCATCGGCAGGCGGACTCTCAACCACTGCGTCACCAGGGAAGCCCGAAACCCTTTTATAGGAACATATTTGCAAAAGCATCCGAGTACACCCAGAATTGTCTGTAAGTGACAAAAGACTTAAAAATGACCACGGTTAAAGATTTGATGAAAGTTCATAATAATGCAACTGACAAGGAAATTTAGTTATTTATGAGATATACATTTTAAAGTAATAACTAGAATTATGACATAACATTATACAAGAACATATAAGATTTTTATAAATTTCATGTAATGTCTGAAACATTTATATTAACATATTTCCATACAAATAACCCAGAGAAAGTTTAGTATTAGTTGTTTGTTTGTTTGTTTATGCTGCAGCTTCTTATTAGTCATCAATTTTATACACATCATTGTATACATGTCAATCCCAATAGTCCAATTCAGCACACCACCATCCCCACCCCCCTGCGGTTTTCCCGCCTTGGTGTCCATACGTGTGTTCTCTACATCTGTGCAAATGACCTCTTTTTGTATCTGTCTCTTCCTTTACACTCTTACATCCCTGTGGGTGGGAAGTATTTTATTCGTCTCTGTATCTCCATTATTTAGTGCAAAATCCAACTCATAAAAGATGGTCGACTAATATATGCTGACTAAACGGATGAATAAATTGCAGTTTTACCTTGTTTACAAATATTGAAATGGAACATTTCCTATTAAGTAATGAATCACCAGAAACTAAATTTATATTTCTATTCCCTGTTGCCAGAAAACTTTGTTCCTATTAAGAAAAGTCAGTAGCATAATTCACATTTATATTGGCTTTATTTTACAATTTTACAAATGTGCATTTTCTCATCATTTTTTGTACCACTTTTTGACAGAGTCGTTTACCTACATAGACTACAGAGAAGATATCCCTGGGCCCAGCATCCAAACAACTCAGGCAAATGTCAAAATACCTCCCAAAAGAACATTGACCTAATCACAGCGCAGCACTGACTGCCTAACGTGGGGAAAGTGACAATAGAACAACCTGGTGAAAGGGCAGTAGGAGCAGGAAAAACTATTGTGGCAGAGATACAGCCCTCGTGAGGAAAGGAAAGAAGCTCTGCTGTAATTCTGGGGACATGTCC
This sequence comes from Orcinus orca, assembly GCF_937001465.1. Taxonomy (NCBI): domain Eukaryota; kingdom Metazoa; phylum Chordata; class Mammalia; order Artiodactyla; family Delphinidae; genus Orcinus; species Orcinus orca. The sequence goes on along the minus strand of NC_064569.1, from coordinate 33,766,286 downwards.
ATCTCAAGGAGACTGAGCTAAGGAAACTTCTGCATAAGAGATTCAGGGGATGGAGGAAGTGGGGGAAAAGGACATGCTAATTACGCATGCTAGGGTGGTCGGGGGCACGGGAGGAGTGTCAAGAAAAAAAAAAAATGAGAAAGAAGATAACTAAAAGATCAGTGGGAAGATTTTAGCAGAAGGAGACCAAACAGGCAGATTCCCTCTCTGAACCTCCACACCCTCACCTAAAACCCAAGTTCCTCCCAAGATGAGGATTGGTTCAGGAAGCTGTCACGTGGTCATCATCACTGAACAGGAAAGATGTGGCTGACATCCAGGCACTGCAGCCCTAGAGCTTAAATGCAAAAAGGGGTGTTTTATTGTTGTTTTTAACTCTGTTATATAATGATCCATTAAGGCAGGTTGGTCAATTTGACTATTCACTCACATAACTGTTTGGTTCCCTGGTGGTGCAGTGGTTGAGAGTCCGCCTGCCGATGCAGGGGACACAGGTTCGTGCCCCGGTCCAGGAAGATCCCACATGCCGCGGAGCGGCTGGGCCCGTGAGCCATGGCCGCTGAGCCTGCGCGTCCGGAGCCTGTGCTCCGCAACGGGAGAGGCCACAACAGTGAGAGGCCTCTGTACCGCAAAAAAAAAAAAAAAAAAAAAAAAAAAGTTACCCGGAAAATTATCAAAATTCCAAAACAAAAAAAGTATTGCATGTATAATAGGTCTTTGGGAAAACTGAACCCTTTGTCAAAAGACATCAAATGTTGATACCGTGAAAAACGATTCTATTTGTCATGAGCGTGACTGAGGTGAGGTTAGCAGAGCTTCCCACTCTACTCGGATATGAAGTCACACAGGACGGACTTACTGGAGGACATCGAAATGACCTGAGCACTCATGTCATTTGATTTCAGTCTCTGATCAAAATGGTGCCTCAATCAGGTTTCCTGTTTTCCACCCAGTTACCCAATGATCCATTAAGGCAAGTGGATCAATTTGATCAGCCATCCGTGCAACTGTCTGAGAACAAAATTTACAGTTCACTTGCAAAAGCTGGCATCATGTAAATACAATGCCTGAGAGTCAGTTTAGAATCTCCGTTTACCATACTATCAATCTCTTCTAGTGAACAAAGAGGAAAAAAATATCAAGCCTTTAATTACATTTAAATGAGGACATTTTCCATTCCCTCATACACACTCTTCAATCAAAGAACCTAAAGGCACTAATACAAAGTGAATCATTTTATGCCTGCTTTTGCAAACAACTCAGTTTTTTCCCAAATTTTGGAACTGGAAAACTTTGAGACACTTCTAAGCTTCCCCTTATATTTAGTCGAGATGTGCCAGACAACTGCAGAGATGGAGTTATTTCTCGTCCAACACAGGATGGATGGCATGTGATTCACAGTAACTTTTACTATGGCAACAAGCTGCAGGACGTGAATTTATGAGAAAATGATGCTAGAACTCATCATATCCAGAATTTGATAATTAGGAGTTGGAAAGCAGTCAAGTTCTAGTATTTTGAACTGTAAAAGGGATCTAAGTTTAAAAGTAGACTTTTAAATTTTATGTCTCAGTAAGTTTCCCACCAAGAATAATAATTAGACAACTTTATAGATGATTCAAAACAAAAGACCTCGATTGAGATATTATTTATTCAAAAATTTTTTAAAAATGGCAAGAGTGAGGTGCAAAGGGCACTCATGTATTTCTGGTAGTATAGTGTATTGGCAAAATCATTTTTGACGGTAGTTTGGTAATAAGTATCCTGACTCATAAAGGTATTTGTACTGTTTGGTCCAGCTTTTACAATTTGGATAATCATTCCTAAGGAAATCATTTTAAAATATATGGGAAAAGATGCTTTCCATAAGATTATTTATAGTAACAGAATTGGAAACAATTTAAATGTCTCAAAATTAAGAGAATAATTATCTTATTGGGGGGGACAGCCAACAATATGGAAATGCTTAAGTAAACTGTGGTACTGTTAGGGCAATAAAAGCAAAGGCATATTTTTCCTTTTTGGTAAGTTCCAAACTTGCTATAAAGTGGTTATGATATAGCTATATTTTAAAAATAACATTTTAAAGTCCTCGAAACCCCACCAATGCATTAGAGTGTCGTGAGAGCTTCAACACTGAGGAAGTTTTACAAATAGCTAAAGGGGTAGCTTCATCCATACTTTTGACACTTCAATTTCTTCAATAGGAGATGCGTTTCTCAATATGAAGGCAGCATTTGAACAGACTTCATGAAAATAGCATACCATTATACATTTTGTCAAATAATTACAGTTACTGTGTGCTTGGCACATGTCTGCAACCATGCTAGGCACAGGGGAGAAAAAGAGGCAAGATGCCCGAACCCTTTAATAACTGTGAGAAAGAAACACGGAAAAGGAGCAGGTACTGAAAATGAGCACACCCCAGGGTCATAGGGTGCACGAGGGGCCGTATGCAGCCAGAAGAGGTGAACAGACTCCCTCTGGGACATTTCCCCAAAGACAATACTTCTGAACTGAGTCTGGAGGCATGAGCACAATTTCATCATGCGAGCAAGTCAAGAAAGGACATTCCAGGCAGGGACCATCAGGCAAAGACAGGAGAGCAAGGAAACCTCAGCATAGTCAAGGAGGTTCAAGTAGTTTGAAAAAAGTAGGGAGGATTCAGGACACAAGGTTGGAATGTTAGGAAGAAACCAGATCATGAAGACCCTTGTGTGTCCTCGTAAGGACCTTGGGCTTCAGTTAGTGATTCAAAGAGTTTGAGTTGTTTTAATATTTCCATTTTAATTAGAATTATAAGAAAACCCAAAGAATAAGGTTTTGATACAGAAACTTAGAATGGATTTTACAATTCAGTTTGAACTGAATTCAGTTCAAATTCAGTTTCTCTAAGGTCAAACAATGGAAAAAAAATTAGGCTGTTTGGGTAAACATAAAGTATAAATAAAAAGAATTACAAAAGTATAAGTACACAATTTGAAACTGAGGTTTATGGACACTAGTTGCAATCATGTAGCAGCCTCAGCAACCAATTTATTTCTGTATTCTAGTTTGCGCAGAATCAAGAAAAATTCTAATTCAAAAAACTTAGGAACTTCAAATCATAGCAGGGTTGTTTTTGTTTTGGGTGTGGTTTGGTTTGCCCCCAAGACTTTACTTTGCAATCTCCTGCTCCTGAGATAAATGCATCTTGAAAGCATTGTAATAAGGAAGAACAAATCTCACTCCATATTAGATGTTTCTTTTACTTTAACCTTTGTATTCTATTCTTTTTGCTTAGAGTTAAGAATGTTGCCTATAGCCTGAAATATACAGGATAGTCTATTCTCAAGGCTCTGACCTTTAGGAGTATAACACTTTTCCATTCACACAGAGATAAAAAGTTGCAAAACAAAGAATAACATTTGTCTTGTTAGATGTTTACAGGAACATCAGTACCTGACCTACATGGACAAAGAATTCCTGCACCAAGAAGTTTGCAACAGCTAACCTCGCCCTTCCCTCATCTTGCCTTTAAAAATGCTTTGTTGAGGGCTTCTCTGGTGGCGCAGTGGTTGAGAGTCCACCTGCCGATGCAGGGGACACGGGTTCGTGCCCCGATCCGGGAAGATCCCACATGCTGCGGAGCGGCTGGGCCCGTGAGCCGTGGCCGCTGAGCCTGCGCGTCCGGAGCCTGTGCTCCGCAACGGGAGAGGCCACAACAGTGAGAGGCCCGCGTACTGCAAAAAAAAAAAAAAAATCATCAATTGATGCTCAATCTAGGGGAGAAAGTTTGATGAGAAGCCAAGTATATACATGTTCTTAAAGTGTCTTCCCAAGGACTGCAAGGGAAAAATAGACTCAGTGAAGAAACTGGACAACCCCATGACCAGATGATCAGAATGAATGTCATAAGCCTCTGGATGTGATGCCCTGAGAAGGACACAGCATTCCTTTTGTAGTATCCATGCTGGAAATATACAACTGAATCCAATCATGACAAAGTATCATAAAATTCACATTGAGAAACACTCTATAAAACCAGGGGCCTATAATCCTTTTTTTTTTTTAATGACAATGTCATGAAAAACAAAGAAAAGCTGAGGAACTATTCCAAGTTAACAGACTAAAGAAATTTGAAACACACCCCCACCCTCCACCCAAGATGCAATATGTGGTCCTAGATCCTGTACTGAAGGAAAAAATTTCTGTAAAATACACTACTACAACAATGTATAAAAATGACAAATGGGGACTTCCCTCTTGGTGCAGTTGTTAAGGATCCACCTGCCAATGCAGGGGACACGGGTTCGAGCCCTGGTCCGGGAAGATCCCACATGCCGCTGAGCAACTAAGCCCATGTGCCACAACTACTGAGCCTGCACTCTAGGGCCCGCGAGTCACAACTACTGAGCCCACGCACCACAACTACTGAAGCCCGCGCACCCAGAGCCCGTACTCCACAAGCCTCAGACTTCCCTGGTGGCACAGTGGTTAAGAATCCTCCTGCCAATGCAGGGGACACGGGTTCAAGCCCTGGTCCAGGAAGACCCCACATGCCGCTGAGCAATTAAGCCCATGCGCCACAACTACTGAGCCTGCACTCTAGACCCCGTGAGCCACAACTACTGAGCCCGCATGCCACAACTACTGAAGCCCATATGCCTAGAGCCTGTGCTCTGCAACAAGAGAAACCACCACAATGAGAAGCCCGCACATCTCAACAAAGAGTAGCCCCCGCTCGCCTCAATTAGAGAAAACCCACGCGCAGCAACAAAGAGCCAACATGGCCAAAAATAAAATAAATAAAATAAATAAATTTATTTTTAAAATGGCAAATGGACTACAGATTAGATAACATATTATACAAATCCACAGTTTCCTAGATTTGATAACTGTACTGTGATTACGTAAGAGAGCATCCTTGTTCTTTTTTTTTTCCCCCTTGTTCTTAAGAAATACACACTGAAGTATTAAAGAGTAAGGGAGCAGGATATTTACAGCCTATTCTCAAATGACTTAGAAAAAGAATAATTGTTTGTGTGTGTGTGTGCTGAAAGTCAACAGATATGGCCCAAAATTGATTAACCAAATATTATTATTAGCATATTATTGATGTAGAGCCCGAAAAGAGATTGAAGAGCTAAGAGAATTTAAAGTGGTTTCCTCTGAGGAGCGGGACCGGGGAAGGATGAAGTAAGGTAAGATTTGCTGCTCTTCTGTACCATTTGATGCTTTCAACCATTCAACAAAAACTTAAGAATTTAAAGAAAAGGACATTTACTGCTCTAAGTATTGAGACAGAGGGACTACAAGCAAGGGAAAGATGTGAGCAGACTGTTTTAGGAATAGCCCCCATGGTGAGTCTGGAGAATGGATTAGGAGGAAGTGATGGAGACAGTCTGTTGGAGCTAGAAAGTTTTAATGATTATTCTTCACATTTGTGTTGTACTTTATAACTTTATCACTCCATTATCTAATCTGAATACTCACCATTTAAAAAGGCAATAATTAGACATCAGATTTCAGAGGAAATGAGCATGTAAGTGAGGCATCACGCAAAGAAAACATCACAAACGCGAGCCCCACTTAAAATCTACAATAAAAATACCAACAGTCTGCAGTTGCCAGGAAGCTCTGAGGCGTTTAATGTTTATCATAGGATCTGTACTGAACTGTATTTTAAATGTATCTGTTCCATCTTCTTTCCTCGAGGTCTTTTGAGAGTTTATTCTTATTGGAACAAGCTTACTGCTGTCCCCAAAGGTCAGTCGCTTGTCCCACCTTTATCTTCAAGCTATCACACTCCAATACTCCCACCTCACTGACTTTTACCCAAAAAAAGACCAAATGGTCACTGATGGCTTGGACAGAGCTGTTCTCTATCCCCGGGATCTTTTTTAATCCTTTCCCATTTACCACTCTGGCTGCAGAAAAAGAATTGGTAGACTTGCCCCAATCCAGAATATTGGTCCCATTCAGGCTACACCAGTCCCCACCCACCCCTCCTGAGCTCAGAGGAGAAGCAGCAATTATGACACTGAACCTCCGTCTGGCCTTGGGCAGAGCACTTTACTTGCACGGTTTCAGCCGTGCTCCCTACAGCCCTGTGGGGTAGGTACTATTGTCCTCTCCCCTTAGCTGTGAAGAAAACAGAGCTCAGAGATATCTTGTAGCCAGCTACAGCCACACAGCTGGTCAGTAGCAAAGCTAGGTTCAAACCTAGTGTGTGTAACTCCAAAAGTTTTGCTTAGGCACGGGGGTAAACGCGGCACTATTCTTGGGTGGTCTTCCAGGCCATGTGTCCTTCATTCCTGTAGCTTTCACTTAAGGTTGAGTAGAGAAAGGGGTCTTTGTGAAGCCACAGAAGGCTTAAGGATACTTTGCTTCTAGTTAAACCCAGGAGTAATATATTGATCTTATCTGAGCAGCCACTTGAATGTACTAACTCAATTCCTGAGTTTTAACTATTATATAAAAACAGGCCTATTCCTGAAATGCTACGGTATGAAGCATCTGAGTCAGATTAAACCAGAGCATGTGCCAGGCTATTTTTAGAACAGGGCTGTATATAGGACATAGTTTTCTGGTTATGTCACAATCTTGCAGGTGTGCCTTCTATTCACATTTTGGATAAAAATAGATACATGTATTGGTGATAGAAAGATAAATGCAATACAGTTTCTGCCTTGAAGGGTTCCAAGACTAGTTACAGGGACAGAAAAAGTAGAAATCAGGCAAAAGAATGTAAAAAAGGGGCATAACGGAGGCAGAGGAGCACAGACAGCAGGAATTTAGGACAGCTTAGTGGCCCGCTTCATTGGTGCAACAAACTTTATTAGGTGCAGGCACTGCAAAGACAAAGATGCACAAAAACGTACACAGTTCCTGCTCTCAGGACATTTCAACCCTCATGGGAAAATCAGACCTGGTCAAATCACAGCGCAAGAGCAGCATGAGATGCTGAGAGCAATGCTCAGAAGGAAAGCCGTACTGTCATGGAAGACACATAACAAAGGACTTGACTTGGACAGGAGCTGGGATACTCTGCCCTGATGGGGACATGATTCCTGAGCTGAGCAGTGAGGAAAGAGGGGCAGGGGGTGGAGACCATTTCAGTCAGAGGCAATCACAGCCCCTGTGATGAGAGAAAGCAGAGCCTTTCCAAAACATTGCAAGAAACTCAATGTGACAGAAGTGCAGAGAGCAAGGGGCAATGGGGACAAGATGATGGGGGAGGAGACGTACCAGGGCCAGTGCTGCAGGACCTGGCCACCGATGGTAAGGATACAGCTTGGGAAGATATAACGGTCAATAAGACTCTTGAGTCTCCATTTACCTCCTAGGTACCATGTCATTTAGGCAGCTGCCTTTCAGTAGCCATGCATGGTAACAGAGGTATCACAGACAAACATTCAGGCAGATCATGCAAACTCTTAGTTTCTTCAATTAATAGAAATCAACATTTTGGCCAAGGTAAATGTTTTCAATTAGGTGAAATTTTTTAGCATCAAAAAATTTTCCGACCTTCCTCCCTACCAAAGTTTGGTAGTACTTTTATTCAATCCTGATTGAGATATCATGATAAATATCATGATAAATAGCTACTATGCTTTCAGTCCAGACTTTAAGTGAATCTTAGCAAAGTAAATTAGAGTAGCATCTATTGATATGTACATCTGAAAAAGTATAATTCATGTATGTGTGCCAGATTTGCGCTTTCTTTCATCTGCAGGGCAGAGTTTGTGACCTATGTAGATTTAAGGACCACTTGTAAAAATTATGCGGCGCATGGGAGTTCCCTGGAGGTCCAGTGGTTGAGACTTCACCTTCCAATGCAGAGGGTTGAGGTTGGATCCCTGGTCGGGGAATTAGGATCCCACATGCCTCAGGGCCAAAGGACCAAAGCATAAAACAGAAGCAATGTTGTAGCAAATTCAATAAAGACTTTCAAAGTGGTCCGCATAAAAAAAACCAACAACAAAAAACCAAAACTATATGGCGCATAGCTTGGAAACCACCAGTCCAGATAAATTCTAAGATCCCTTTCAGCTCTGAAATTCTGATTCTATCATAATTTTCAATAAGAATGGCCTTAACCCTTCTATATAATAGAGGAAATGGCAGAAATAAGTTCTCCTTTGACTCACTCTGCGTCTAAAGTCTTCCTCTGGATCACAAAAGCAAGTGGGAAAATCTGCTTAAGTTGACCCTGATTTAGCAAGATTCCAAACATGTGTGCTCTGCAGCTGATCAACACCTCTCTTTAATGTGCTTTTTAAGCTTCCTGAACCTCTTAACCTCAGCTTTCTGAACCTTGATGTCATCAGCCTTGATCTCTCCATGTTCAAATTTTCTCTGTGAGCTTTGCTTCCGGACAGTTCTTTTCCACATTAATGGCCCCAACAGCTCTGGGCTGGCAACTCCAGTGTTGTAAATCTAGAGAAAATCTCGCTTCATACTTCCAAGAGTTCCTATAAAAATCCTTAGCTGAGTCTCTCTGACATGGATTTTGCCTTGTGCCAGTCCCTGAACCAATTATTGTAGCCAAGAAGATGGAATTCACTGATTGTCCAAGCCAAGTGCCACCACCCATGACTTAAGAGTGGAGACGTGCATGGGTTCCAAACAGAAAACCAAGGGGGTGATTAAATAGATGCTCAGTAGCCAAAACGGCATCTTGTATATTCTGGACACAGTTTTCTGTTGCAAATGACAACAACCCAATTTATCTAGTTTCACCAAAAGAGAGCCCTAATTGGCTCATATAACTAAAACCTCTAATAGTAGTGTGCCTTCTCGCATAGGAAGAATCAGGGATTCAAATAATAAGAGAATTCCCAATCTCTCTCTCTCTCTCTCTCTCTCTCCCCCCTGCTTTCTCCAAATGGAAGTCTATGTCCTCCCCTGGCAAGCCCTGAGGAGCGTGATCTTAGCTCTTGAACTTGCCAAAGGAGAGTGGTCCTCTCCTTCCCTCCATATCAGGCTCCAGGAAGGGCTCAGAATAGTGCAGCTGGGGTCACATGTCCCCCCAGGTGACAAGTCACCTTGACCAGGCAGGGCATGAGCTACTCTGCCTGAAAAGCTTAGAGCTCTTACGGTAATAATCTGAGTAACACTTACGCAGCACTTACCAACACCACTATTCTAAACAGTTCACGTGTTGTCTCTCAATTGAAAACGTAGCACTTAAGGTAGGTGCTCTCATTATCCCCATTTGACAGATGAGAAACCAAGGCACAGACAGGATGTCACTTTCCTAAGGTCACACAGAAAGCGGTGATGCTGGGATTCAGAGCAAGCATCTCATTCCAGAATCAGTGGACTCAAACTACACTCTAAACAAATAGGCAAATAATTTCAGACAACGGCCAGACAGTGAAGAAAATCAAAGCGGGTGGTGTGAGTATGCCTTGGTGTGCGGAGGCCGCATTAGACGGGAAGTCAGGAAAGGCCTTTCTGAGGAGGTAAATGACACTAGAATTAAGACTGGAAGGATGCGGTTTGTAGAAACGTTGTTCAATCGGGTGGAACTGATAGTGCAAAAACCCCGAGGTAGGACTGAGCTCGGTGTATTCAAGGACCAGCAGGACAGTCAGACAGACTGAATAATAAACAAGGCGGGGCGGGCACCACATCTAAGAGTCAGGCGGGGGCCAGGCCATGTAGGGCCTCAAAGGCCATGAGACATAGTGTGGGTTTTATTACGAGTGGACAGTAAGTCACTGGGGCCCTTGGAGGGGAGTTACTTCAGTCATTCCATAATCACTGCGTCTGGACCGGAGGCAGGGGGTAGGAGTCTCTGGGGTGTCCTACAAGGACTCATGGGCAGAATCTGCTCTCCAGCAATTATAAATAAATCGTGTGTACCTCTCTGGTGTGAGCATGCTTCAGAAAAGCAGTTTTAATAACCCACTTCCAGGAGCTAGAATTTTGTGACCTGTCAACTGGGTCTTATTATAAGGTTGATTGACACGGACCTGGTATTTATGTTTATGGGGAAGGAGCTGTGCTGACGTGGCTGCTTTGCCCCTGTTTTAGGGAACGGTCCTCACTGGCGGTGGTGGCCTTCGTGGTCTCTACTGACTTCCCTAGGTCTCCCTTACTTGGGAGCCTACCTTGCTCCAGCCTCCTTCTCCCTGTCCTTCTAAAAAAGACAGCAGTTGTGTGCACTGTCTTCCCGGAATTCTCTGAGTCTACTTCATCCAAGGAACATCTTTCTTGCTAAGGTGTTAATGGATTCTTTTCCCTAGGTAATACTGGAATAACACAACGAAGGCAACTACTTTAAGCTGGGGGTGGGGAGCAGAGGAAGCTCTAACACTAACAGTGTCACGGATTATGGCAGGATAAGGGGGGCGGGCAGTCACTGGAGCTATCTTAGATAGCAGTCGCGCTGCGTGGCTTCTGCATGCATCCAGAAGCATGGCAGCTGCCCCATCAACCCGTTTCAGGAGCCCCTGGAGAACTTGGAGGTCGTGCTAGGATCCATTGACCCCTGTACTCCAGGCTCCTTCCCTAAGCTGCTGCTGATGCCACTGTGTACGTGTGTGTGTTTAATTAAATTCACAAATAGTAAAATTGACTTTTCTGGGTGTACCATCCTATGAGTTTTAACACTTGTTTTTTTTTTAATTTATTTTATTGAAGTATAGTTGATTTACGACGTTGTGTTAATCTCTGCGGTACAGCAAAGTGAGTCAGTTATACGTATACAGACATTCTTTTTTGTATTCTTTTCCATTATGGTTTATCACAGGATATTGAATATAGTTCCCTGTGCTGTACGTAGGATCTTGTCGTGTATCCATCCTATATATAATAGTTTGCATCTGCTAATCCCAAACTCCCAACCCATCCCTCCCCTACACCCCGTCCCCCTTGGCAACCACAAGTCTGTTCTGTATGTCTGTAACACTGTGTTTTGACACCCCAATAAGAATACAGACTAGTTCCATGACTCTCTCAGTCAATCCCCGCCCCTCACACCTAACCCCTGGCAAACAATGATCCATTCTCTGTTGCTATAGTTATAAATATATATTTTTGAGAATGTCATATAAATGAAATCAGCCAGTATGCAACTCTGAGACTGGCTTCTTTCATTCAGCATAATGCTTTTGGGATTCACGCAAGTTGTCACACGTATTAATAGTTTGGTCTTTTTTATTGCTAAGTGATATTCCATCGAATAGAGGCTTACTCATTCACCCATGGAAGGGCACTTGGACTGTCTCCTATGTTTGGTGATTATGAATAGAGGTGTCCCCTTTATTGTGTGAACCTAAGTTTTATAGTGGGTAAATACTTCAGAGTGGAATGGCTGGGTCCTATGATAAACGTATCAAATAATATAAAATAAAAATAATTGTAAGAAATTGCCAAACCGTTTTCCATTACTCCAGAACAAGTGATGCTATAGAAATGGCTCTTCTAGTGCCCCAGTGCTCACTCATCTAAAAGCAAAGCAAAAGAGTATTCTTATCTAAAAGAAGTAGCCATTGATAATTTGTCTTACTCAATGTTTATTCCTACACACAGCTGTGAGAATTCACCCCAGAGGGAAAGCAAGCACTCTTGTGTCTTTTTATACCAAAGTAGGCTGACTTAGGAGTAGCTTAGGTTGGGGCACTGTCTGGGTCCACAGCATCGAGAAAAGCCTAGAATGGAGCAGTGAGAGATGGCCGTGCTTTCCGCCTTAGCCCAGAGGAAGAAAACAAGCATAAGGTGCTGCAGGGTAACACTGCGTGTACATGAAGCAATCAGCAGGGACAATTCCTGAATTGATCTTCCCAACGTATCGTGAAAAAAGAAGCAGATAAAGTGTGAAAGTCCTCTAGCACATGGGTTGTCTTTTCTTCTGATAGATCTGAGTGCCTGAAACAATTCCTGCAGCCTGAATTTCTGGGAATTCAGATTAGCTAGCATCCAACACATCTTCTCGTGAAATCCATCAGCAATTGCACACAGCAAGAGTTTAAGCAAATCTTAGGAAAAGCTTTTTACTAATCACAGAAAAAGTCACACTTCACTTATATTTTAACACATCCCACTATGCTAAACCCACTGAAATGAATCAGAGATAGTTATATAAAGGATAAATATACATTTCAGAGGTAACATTTTTGTAACATTTTCTAAATTTATTTTTCTGATTTAAATTCTATAATAGCACAACTTTAAATCACTCCTAGGACAATTATAAGATAGAAAAATTGATATATGTGTAAAAGACATAATGGATCAAGGATCATATCAGACAAACCTATAATTATAAGAATTATGGTGAATGATAAGTAGCAATTGGAGAACCTCAGAAGCCTTTCCGGCTTGTCTTGGATGACCACCTGAAAGTTTCATCCCTCAGGCAAATATTTTGTCTCTGCAGTCTAGAAAAACTGGACTGGAAGGGCTTCCCTGGTGGCGCAGTGGTTGAGAGTCCACCTGCCGATGCAGGGGACACGGGTTCATGCCCCGATCCAGGAAGATTCCACATGCCGCGGAGCGGCTGGGCCTGTGAGCCATGGCCGCTGAGCCTGCGCGTCCAGAGCCTGTGCTCCGCAACAGGAGAGGCCACAGCAGTGAGAGTCCCGCGTACCGCAAAAAAAAAAAAAACTGGACTGGAACTCTTAGGACAACATGATTTCCTCCTTCTCTCGGGATATTTAGCACTTCTGCTGTAGCCCCTTCCAGAAATCAGAAATTTAGAGATCCTACAACAATTAAAAACCAACAATGAAATGATCACTCGTATGATCAAGTGACATCTTGCCAGTCCCTTCCCTCCCCCAAAATGTCCACACACAGCTGCCTAGCTTTCCTGAAGTTTCTCTCCACTCTTCCTAGGTTATTTTCACCTTTCTCTTCTCTGAAAAGGAACCTGAGCTACAGGTTCCATTCTTTTCTTTTCTTTCTTTTATTTTAAATTATCTAGAGTGCAAATTATCTTTCTTTTGTTTTAAATTATCTAGGTGTGTGTTTGTGCTCACCCTCATTTGAAATGCTCTCTCCTTCCCCTGAAGGCCAAGCATCCTAGCATCCCAGGTTTGAGTACCACTCCTGTGATATTTAACCCCCACTGACCTGTATTCTAATGAGATCTTTTTTTTTTCTAATAGACCAACTTTGTCACAGATCTGGGTACATTCATTCAGATTTTGCCTCTCCCTTGATATCTAGAAGTGTCTTCAAATGAGCAGACTCTCAAGACATGTTTATTGAAAAATTGACTTCATTCATTCATTCAACAAATATTTAGTGAGCACCTACTATGTGCCACGTACTACTCTAGGCAGAGAGGGGATCAGAAGCAAACCATGAAAATTAGAACTGTGCCCTCAAAGAGCTTACATTCTGGTGAGCAAGAAAGTCTCAACTCTCTTTACTTGCATACATCACATATTAAAATTATTATTTTGTCCCAATCCAGCATATTCAGCGTCAGGAGCTATCTTAGTCCTATAAAGTAGATAAAATTGAGGAGTAGTAAAGGTACATATTTTTTCTATTTACCAAGTATGTGTCATTCTGAATAAAGCAGTGCTAACCTTGAAGTGTCCTATCCGAGAACCACATATAGTTCCACCTGAATACTTTTGTAGATTTTATTCCATATTTAGGTTTCTGTGACTTCTTAAATATCCAAAATTGATGTGGATTACTCACTGAAATCTGAAATGGTAATTTTTGGTCACCTAAGAAGAATAAAAAATGAAAATGATTGCTTCAAGATCCTGCAAGATGTTTTGCTGTAATTACATACCAGGTTTAATAATGGTCGAGGCTGACACATGCATTCCAGCATCCTGCTGAAATTAATTGAGGTAAAATATTTGTGGGTCATTTCCCTCTTTTCTTCTCTTGAAATTTATAATTCAAAAGAATGAAAGGAGCCTGATTGCTAACTAAAGAGAGTTCACGAGGTTGCCTTTTTTGGTTATTGTTGTTAGAGCTGCATAGCCACAAATTACTGTTACTTGTTACCTGCTTCTAACTTCAGTAACATTACCTGATGATCAAGTGCCCTGAGAGATGCTATTTTTATATAATGCTATAGGGCATATGCACAGAATTTTTTCACATCTGACATTAGGTAACAGAAAGGCATTAGAACTAGTTCCGAATGAATCTTTTTGTTTAACCAATTCCTAAAGAACTCATCTTTTAAGTGTGCCAGCTCTCTTGTATAGTTGAACAATTATGATTCTCAGAGGTCACTGTGTGTCCCATTGAACCACAAAAATAGCAGTGTGATGGTCTAGAACAGTTTGATTTCTTATTTTCCTTATATGCCTTCTTTCTGGTGTAAAAGCATTAAGGAATTTTGACATAATGATAAGCTGCTATTTAAAGTCCTCACTTGTGAGATCGGAATGCAGTGCATTCAGAAGAAATGTACACGCTTTGCATTCACGCTGGGTGAGAGCTCACAACACAGAGCATTGCTCAAAAGTGGGAAACAATTCACGTTTAAAATTTCTGTGACCTTGATTACATTGACTGTGGAGGTGATTATCAGAAAAATTTGGTAATATCTTTAAGACTCTCATACGGTCTTATAGGAAGCAAAATATGCTGGTGATAACTAAAAACATTTTATGGCCATCCAGATGTTTTGTTCCGGTAATGCCAAACATCTGGATGTTAAGAAACATTTGGATAATTGAGTGCATTTTTAAAGTTGGGTTTTTATGCTTGCTATCATGTGGCCATGGCTGTCTAGTCAACATCAGAACATGACTGTTTCGTAGTTTTATATCATAATACTAGAACATAATCTCAAAAGTATATCTGGGGGCTTCCCTGGTGGCGCAGTGGTTGGGAGTCCGCCTGCCAATGCAGGGGACGTGGGTTCGTGCCCCGGTCCGGGAAGATCCCACATGCCGCGGAGCAGCTGGGCCCTTGAGCCATGGCGGCTGAGCCTGCGCGTCCGGAGCCTGTGCTCCGCAACGGGAGACGCCGCAGCAGTGAGAGGCCCGCGTGCCACAAAAAAAAAAAAAAAAGAAGTATATCTGGAAGAGCTCTCTTTCCCAGGTAGAATCCTCCTTGATTTCTGAAGAAATTGCATCCAGCTGCATAAGGGATGCTTATAAGGAAACTACATGGATGAGCGATCATTATCCAATTACGCTGATGTTTTTACAGGAGGCAACTTGCAAACTCAGGGTTACACATCAAGATGGAATTGAAGGAAACAATTTCGATTCAAGGAACTGGAAAGTGATCCAGAGGGTTCTAAAGACTCATAGGATAACACTGTCACCTAAAACAAGCAAAACACATAGCCTGAAGTTTTCACTAAGGGAAATCACTATAAAAATTGATGAAAACTATTGATCTCCTTAGAATTACAGTAATGGAAGTAAAGCTGTATTTGACCTAAAGATATACTAAACAAATCAGACAGAAATCTGAAGCAATTAGGTGTTAGAACTATACCAGAAGATATTTGGTATTACCTTTCTCATGTTTAAACAAAACGGTTGATGAGGATGAGAGGACATTTCCCCATTTATTTTGTGTCCTTCCTTAGTTCCCTGGAGAGATTTTTATGCCTCCTATATACTCAATTATATGCTTGTTTCTTCTAAAAGTGTCCCCAAATTAAACCAAGCCGAGACCTTAGCATTGTAATTTATGATTGCCTGCATTCTAAATGCCTCCAGGTACTTTTTTCTAAGTTTGTTTTCCCTAGACCAAAAAGTAATACAAAGTAAAAAAAAGCCTCCCAAAGTTCCTATATCAGTTATTCATTTACTTAACATACATTTAGTAAACACATACTACAAGCAAAACACCTTGCTATGTACCAAAGGGATACAAAAAGGAAAAGGGAAGGGAAGGGATGAGATGCAATGAGAAGTATGAGATACAGTGTCCCAAGCACAGTGCCAGACATTTTATATCTGTGGGGCTATTTGAAAACATGATTACTACCTTCAAGTTTGCAATAGAGTAAAAAGGAGATGATGGGTACTGTACCCACAATCCAAGGTAAAATGTGAGCAGCGCTACAAGATAAACACCAACCAAATTTCATATGAAAGCAGAGAGGAAGAGACCATTTTCAACTGGGAAGGTCAAGGAATCCTACTCATTTGCAAAATGGTTAGCATTTCAACAGGAGGAGATGGTATTGGTGGGTAGAATTTGAGGAAACTAGAGGTCAGCATATGGAGCTATTGGATGTAAAGTGTAGAGCAGGAGAGGAGTAGAAAATCTTTGAGCAAAAAGAAATGCACTTGAGTTGGTGTATAAGGTATGCCAGTGCCTCCCAACATGTCAGAGCAAAAGAATTATTTGTGTGTATGTGCATGTACCCAGGGGGAGAAAAATGGATTCCTCAGCCCCACCTAGACTTATTGATTCAAAATCTCCAGAATGGGCTTCCCTGGTGGCGCAGTGGTTGAGAGTCCTCCTGCCGATGCAGGGGACACGGGTTCGTGCCCCGGTCCGGGAAGATCCCACATGCCGCAGAGTGGCTGGGCCCGTGAGCCATGGCCGCTGCGCCTGCGCGTCCGGAGCCTGTGCTCCGCAACGGGAGAGGCCACAACAGTGAGAGCACTGCGTACCGCAAAAAAAAATCTCCAAAATATATTTTTAGCAAACATTTTCCTTCTTTAAATAAGCACTCAAAGTGATTGCTAACAGCTGGTGAGTTTGGGGAACACTAGAATGTGAGGCATAGGATTGAGGAAGTCCTTGCATTTGGTTTTTATTCAGGAGGCAATCCATTTGCAAGTAAGAATTCTCACTTCTCAGGTCAATAAGCAAAATATTTCTGATTTTTTTTTTTTGGCTGTATCCCTTTGTTAAATCACATTGTTTTCAGTTGAAGTATAGTTGATTTACAACGTGTGCTAATTACTGCTGTACAGCAAAGTGATTCAGTTACATATACATTCTTTTTTTTAATATTCTTTTCCATTATGGTTTCTCATAGGATATTGACTATAGTTCTCTGTGGTATGCAGTAGGACCTTGTTTATCTATTCTGTATATAGAAGCTTACTTCTGCTCACCCCAACCTCCCCCTCCATTCTTCCCCCAACCCCCTCCCCGTCGGCAACCACCAGTCTGTTCTCTATGTCTGTGTTAAATCACATTCTTTATTTTTTTTTAATTTATTTATTTGCTTTTGGCTGTGTGGGGTCTTCATTGCTACATGTGGGCTTTCTCTAGTTGTGGAGAGCGGGGGCTACTCTTCACCGTGGTGTGCGGGCTTCTCATTGCAGTGTCTTCTCTTATTGTGGCGCATGGGCTCTAGGTGCGAGGGCTTCAGTAGTTGTAGCACACAGCCTCAGTAGTTGTGGCACACGGGCTCAGTAGTTGTGGCTCGTGGGCTCTAGAGCTCAGGCTCAGTAGCTGTGGTGCACGGGCTTAGTTGCTCTGCGGCATGTGGAATCTTCCCGGACCAGGGCTCCAACCATGTCCCCTGCATTGGCAGGTGGATTCGCAACAACTGTACCACCAGGGAAGTCCTAAATCACATTCTTGAAGAACTTTGAGAACGCAGGCCTGTCAGGTAGATGCAACACCAGGCCCCCACATGCCTTCATTGAGCAACTAAGAGGCTGTGAAGTGTGGATGCTCATAGCCAAGCCTGAGGAGGCAGCTGCCGTGTTAAATGCTCTTATTGTGCTGAACTGGGCTGTGTTCTCAGTGGAAGGTTTAGATAGTCCTCTGAAGGCAATTCAAACAGTATTCTTTTGCTCATGGCTTCCTCTTGGCTGCCCCAGTGGCAGGGCTGGGACATGTTTTGAGTGGTCAGGGAATGCCAGTCTTTGTCTCTTGTGTCTCATATTAAAGTAGCAAAAGCACAGGAGCTGTTGGAGAGTGGAGGGAAAAAATGAAAAGACATCGCTGCTGGATTCCAGCCTTTTTTATTTTCATAACGAATGCTGTCCTGTCTGTGCTATGAGGCTGATACCATGCTCTTTATTAAAATATTTTTATCGCATACTAGCAGAGGACCACAGGGCATGATGGCATTTTGAATGCCCAAGGAAAGGACCTTCTTTTTCATTGTGTCCTTTTCTTTTTCTTTTCTTTCTATTTTATCTTTCTGAACCCAGATCCTCTTTTCTAAACTCACCTCTCCTTGGCTCTACCTTCAAGGACCTGCCCCTCCACGCCCCTTCCTGCTGTTCCCACCCCTCAGCATCCAAGCTCATTCTCATATCTCCGTTACTCTCGCCCAACCACCTGAGTTTCATTCCTGCACATCAACCCCGTCAGCCCACTTCTAGCTTCTCCCGCCTCCACTCCACATCCCTTCCTTTTGCTTCTGCTCCTCTTTGTGTCCTGTTGTCGAGTCTCAGCCCTCCTTCCTCTGTTTCCTTCAGTATCTCTACTCTGCCTCCCCCCATCTGCTCTTTCACTGCCCTCCAGCTGCCTAAAGCTACAGTAATAGCATTAAACTGTGCTCAGAAGTGGGAGTGAAGGGCTTCCTTGGTGGCACAGTGGTTAAGAATCTGCCTGCCAATGCAGGGGACACAGGTACGATCCCTGGTCTGGGAAGATCCCACATACCACAGAGTAACTAAGCCCGTGTGCCACAGCTACTGAGGCTGCGCTCTACAGCCCACGAGCCACAACTACTGAGCCCGTGTGCTACAATTACTGAAGCCCACATACCTAGAGCCCATGCTCCACAACAAGAGAAGCCACCACAGCTAGAGAAAGCCCGAAGACCCAATGCAGCCAAAAATAAATAAATAAATTTATTTTTTAAAAAAAGAAGTGGGAGTGAAGAGTGGTTAGAAACAGAGGCTAAGGTGGTGGGGAAGTTAAGAGCAGAGGTTCTTGGGCTCTACTGCCTGGCTTCAAATCCAGACTGTGTGATCTCAGCAAGGTACAGCCTCTCAGTGCCTCATCCTCATCTTTAAAATGGGCCTGCAAGGGCTTCCTTGGTGGCGCGGTGGTTGAGAGTCCGCCTGCCGATGCAGGAGACGTGGGTTCATGCCCTGGTCTGGGAAGATCCAACATGCCGCAGAGTGGCTGGGCCCGTGAGCCATGGCCGCTGAGCCTGCACGTCCAGAGCCTGTGCTCCGCAACGGGAGAGGCCACAACAGTGAGAGACCCGCGTACCGCAAAAAGCAAAACAAAACAGAACAAAAATTAAAATGGGCCTGCTAGCAGCATGTAACCCTCAGGGGCATTGTGAGGACTGAACAAATTCATATAAGTCAATCACTTAGGATAAGACCTGCATGTAAATATCACGTAAGTGTTCGTTGTTATTGGTTTCTTTGCTCTTGACCTGTAACTGATGTCTTTTTCCTTCACATTGAACATGTCTCTGCACATTTGCCAAGTTAAAACATTATCATATTATTTGTTTAAAAAATGGTATATTTAAAAAATATATTATTCTTTCATTTCAGATGGGAAACTTTAATGTTTGAGCTCTACAATATTTGCATGTGTCTCTGTATCTGTGTAAGATAGTGTACAACAAAGACTGTGCAATCCCTTTCTGCGCTACATGTCTACTCAAATAAATGACTGATGCATTTTTGTGAGCAAGCAGTTCACCAGCTGAAGATTGAATGGATTCAAGTGATTTCTCCTTGCTAAGTATACACTTAGGGGGCTTCCCTGGTGGCGCAGTGGTTGAGAGTCCGCCTGCCGATGCAGGGGACACGGGTTCGTGCCCCGATCCGGGAAGATCCCACATGCCGCGGAGCGGCTGAGCCCGTGAGCCGTGGCCGCTGAGCCTGCGCGTCCGGAGCCTGTGCCCCGCAACAGGAGAGGCCACAACAGTGAGAGGCCCGCGTACCGCAAAAAAAAAAAAAAGTATACACTGAGAACTAGGAAGCTGTTCTTTATCTTTCTCTTATTTCTCGCTATGTTCATTGACCTGCACCTTGACAGTTTGTGTAATGCTCATGGGCTACAGATCAAAATTACAAAATATAAGGAAGAAGGAATAGAAAGAAGAGACTAGAAGGGAATCATCTTACAAATTGCTAAAAGATGTGTATCAGCACCTTGTTTTAAAAGAAGAAATGGATCACCAGGTAGGTAGGGTCCATCATCCGCTAGAATGAAAGGCTTCAAAAATGTCCTACATCAGATTCACCTGGAGGGTTCCAGCCTCAGGATTTCTGACAAGTGCAAAGTTTTAAACAAACTCCCAGGTGATGCTGATGCTGTGATCCCCAGCCCACACTCAGGAATGCTGTGGTAGACTTCTCTTCCCATCCCTTTCCTTTGCGACACTTTATTCTTTGCTTTTTATTCACTAAAAAATAATAGTATTCCCTTAATTTCTTCCTGTTTTAAAATGATTTAGTTTTCATTGGAGTTACTGCCATTTATTGTACTTTATCATCCGTATTTGTAAAGTTGCCCTCATTTCTTTGCAATGAATCCCTCCCTTCCCCAGTCCTGTCTCCTCTCATCCCGCTGCCATCACCCCTACACCCTGACTCCTAATGGCCAGTACACCCTGGAATAGGGACTGTCCACTGGGTCAGGATACTAAAAGAACGGGTCTTGGGGTTGGGTTAAAGCAAGAGGGATGTTACCAGGAGAGTTTCCTAGGAGTGTGCCAAGCCAGGAAGGAAAGAAAAAAACAACAAGGTCAGGGGTCAAATGCTGGGTGACAGACACAAGATGTGTCAAGCTGAATGTTAGGTGAGGACTGAAACAGACATCTGTCGCTTTTGCTTTCCTATCACCCCTTTCCTCTTTCTGATACTACATCTGACTTTTCCTGTAAAAGCTGTTTCTCGTATACTTTGTGGGCTGATCATTTGGGGCCTCACCATCATTATTCCAAAACAAGGATATAAGCTCAGTGGGTGTCAATAGCTGAACTGTTTGTTCACTCTGCCCAGTGTCTAGAACTGTGCCGGCACGTAGTCAGCAGGTATTTACTGAGTGAATGTAGGAAACGTCCTATGAATATGTGATCAAGTACTCCGGTTGCAATGGAATTCTGCAGTGATGCCAACCTTACACGGAAGAGCCTGCTGACTGCTAGAGGCTGGATGTTTCAGGATCAAAATAAAAATCCCCGAAAGCAATTAATTAAATAATTAAATAAAATAAGCTCCAGCTGCAGGCCGTATGGATTATGCCTAACCAGTCCTATAATTTAAACCTGACTAATTTCAAGTTCCTCAGGGACAGGACCTGTGCATTTCAGTGTCGCCATCCTTTCTGATGCTCGCAGAAGGTGCCTAATAGTTTTTTAAATGAGTGGAGTGTAGGAATGAGTATGCAAGGGTTTAGTAAGAAGTTCAGACTGATGATAAGAGCACTTTAACCAAATGCCCTTCCAAGTTTCTCTTTCCCATTTTTCTGCCTGAAACTCCATGGTCCATAAACCAAATCCATATACTTTTTCAGAGTAGAAACACTGCCTTAGAACCACATAAACATCTCCTTCTGAGTTTACAGAGACAGGTCAAATAAACAAGACAATATCATCTATTTATCTCTGTGGTTGAGGCCATTTTTAATGCACTACATTTTATCCTCTTTAATGTCCGTCTCCACCTGACCTACCCTCTCCCGGTCACCTCTTCACTCCACCATGTTGGAAATCCAACTAACTCTTCTCAGAACACATTTCCCTCTACTGGAGAATAGCAAGGTCAGGTACTACATTTCTAGAATTTACTCTGACTCAGATACTATCTAAATGTGTTGACCATCTAAAGGTTGATGTGGGTAATTGGACATAGGTTTCATTTCCTCTCTTCTGGAATTAGCATTTCTTTAAACTTCACAACCACACATTAGTCTTCTTTTTCCTTCATTTTAACATTGACATCAAAATATTCACTCACGTTATTATACAACTGTACCAATCACATCACAGACAACTTTCAAGTAGTTTAGTACAGGAAGTAATTACAAAGAATTATATTTTGAAAAAGTATTATCTGGGTGATTTTTATTATTCAAGAACTATGAATTTTTACTAAAATTACATTTTTTCATAAATGTATGCACACGCACACACACGAACTTGTGATTCTGTCTGAAGACTTCAATACTACCCAGAAGCACGAAAACATTGAGCAGCCATCGCTGGTGCTGGCTCCAGGCACATAGTATCTCTTTTCATTAAAACAGGACTTTTTTTCAGCAGTAAGAGCATGGCAAGACCTGAAGGAGGTTCAGCCGTTTGGCCCAGGAATGTAGACACAGCTCTACTGTTTAACACTGAAATGCTATTTATTAGATAAACATTACATTGAAATAGCCAAAGAATACACAAGGCCATTACACGAGTGGACTTTTTTTTGCCACCACTTACTTCTTTTTATGTTATCTCCTTAAAGAAAGACTTTCATACTAGAGCAACCTTGGGGGAAATGAGACCACAAAAAAGGCATTCATGGTGGTGATTTTCTAGACCCTCCATTCTATTATTTTGGATATTTCCTTTTGAACATGGGCTCTCTTTCCCACAGCTATGCTTGGCCTCCTGGTTTGCAATGACGTTATGTCTGTGTTGGTGACTTCCCAAACTGTCACTAGAAAAATTAGCTCCACAAATGTAACATAAAGAGCTAAATTCTAGCCTCAGTTGTTTCACTCTAATTCAAGGATACTTTGACTATAAATGTAGTCTTGATATGGGGATTCCTTTTTTTTTTTTACCATTTATTATTGATGGAAGAGAAAATAACAGTAAAAGTAAAACCCATATGCCAGATACAGGTCACCAACATTGCATCCAATTTTCCCAATTCTGTCCACTAATATTTATCCGGTATCTTCTGTTTGAAAGACAAAAAACAAAATTTTCCAGGGGCTACTAAGATAAATAAGAAACAATGTTATTTTCAAAGGACTTACAGTTAGTAGGAATACAAAGGAGAAAATACCTACCATACACACAGAATAATTTCCATTTATTTGTATTTTTTTTTTTTTTTTTGCTTCACACTTCTGATGTGAACCAAAAGAAAAATATAAATAAATGGAAATTTAAAGAGAAGAAATTACCTTGGGAAGAGAATAAAGATGGTAAATTAAAGATGCTTTCATGAAGGAAAATTATTTGAGGTCTGTGTCTTATAGAATGGTTTAAAATTCAAAGCGCTGAAATTGGAGAAAGCAGACAAAAAGGCGTGTGCAAACATCAGAAACAAGCAAATGAGGTGTCTGGTTAGGAGACCAGTGAATAGTCCAGTTATGTAGCGATGATCCATTTGGGCTGCATATGCTGTGGTCTGTGATTGCAACACCACCTACACACCGCTTCTGCATGGTTCTTTATTTCTTCTGCATGGCTCTCCAGCATCAGCTCATGCCAATCAGTGTCCCAGGCTTGTAAGGGGAGGGTTGACTTTGATCATAATTGACATGGCCCAAGAGAGCCAAGACCAGAAAGAAATTAGGTCGGACCTAATTCTAACCTGAAAGATTAGAAGATAAATTGACTGTATATTCCGAAATATGAATAAGAAACTTCAGACCCTTAATGTTCACTGCCATTAGCTATAGAACTGAGTGAAGCTCAATAAATGTTTTTTCGAATTAATAAATGCATGATGGGAAGAATAAAGTTGATCAAATTTTTGCAGGTTGCTAAAGTTATTAGCAGCAAACTGTTAGATTTTTGGTCAGTCTGTCTGGAAAGGAGATTCTTTCAAAGTTGCCGTATTTTTGTTAACATAAAGACATTTAAAACATGGCCTATTGATTCAAAGATTGTTCATATTTAAATTTCTACATTTTCTTGGGCATATATGTCTTCTCCTAGATCATGCTTCCCTAGCTCAAGATGGGGAGAAATTCTTGAAGTAGCCACACGTTTGATTTCAGAGTTGTTGAAAATCAAAGCATACTTTTTTTCTAACTCTCTTCTCAGACCTTCACTTTTCAAACTGAAATGCTATGACAGTATTTATGTTTATAATTTTCTAACATGACCAAGAAAGATAGAAAATGTACGACCAAAAAGATCAATTGCTGCTGAAAATGCAACACCATCACAATTTATCTTAAAGGCCCAGGACTAATGAAAAAGAGTTAAATCTATTTGTTTTTAAGGAAAAGCTTTCCTCGGTTCAACTTTAAGAGATGATTAATTGCAGTGATTTTTCTCATGTGTTCCACTGATTTCGCTGGATTGCCTTCATTGAATTTAAGTGGCAGTTGGGGCTGAATAGCTTTATATATCTTCTGTATCACATGTCCTGCTTCCAATGTAATTACAAGTTTCTAGAAGCAGAATATAAAGAACTCATTTAGAATGGCTATTCAGGTTGTTTACTATACACCATACATACAGTTATTCAGAACTGTAAACTCATTGGGTTCCTAATAGGCTTTTTTTTTTTTTTAATGAATAAACCTCTTGAAACAGGGAGGTTTTGCTTTAATCAGTACCTCAATGTCAAATTTTGCTGTCAGACCAAAGTCCAAAACTGGGGTTTGGTTTTGTGCCATTGCAGTGTAAATCGTTCATCTGTCTGTGTTCACATCAGTGACCTGCTTTCCCAGCGCTCACTGAGTAGGCTCAGCATCTGAAAAGCAGAAAAAGGAAGCGCCTCGATCTGCTAAGGAAAAATGGCAGCTGTCAATCCGGAACCATGAGCCATAAAGAGGAACAGCTCATGGTTCAGTCCATAGTTTTAAAGCAATGAAGGTCCCAGGAACATTCTAATTAGCAAATTAGTACCCTCAATGTTTTGAGTTTGGAATTTTGTGCTTTATTTGTCTGGTAACTTTTTTTTTTTTTTTCACTGCCGTGGCCTCTCCTGTTGCGGAGCACAGGCTCCGGACGCGCAGGCTCAGCGGCCGTGGCTCACAGGCCCAGCCGCTCCACGGCATGTGGGATCTTCCCGGACCGGGACATGAACCCGTGTCGCCTGCATCGGCAGGCGGACTCCCAACCACTGCGCCACCAGGGAAGCCCCTGTCTGGTAACATTTTGTCCCTTGCTTTACCTTCTGCTTCTTTTTAAACAAAAAAGGAAGTTTTTATATTTTCTGCCCTGTTTCAGGAGTTGAAAAATCCTATGACACATTTAATAAGTGTAAAGGGTAACCTGTCACATAGTGGAATGCTTCCGTTTCTATGAAGCAGTGATATTACCTAAATTAAACACCATTGGAATTTTCCTGAAATTGTATTCATTTTTAATAAGATTTTTTTTTGAAACGTAAGCAGGCTGATCTGTCCTTTTGCAGTAGGCTTCATTTTTCTTCCCAGGAATAAAATAGATTATCCCGGGTCTTTATTTCATCTGGTAGCTCTCAGATTGCCATTTGCCCATGCCAGCAACAAAATTATGAAAGATCATCAATCTTCAAGTACAATATATCAGTCTGAAATTGTGAGACCAGCTAGCCTGACTGGTAAATGATTGGCAAGATCAGTTTAGTTACACAATAAATGGAATTCCCACCATTTCTAATACTCTACTGTATGTCTGTCCCTGTGGCTATGTAGTCCTCACCATAATGGGCAAAAAATGTTCAAATAATATCCCTGAGCTACTACTCCCCGGGTAGGGGGATGGCTGTTAAATGGGGCGACAAGAGACGTCTTGGCATCCAAATTGCTGTCCAGTGAAGAAATCTATTTTCAGCTCTGACTCCAAGCACAGAGTAGCTTTCCCTGCCAGAGGGGGTTTCCTACTCCCCTCCCAGTACCATGGCACACAGAATGTTGAGTCCATCAGGACAACACACAGACCAGAGCATATGCAAAGGCAGAAGTGCACAGGAAAGTCCAAGAGGGTGAGGGTGTCCCGCCGTTAACATGTAGCCATTGTGGTTGATGGGGGAGCAGGCAACCAGCATTTGCAGACCACATGGGAGGGAAGCCAGCTGATACCACAGTGTTCTGGACTTTGCACCAGTGGCTTCAGGGAGACTGGAACTATTCCCTTTATCAAGTGTTACTTAGTGGAAAGGAATGAGAAACTGCCTTCGAGGAGCTTACATTCTAGAAGGGATCAAGGGAGAGAAAATAAACACTTGGACAGGTAAGTAGCCCAGGTGCTAGTCAAAGTAAGAAAAACACAGAACAGGCTCAGGTGCTTGAGGTTGACTGAAGGATGGGAGAACTGATTTTACTAAAGACTGGTGGAGACAGCCTCTCTGAGGGGGGAATACTTGAACTGAACTTGGGAGCAAAGAATTCCAACCAAATAGTACAGAGCACAAAGTTCTTGGGACATTAAAAATACTTTCTATTAGTTTGCTAGGGCTGCCGTAACACACGCCACAGACTCAGTGGCTTAAACAGCAGAAATGTATTTCCTCACATTTCTGGAAGCCGTGAGTCTGAGATCAAGGCGTCAGCAGGGTTGCTCTTCCTGAGGCCTCCCTCCTTGTCTGGTAGATGCCACCTTCTCTTTACATCTTCTCATGGACCTCCCTCTGAGTGTGTCTCTGTCCTAATCTCTTTTCATAAGGACACCAGTCACATTGGATCAGGGCCCATCCTGATGACCTCATCTTACCCTAACTGAGGACCACGTTAAGGACCCCATTTCCAAATACAGTCCCATTCTGAGGCACTGGGGTTAGGACTTCAACATGTGAATGTGGGGCACAGTGTTCAGCTCATTGCAAGCTTGGTATGTTCAGGGGGCAGAAAGAGCACTAGAAGAGCCACGGTGGGCCGAGCAAAAGCGAGTCAAGGGCTTCCCTGGTGGTGCAGTGGTTGAGAATCCACCTGCCAATGCAGGGGACACGGGTTCAAGCCCTGGTCGAGGAAGATCCCACATGCCGCAGAGCAACTAAGCCCGTGAGCCACAACTACTGAGCCTGCGTGCTGTAACTACTGAAGCCCGCGCACCTAGAGCCCCTGCTCCGCAATGAGAAGCCACCGCAATGAGAAGCCCACGCACTGCAACGAAGAGTAGCTCCCGCCACCGCAACTAGAGGAAGCCCATGTGCAGCAGCGAAGACCCAAAACAGCCAAAAATAAATAAATAAAATAAATAAATTTATTTAAAAGAAAAAAGTGAGTCGAGGGGCAGCAGCAGGGGGAGAGGCAAGGACTCCAGATTTTATTTTATGAGTGTTATTCCAGGGCCTGGAACAACCAAGCTAAGCCCTTTCCATGACTTCAGTGCTTTATTCAGTGTTATCTTATTCCCAATAATTATTTTTTTGAATTTTATTTTATTTATTTTTTATACAGCAGGTTCTTCTTAGCTCTCTATTTTATACATAGTAGTGTATATATGTCAATCCCAATCTCCCAATTCATCCCACAACCTGCACCACCCAATAATTTTTGAACGGCTTATATAGAGCACCGATTTAGTACACAGTTTTGTATATTTTTCTGTGGTATTTTGAATTCATTGGCACAAAACAACAACACATTTGTTCTTGTGTCATAGTATTATCGTCAGGATTTGACTAGACGATGCATGTAGACACTAGCACAGTGTTAGAATTGAGTAAGCAATTCTACTTGTATCATTATCTCATCATTATTGGGAAGGGAGCCCTAGATGCCAGTCAGAAGCAATGTTCCCCTTAACTACCCCAAAAGAAGAAACTTCTCCAAAACAAGACTTCTCCACACACTCCCTCAGCTAACCACAGAGAAGCTCAGGAGGTGAGAAAACAATAGGTCCGCCACCTTTGAACTCTGCGAGGAGACGGACTTGCTCTGTTGGTTGGGATCATGTGGGAATGTGGTGGCCAGGGCTGGAGGAGCGCCCACCCCGTCAGGGAAAAGCAGCCCTTCTCCTCCCTCAGACCCGCTGTTCCTGACCCCGCTACAGAGCCTTTCTGCGTTCCTCGCCTTCCAAGGCCGTCCTTTCTGTACAGCGCTCCTATGTGTGTGATCCCCACATAATACGAGTAAAAATAAATAGAAGGAAGCAGGGCAGAGCACTTTTTTCTCCCCTAGCTGCTGGAAACAAAAGCCCTCAGAAAACTCCAGAAGGGCTTTGGCTTGTGTGCACAACCATATATCTTTTTTTTTTTTTAAGATTTTTTTTGACGTGGACCATTTTTAAAGTCTTTATTGAATTTGTTACAATATTGTTTCTGTTTTATGTTTTGGTTTTTTTGGCCACAAGGCCTGTGAGATCTTAGCTCCCCGACCAGGGATCGAAACTGCACCCCCTGCATTGGAAGGCAAAGTCTTAACCACTGGACCACCAGGGACATCCCACAACCATATATCTTATCCCTCAGTGAGCAAGTAAGGAGAGAAGACTTTGTTGAGACCAGCAGAGGCAACTAGAAAGAAGTAAGTGAGCCCATCATTTAGGCCCCTGGGAGAACTAAAGGAAAGATCCAGAATCCTCCTAGGGTATCCCCCAGAGATTTCATTCACACCAGGAAAAGTTCCCACAGCCACCTTCTTTCAGAGTCACCTAGTTCCTCAGTTGTCCCTCGCCTCCCAACACCCACCCTGCTCAAATCCATGCCACAGACCATGGCAGCCACCACCATAACTTAGAAATTGAGTCCTCTACTCACAATTCCCAAACATAGGAGGAGAGGGGAGAGGCAATCATAAGGATAAGGGGGGGAAAAGGCTGAGAAGACAGGGGAAGGGATATCCTCTTGAGAACTCTGAACACATTTTTCTAAAACAAAATGTTATTCGTGCTTTTTATATCAAATAGTCCCATCAGTGTTCTTTACTGCAGTATTTAAAAGAGCAAAGTCTCTTCTATCTCAGGTCATGTAAGTTCTGATGGCTGGCCTGGGAGCGTGACCTCATGCATGGCATTACTTCTATTGGAAAGTGCAGTATGAGTTCAGTAGGGATTCAATGCAGTTTTACAAAATAATTTGTTATCCTGACCACTTGAGGTAGGCATAAGAATGTCCTCCCCAAATATATTCATGACCTAATCCCCGGAACCTGTGGATATGTTATCTCACCTGGCAAAAGGGACTTTGCAGATGTGATTAAGGTTAAGGACCTTGAGATGGAGAGATTATCCTGGATTATTCAAGTAAACCCAATGTAATCATGAGAATCCTGAAAAGCAGAGAAGCTTTTCCAGTTGAAGCCAGGCAGTGGGAGATGTGACTATGGAAGAATATCAGAGAGATGTTAACATTTTTGTCTTTAAAGATGAAGGAAGGGGCCACAAGCCAGGAAATTCAAGTGGCCTCTAAAAGCTGAAAAAGGTGAGGAAATGAATTTCCCCCAGAGTCTCCAGAAGGGAGAGGAGCACTGTTGACATCTTGATTTTAACCCAGTGAGCTCACGTTTGACTCCTAAACCACAGAAACATAAAATAATACATCTGTGTTTTTTTAAGCCGTTAAGTCTGTCATCATTTGTTATGACAGCAATACAAAGCTAATTCACCACCAAAGTAATGTGTGTTTATCTTAGGAATTTTGGAAATTTGGGGAAATGTTTAAAAAGGAAACAAAAATCACCCAGAATTCTACTATCGCATAATATCCATTATTAACTGTTCAAGGTATATCCTTCCAGTCTTTTTTTTTCTTACAAAATTAAAGCACACCTTTAACCAATCTGTTTTTAAAAACACAAAGATAGGCTTTTCCCGATCAAAAGTTGGAATCATACTTCACGTGATATTTTTATAATCTGCTTTTATTCTGTATTGTGTGACTATTTCCCCACGTTATTATATATTTTCTATAGCAGTGTTATTTAGGCTACATAATATTCCATCTCATAACTATAAGTTCAAAATTATGTTTAAAAGTCTTTTAAAATTGACTATGTTGCATTCAATTATTAAGTTGTAACTATAGATTATATTCATTTATATATTATAACGCAATATATATTACATTTATATATTATAACACAATGAATACATTTATATATTATAACGCAACTAGGTTGTATTCACTTATAAATCTGTGCCAATATGTATTACCACTGGTTATTTTTCCAACACCTTGTCTTTTCATTTCCCACTCAAAGATCTTCCCATTCAGAAGCTGCAGATATATCATCATGACCTATGATGAGTCATGTGTTGGCCAGCAGATGTCAGGATAGAAAAGGTCAAAAGGTCTATGGACTACCTCAATACAAGCATACATATTGTACTTCATAGCTTAGTTATATCTAACTCACCAGGGTCTCCCTCTGGAAAGAAGAGTTCGTTCAATTTTCCATCTAAGATAGGAATCCATTGAGCTCCATCTCTCACAGAGGGCAATCCAGGCTTTGCCTTATTTGTCCCAGTGACTGAGAGCATTCTATAACATTAGACAGCTTGTTCATGTTAAGGAAGCTCTTATTAATAGAAAATATACCCTCCTATCAAACCCAAGTTTGCCCCCCTCTAATTTCTACTCACTAGTCTAGTTAACCCTCAGCAGCAATACACAATAACCTCTTCTCCACAGTAGCTCTTCAAATATTTGAAGACAGCATTTATAACCTCGACATGTGTGAATCTCCTGAAGGAATGTTGGGACTTTGAGATCATGACTGAATGGTAATGAAATGTGGTTTCTCTTAAAGACAAGTCATATGAGCATTCTGTTGCCGATCTTCAGAGAAATGTCAAGCAATTCACTTACAACTCAGAAGGCAACAAACAGAGCAATTCCTCTCTCTCTCAGGGCTTCATTTTCTTGGATCTAAATTTCGAGGTCCTGGAGATACTAAAAATATTTCCAGAAAGCTGGAGTTAAAAATGGAGATACTAAAAATATTTCCAGAAAGCTGGAGTTAAAAATGCTTTCCTCTTCATGGAGGAAGACCAGGCGCTATGCAGGGATGTATCCTTCTAGAGGAGCACAGGCTAAGAATGGGGTAGAGAAAAATGGGCAGAAACTGTCTAGTGTTCTGTTACTCTGTTTCCACTTTGTTACTCACCTAGCCTTGATTGTAGTCCTAGTAAAATATTCCAATCTTGACTCAACTGTTATCTAGGTATTCAAATAAGGATCATAAAGCCTTTGGTGGTTGAAGGGCAGAATTATCCTCCTGGAAGCAGTACTTAGCAATAGAGCTTTAAGGTAGGGATTGCAAATAAGCGTCTTTAATGCCAATAGCAATCAATTAGTAGTGGCTGCCTGGAGTACTGTTGAGAAAGATTCTGAGGCCATATCCAGATTCAACAGAAAAGTATGCTTTGATCAGTTACTGCTATAGATCACTACTATGACAGAGGGAGAAGCATAGATGAATGATGAGTACCATCCTTGCCCTAAAGGAAGTTGCACATCAAGGAACAAGGGTTAAAACCTTGGAGAGGGCTTCCCTGGTGGCGCAGTGGTTGAGAGTCTGCCTGCTGATTCAGGGGACACGGGTTCGTGTCCTGGTCCAGGAAGATCCCCCATGCCATGGAGCGGCTGGGCCCATGAGCCATGGCCGCTGAGCCTGCGTGTCCGGAGCCTGTGCTCCACAACGGGAGAGGCCACAACAGTGAGAGGCCAGAGTACCACAAAAAAAAAAAAAAAAAAGAAAAAAAAAAAAACCTTGGAGGATCTAAGTTTTCTTTAATTAAGAAAGAAAATATTCATTAAGAAAGTAAATATACTAAAGAAGCCATCACCTTACAATTTCTCACCATAATTTTTCTAAGACATTTGCCTCTATTTCCTTCAAATATTCATCACTCAGCATGGTTTTCAGATATTTTGACATCCAGATTATCCACCATGGGGGTACCTTCTAAAATGTTATGCCCAGAATTCCCTGGAAAGTGGTGGAGTAGGAAACAACACAGCCAAATATACCCCCAAGTAATACTGGAAATAAAGAGAATTAAAACCACAAAGAAGCAAAATTAGCCTCAAACACTTTTATCAAATCCATGAAAAATCTAACAAGTATGACACCTCTGAAAAGGAGAAGCAGGCAAAAATCTTAAGATGACCCCAGTGGCAGAAACTCCAGTGTGAGGATAAACACATTTTTATCCTGTGTCTTTTTAAAGATTGATAACAATTATTGCTGAAACAATAGGGAAAACACTTCATTAAGTAATATTTAAGAAATCAGACTTATTTGGAGAGAAATGTAATAGTAGAGTTTTATATACTTATTTGGAGAGAATGAAATAGTAGAGTTATATATATATATAAAATAAAAAGTACCAAGCGTGAAACACAATTATAAATGTTCAACATATTCTTGGACTATTCTAATTTATTTTTCTACCTACCTGATTACTTTTCCAATGTACATGAAACCAAAAGTCACAGGACAGAATGGAGTTCAGCAGTGTCTAGTCTTCCTTTGGAGAACTGTGTGATCTCTAATAAAAAGCCGTGCTGTTCAAAGGCCTCTTACGGTCCCAGGAGTCGCTCTCCAGGCTGTGCACAACAGACACTTGGAGAGTTGTGGGATTTTGCGCTTGATGTTTTGTTTTGTTTTGACTTGTTTATTGTTGTTTTTATTAATTCCAAAGTTTGGCTGATTAAATCAAGCTCTCTGGCTAAAACAGCCTCTCTAGGGTACTCTAATAAGAAGCCACATTGAGTCCTAGCTAAATTCTAATACAGTTTAGCCTGCTTCTTCTCACTTCTCTGACCACTACTCAGCCCGGCATTCCAGCTGGTAGAGTGAAAATTGACCGTTGAGCTGGGAAAATTAAATTCTTCCTGCACTGTTTTATCAGATAACTTCTCTCTGTTCCCAGTTCAGCCATGACCCAGTCCTATCTCGTTTATGCACATTGCAGATGATGTGCCCAAACTAGGAGAACATAAGAGAAGCAAGGTGCCAAATAAAGGCTGGGAGGTCAAACGCATCAGGAATAAAGTATTTCTTCAGTCCTGTTCATCAGTCCAGAGCTGCGAAGACTTGGTTCCAAGAGTGCACATGTTTTTAACAAAGTAAGAGTGGTACATTTTTGGCAGATGGCAAGATAAAGTCCACTTGCTGAAGAAGCCACTCCTTCTTTGATGTGGGTAATTATGACCTCTTGGGGCACATACCAACCTTATCAAAATCCATCTCGGTTGTGCTCTCTCTCGTAAAAATGCCTCCTGTTGCTTTAGTATTAGTGTTGCTTTCATGCCAACAGTGTTCCTGACACTGTGTAATGCCGGGAAGACAGAGTTCTGCACCAGTGACTTGAAACTTAAATAAGACAGACCCAGAAATTGAGACATAAAACTACAAGTGAGAATGTGGGAAGATTTGAAGACTGTAAGTCTTATTTTCCTGTTTCTTCATCTTTCCTTGCGCTATTCATTAATCCATGCAGTTAAATTTTTTTCTCCTTATTTTTTTCCTGTGCTACAGAATAAAACTTGCTGACTGTAAGGGAGAATTTTTTTCCCCAAAATGCCAAAGTACATAAAGAAAAAATTGAGAGTTCCCTCTCACAGTTCCAGTGCTAACAGTGAGGTGTGTGTTATTCAAGATTTTTTTCCTATGTATATACTGTACATGACTTTCAGTGTTGCTATTTAAAAAAAACAAAAAAAAAACAGTTTTACACAGAGACATTCACACAAAATGAGTTTTATGAAGATTTTTAGGAGAGAAGCTTTAGGTCAGTCCACTAGATTCAGAGGAAAAAGAACCAAAGGATTAGTATGGGCAGTAAGAATAGAGAACATGAAACTAGGAGATGAGAGAAAAGTCTAAAGCCATCAACAAATGGAGAATTAAAGGAAGACTTCACTGCGATCCAGAGAGTTAAACAGAGGCTACAAAAACAATAGAAAGAAAAGAAAGAAGTCTATTTTATTCTCAGTGGTATACCCAGGGCCTAGAATAGTAGGTGTTTAATAACCATTTATCTACTAAATGAATACACTATAATCTCACTTCCATTGCGTAGCCTAGATCAAATGAGAACCTAGGAAGGCAGGGACACATTGTAATAGTTAAGGAGACAAGAAATTAGCTCAAGAAAAGCATTTTGATAATGAAAAAGGTGACATTTGATACTGGCTTTTACATGTGGAAGAGAAAGTGTATAGAGATAAAGTTACATGAAAAAGGCAATATAGATTAAATGTAGCTGGTAATTACGGCAGACACAGAAGGAAACTATTCAGTATTTGTTAGGGAAGGCAGCCAGACCCGCTGAACTGGGGAGCCCAGGTGTGGAGTCCCACCGTGGGACAGACTCTTCCTATTGGGTTTTCTTATTCATCTTCAACCCTAAGAGGGAGGAACTCATTTATGGTATGGAAAGTGAAGTTCAGAAAGATTTGGTGTCCCAACTCTCTCAGCTAATACGTAACAGAATCAATTTTCAAACCCAGGCCTTAGTCCTCTAAGCCCAAGCCTCATTCTAAGAGACCAAAACTTTCTCCAGAGCATTAGGTGGTGGGAATGGACATATCAGATTGATAAATAGTAGCCTTAGCATCTTGCTACTCTGAGTATGAGGTAGGGACCATTGGCGTCGGCATCACCTGGAAACATAACCTTGGGCCGCACTCCAGAATCACTGAGGCAGCATCCGCATGTTAACAGATCCCTAAGTTATCTGTATGCATCTTAAAGTTTGACAAGCACTCCTATAGACCATCATATTACCTGGAACTCAGCACCACCTGTTCTGGGGAATTTTAAGAATTCTCTGCAACTGAAAAGCCTGTAAATAGTGAGAAGCTATTTTCCACTTGGTCCCTGACAAATTGCATACGGGACTCTCTTTAATTATTTCATCCCTGTTATGTGCATATCAGATTGTTCATATGGTGGAACAGAATAAAACAGGCCCAAGGCCACGACTGCTCCGATTTGGCACAGAGTGGGCAGTGCTTCTCAGCGGCATCCACCGAAAAGGCAATTTTCCACCCAAATTCATTCCTCTCCTTCCTATGCAAACACATATGACAGCCAATTTTAGCTCCCCCTCTACTGCTTAGACCTCAGAAACAGCCCGTCACAGGCTGTGCAAGTCGTGTGGGGATGGGAAAGTGTTTACTTTGGAAAGCCGCCCTGCATTTCTACGAACTGCTGGGCTTAGGTAAATGAGACCCAGAAGAGCGAGGGCTTCATCCTAGTGTGATCCCTCCCACTCCCTCACCCACAAGATGCAGCTGGCTCTGGACACCTGAAAGGTACAGAGTTCTCCAGGCTTCTGGGCTCTGCCATCAGCTACCCCATGGCCTTGAGAAAGCCACTTGTCCTTCCTGTGCCTCAACTGCCTCACCTGTAAAATGGGCCTCACCTAGTTCACAGGGACACTAGGAAAATTAGTGTTTTGTAAAGCGTTGAGATTCCCTAGATGTAAGTGGCTGTATATGTGTAAATGATTATCATTATTATTATTTTTACATAAAGTATGGATGACAGATTAAGCATGGGATTACACATCAGCCTCCTGGGGATGGTTGATTTCTGGATAAACAAAAAGTGCTGTAGACTGTTATTATCCACCCTCCTTTCCCATGCCTGTTCAGGGATGCACCACCATGTTTGCTACGCTAATAATACAGAAAGAATTCCTTAGTTCACCAGTGAATTCAATAAGATGGAAATGACTGAAGACTAGAAAATCCTTTGAGCTGTATATCTCCAGGATCAAGCAGAGCCTGCTACCCATGTGTATCGTAATCATCCAGTGAATGGGTATGGAGACAATTCTAAACCTAGTCTACCACAGAAACAAATGACCAAGTTAGTCCAATTAAAAGTTTGCATTTTCCTTTCAGACATACTATAAAGGAAAGTGTAAATAAATGCTAAGAGAAGTCTAAATCTCCCCCAGATGATCTCACCACACAACAAAAGTTAAGGAAATCTGTGGGGGATTAAGGCCACTTCTGTTCACTCTGAATAAAATTGAATCAGCCTCATAGCATATGTTCAGTCTTTCCATTTGCTAGGACCTTGCCGTGTGTGTGTGTGTGTGTGTGTCTGTGTGTCTGTAACAGGGTTGGAAGTCCCAGATGCCAGCCAGGCAGAGCTGCCACATGAAGAAAGCAGGAACTTTGGGGGGAATAGCTAAATAAGGGGCCCTTAATATGGAGTCCCACATTCCTGTGTGTCTGGGGGTCTGTGAACTCCCTGAAATAGCCTGAAGGCTTTTATGTCTATGTGAATTTTTCCAGGGAAAGGGATCACTGCTTTTAGAAATTTTCAACAGATTCTGTGGCCTAAAAGGATTAAGATCCAAATGCTTTCCTCCCACTTATTTCACTATTCTTGGACATACACAATTTCAGTTCCCCTGAAACCCTAATTCATACCACTTCCTGATATGGAAGTGATAACTGCATCTAATATCACGATTTTCCTAGAAATTCCTCTACTATGCTGATCATTTTTAGGAATAAGTTTGACAAAGTCAACGTGAGTCCTATAACCTGAATCTGGTTCTGATTTTATGTTTAGTTAGGGACACTTTGTTGTTCCAAACCTTTCTCCATTTGGAATAACATTTGTGCTCTGCTATCCAAGTTTTTTTGTTTTTTTTTTTTGCAGTACGCGGGCCTCTCACTGTTGTGGCCTCTCCCGTTGCGGAGCACAGGCTCCGGACGCGCAGGCTCAGCAGCCATGGCTCACGGGCCCAGCCGCTCCGTGGCATGTGGGATCTTCCCGGACCGGGGCACGAACCCGTGTCCCCTGCATCGGCAGGCGGACTCTCAACCACTGCGCCACCAGGGAAGCCCTATCCAAGTTTTTTACTGAACTTCTAATGCTTATGCTGTTCATTTAACTGCCCTTTCACCGTATTAAAATGAACAGACTATCATTGAAATTTGGTGGAGAGAGAGCTCTGTCTGAGAAAGTATGAATCTTTTATTTTATTTCAGATAAGCTCCTGGAAAATGTACATATTTTCCAAAGCAATCAATAAGAATTCACTTGGCAACTAAGTAATTCCACAGGCCCCAGTTCCCTTATGTGATTTATGACAGCTTCTCTTTCCAATAAAGTTGAGAGTACCTGGAGAATAGCTTCTCACCCAGCAGTTTTTAACTGTAGCTTCCAAGCTAAGCCAAGAATCAGAAAGGAGCACAATGGGATGCAAAAATTCAAGGAGTGAAAAAAAGAGACGGAACAAATTCTATTTGAAGGTGGAATATCCTCCTTAACTCACTTTCTAGCCCAATGATTCTGCATTTTTCACTGATGCAAATATTAATTTAAGTACTGGTTTATACCATAATTCAGAAAAGGTCCTGACAGCATTGAGTAGTATAAGAAATTTTATTCTTTAATTACACAAACCACCCTGGCGTAGTCCAAAGAACATTGGCCTGGGAGCTAGGGGGCTTGAGTCCTAGGCCACCACTTGCTTCCTATGTGAACTATCACTTTCTTATTTGTAAAATGAGGAGGATCTACCAGATGCCCTCCTGTTCTAAAATTCTGCATCCATGGAACGCTAGACAAATACTCTGAAGACTGTTTAGGAGCACCCCATTCAGGTTTCTGACGCCCTGGCTATCACAAAGAACATGTATTGAAATGCTGTTTTATGCTAGGAGCTGAGCCTCATGCAAGATGTTCAAAATAAAGAAGACAATATCCCTGCCCTTAAGTTGCCTCTTTCTCTGTGCCCGGAGACCACCCTCACCATTTCCCTGTGCAGCCCTACAAGGTGTGGAGCCCTCTCCTCTTCAGAACTGCACAGAGTGAGGTGCTGGAAATACAACAACCAAGCAGCCACTGACAGTGCCTACACAGAGCTGATACTTTTGGTGGGAGAAAATCAAGGAAGAAGCGAAATTTGTGGCCCTGAACCAAGATGGCGGAGTAGAAGGATGTACTCTTACTCCCTCTTGTGAGGACACCATAATCACAACTAGCTGCTGGACAATCATTAACAGGAAGACACTGGAACTCACCAAGAAAGATACCCCACATCCAAAGACAAAGGAGAAGCCACAATAAGACGGTAGGAGGGGTGCAACCACAGTAAAATCAAATCCCATAACAGTTAGGTGGGTGACTCACAGACTGGAGAACACTTATAGCACAGAAGTCCACCCACTAGAGTGAATGCTCTGAGCCCCATGTCAGGCTTCCCAACCTGGAGGTCTGGCAACGGGAGGAGGAATTCCTAGAGAATCAGACTTTGAAGTCAGTGGAATTTGATTGCAGGACTTCGACAGAACTGGGAGAAACAAAGACTCCGCTCTTGGAGGGAACACACAAAGTACTGTGTACATTGGGAACCAGGGGAAGGAGCAGTGACCCCAGGGGAGACTGAACCAGAAGTACCTGCTACTGTTAGAGGGTCTCCTGCAGAGGCGGAGGGTGGCTGTGGCTCACCGTGGGGACAAGGACACTGTCAACAGAAGTTCTGGGAAGTACTCCTTGGCGTGAGCCCTCCGAGAGACTGCCATTAGCCCACCAAAGAGCCCAGGTAGGCTCCAGTGTTGGGTTGCCTCAGGCCAAACAACCAACAGGGAGGGAACCCAGCCCCACCCATCAGCAGTCAGGCGGATTAAAGTTTACTGAGCTCTGCCCACCAGAACAACAGTCAGCTCTACCCACCACCAGTCCCTCCCATTAGGAAACTTGCACCAGCCTCTTAGATAGCCTCATCCACCAGAGGGCAGACAGCAGAAACAAGAAGAACTACAGTCCTGCAGCCTGTGGAACAAAAACCACATTCACAGAAAGATAGACAAGATGAAAAGGCAGAGGACTATGTACCAGATGAAGGAACAAGATAAAACCCCAGAAAAACAACTAAATGAAGTGGAGATAGGCAACCTTCCAGAAAAAGAATTCAGAATAATGATAGAGAAGATGATCCAGGACCTCGGGAAAAGAATGGAGGCAAAGATCGAGAAGATGCAAGAAATGATTAACAAAGACCTAGAAGAATTAAAGAACAAACACACAGAGATGAGCAATACAATAACTGAAATGAAAACTACACTAGAAGCAATCAATAGCAGAATAACTGAGGCAGAAGAATGGATAAGTGACCTGGAAGACAGAATGGTGGAATTCGCTGCTGCGGAACAGAATAAAGAAAACAGAATAAAAAGAAATGAAGACAGCCCAAGAGACCTCTGGGACACATTAAATGCAACAACATTCGCATTATAGGGGTCCCAGAAGGAGAATAGGGAGAGAAAGGACATGAGAAAATATTTGAAGAGATGATAGTCGAAAACTTCCATAACATGGGAAAAGAAAGAGCCACCCAAGTCCAGGAAGCGCAGCAAGTCCCATACAAGATAAACCCAAGGAGAAACACGCTGAGACACATAGTAATCAAATTGGCAAAAATTAAAGACAAAGAAAAATTACTGAATGCAGCAAAGGACAAATGACAAATAACATACAAGGGAACTCCCATAGAGTTCATCCAAAATGAAAATAAATAAGGAAACTTTAAATGACAATGATAAGAAGCTTTAAATGACACAATAGACCAGATAGATTTAACTGATATTTGTAGGACATTCCATCCAAAAACAGCAGATTACACTTTCTTCTCAAGTGCACAAGAAAATTCTCCAGGACAGATCACATCTTGGGTCACAAATCAAGCCTCAGTAAATTTTCCAAAACTGAAATCATATCAAGCATCTTTTCTGACCACAACATTATGAGATTAGAAATGAATTACAGGGAAAAAAATGTAAAAAACACAAACACATAGAGGCTAAACAATACGTTACTAAATAACCAAGAGATCACTGAAGAAATCAAAGAGGAAATCAAAAAATATCTAGAGACAAATGACAATGATCCAAAACCTATGGGATGCAGCAAAAGCAGTTCTAAGAGGGAAGTTTATAGCTATACAAGCCTACCTCAAGAAACAAGAAAAATCTCACATAAACAATCTAATGTTACACCTAAAGGAACTAGAGAAAGAAGAACAAACAAAACACAAAGTTACTAGAAGGAAAGAAATCATAAAGATCAGAGCAAAAATAAATGAAATAGAAACAAAGAAAACAATAGCAAAGATTAATAAAACTGAAAGCTGGTTCTTTGAAAAGATAACAAAATTGATAAACCATTAGCCAGACTCATCAAGAAAAAGAGGGAGAGGACTCAAATCAATAAAATTAGAAATGAAAAAGGAGAAGTTACAACAGACACCACAGAAATACAAAGCATCCTAAGAGACTACTACAAGCAACTATATGCCCATAAAATGGACAACCTGGAAGAAATGGACAAATTCTTAGAAAGGTATAACCTTCCAAGATTGAACCAGGAAGAAATAGAAAATATGAACAGACCAATCACAAGTACTGAAATTGAGACTGTGATTATAAATCTTCCAACAAACAAAAGCCCAGGACCAGGGCTTCCCCAGTGGTGCAGTGGTTAAGAATCTGCCTGCCAATGCAGGAGACATGGGTTTGAGCCTTGGCCCGGAAAGATCCCACATGCTGCAGAGCAACTAAGCCTGTGCACCACAACTACTGAGCCTGCGCTCTACAGCCCATGAGCCACAACTACTGAGCCTGCGTGCCACAACTACTGAAGCCTGCACGCCTAGAGCCCGTGCTCCACAACAAGAGAAGCCACCACAATGAGAAGCCCGTGCACCACAGCAAAGGGTAGCCCCCACTCACTGCAACTAGAGAGAGGCCGCGCGCAGCAACGAAGACCCAATGCAGCCAAAAATAAATAAATAAATAAATAATAAATTTTAAAAAAAAGGTCCAGGACCAGATGGCATCACAGGTGAATTCTATCAAACATTTAGAGAAGAGATAACACCTATCCTTCTCAAACTCTTGCAAAAAATGAAGAGGAAGGAACACTCCCAAACTCATTCTGTGAGGCCACCATCACCCTGATACCAAAACCAGACAAAGATACTACAAAAAAAGAAAATTACAGACCAATATCACTGATGAATATAGATGCAAAAATCCTCAACAAAATACTAGCAAACAGAATCCAACAACACATTAAAAGGATCATACACCATGATCAAGTGGAATTTATCCCAGGGATGAAAGGTATCTTCAATATATGCAAATTAATCAATGTGATATACCATATTAACCAATTGAAGAATAAATACCATATGATCATCTCAATAGATGCAGAAAAAGCTTTTGACAAAATTCAACACCGATTTATGATAAAAAATCTCCAGAAAGTGGGCATAGAGGGAACATACCTCAACATAGTAAAGGCCACATATGACAAACCCACAGCAAACATCATTCTCAGTGGTGAAAAACTGAAACCATTTCGTCTAAGATCAAGAACAAGACAAGGTTGTCCACTTTCACCACTATTATTCAACATAGTTTTGGAAGTCCTAGCCATGGTAATCAAAGGAGAAAAAGAAATAAAAGGAATACAAATTGGAAAAGAAGAAATGAAAATGTCACTGTTTGCAGATGACATGATACGATACATAGAGAATCCTAAAGATGCCACCAGAAAACTACTAGAGCTAATCAATTTATTTGTTAAAGTTGCAGGATACAAAACTAATGCACAGAAATCTCTTGCATTCCTATACACTAATGATGAATAATCTGAAAGAGAAATTAAGGAAACACTCCCATTTACCATTACAACAAAAAGAATAAAATACCTAGGAATAAACCTACCTAAGGAGACAAAAGACCTGTATGCAGAAAACTATAAGACACTGATGAAAGAAATTAAAGATGATACCAACAGAGGGAGAGATGTACCATGTTCTTGGATTGGAAGAATAAATATTGTGAAAATGACTATACTACCCAAAGCAATCTACAGATTCAATGCAATCCCTATCAAATTACCAATGGCATTTTTTTACAGAACTAGAACAAAACATCTTAAAATTTGTATGGAGATACAAAAGACCCCAAATAGCCAAGGCAGTCTTGAGGGGAAAAAACAGAGCTGGAGGAATCAGACTCCCTGACTTCAGACTATGCTACAAAGCTACAGTAATGAAGACACTATGGTACTGACACCAAAACAGAAACATAGATCAATGGAACAGGATAGAAAGCCCAGAGATAAACCCACACATCTATGGTCAACTCATCTATGACAAAGGAGGCAAGGATATACAATGGAGAAAAGACAGTCTCTTCAATAAGTGGTGCTGGGAAAATTGGACAGCTACATGTAAAAGAATGAAATTAGAACACTCCCTAACACCATACACAAAAATAAACTCAAAATGGATTAGAGACCTAAATGTAAGACTGGACACTATAAAACTCTTAGAGGAAAACAAGAACACTCTTTGACATAAATCACAGCAAGATCTTTGTTGACACACCTCCTAGAGTAATTGAAATAAAAACAAAAATAAACAAATGGGACCTAATGAAACTTCAAAGCTTTTGCACAGCAAAGGAAACCATAAACAAGACGAAAAGACAACCTTCGGAATGGGAGAAAATATTTGCAAACGAATCAACGGACACAGGATTAATCTCCAAAATATATAAACAGCTCATGCAACTCAATATTAAAAAAACAAACAACCCAATCCAAAAATGGGCAGAAGACCTGAATAGACATTTCTCCAAAGAAGACATACAGATGGCCAAGAAGCACATGAAAAGCTGCTCAACATCACTAATTATTAGAGAAATACAAATCAAAACTACAATGAGGTATCACCTCACACCAATTAGTATGGGCATCATCAGAAAATCTACAAACAACACATGCTGGAGAGGGTGTGGAGAAAAGGGAACCCTCTTGCACTGTTGGTGGATATGTAAACTGGTATAGCCACTATGGAGAACAGTATGGAGGTTCCTTAAAAAATAATAATAGGGCTTCCCTGGTGGTGCAGTGGTCGAGAGTTTGCCTGCCAATGCAGGGGACAGGGGTTCGTGTCCCAGTCCGGGAAGATCCCACATGCCGCGGAGCGGCTGGGCCCGTGAGCCATGGCCGCTGAGCCTGCGCATCCGGAGCCTGTGCTTCGCAACGGGAGAGGCCACAGCAGTGAGAGGCCCACGTACCGCAAAAAAAAAAAAATAATAATAATAATAATAGAATTGCCATATGATCCAACAATCCCACTACTGGGCATATACCCAGAGAAAACCATAATTCAAAAAGACACATGCACCCCAGTGTTCATTGCAGCACTATTTACAATAGCCAGTTCTTGGAAGCAACCTAAATGCCCATCGACAGACGAATGGATAAAGAAGATGTGGTACATATATACAATGGAATATTCCTCAGCCATAAAAAGGAATGAAATTGGGTCATTTGTAGAGATGTGGATGGATCTAGAGACAGAGTGAAGTAAGTCAGAAAGAGAAAAACAAATATTGTATATTAATGCATATATGTGGAACCTAGAAAAATGGTACAGATGAAGCAGTTTGCAGGGCAGAAATTGAGACACAGATGTAGAGAACAAACGTATGGACACCAAGTGGGGAAAGCTACCAGGGGGCGTGGGGATGGGGTTGTGATGAATTGGGTGATTGGGATTGACATGTATACATTGATATGTATAAAATTGATGACTAATAAGAATCTGCAGTATAAAAAAATAAATAAAATAAAATTTAAAAATTAAAAAAAAAGATGTGGCACGTATATACAATGGAATATTACTCAGCCATGAAAAGGAACAAAATTGAGTTATTTGTAGCCAGGTAGATGGACCTAGAATCTGTCATACAGAAGCGAAGTAAGTCAGAAAGAGAAAAAGAAATACCGTATGCTAATGCATATATATGGAATTTTAAAAAGTAGTACTGATGAACCTAGTGGCAGGGCAGCACTATAAACGCAGACGTAGAGAACAGGCTTGAGGGCATGGGGAGAAGGGGAAGCTGGGATGAAGTGAGACAGTAGCATTGATGTATATACACTACCAAATGTAGAATGGATGGCTAGTGGGAAGCAGCCACATAGCACAGGGAGATCAGCTTGGTGCTTTGTGATGACCTAGAGGGGTGGAATAGGGAGGGTGGGAGGGAGGCTCAAGAGGGAGGGGATATGGA
This sequence comes from Orcinus orca, assembly GCF_937001465.1. NCBI lineage: Eukaryota > Metazoa > Chordata > Mammalia > Artiodactyla > Delphinidae > Orcinus > Orcinus orca. The sequence goes on along the minus strand of NC_064569.1, from coordinate 33,722,565 downwards.
GATATATGTATACATATAGCTGATTCACTTTGTTGTACAGCAGAAACTAACACAACATTGTAAAGCATTTATACTCCAATAAAAATGTGAAAAAATATATATATATATCCCTGCCCTTAAAGAGCTCCCAATCCAACCACATACTATTAATATAATATTATGGGATTAAACTAGCAGAATCAGCCAAGTTCCATGAACACAAAGTAGGAGAGAAAAAGGCCAGGGCATTTGAAACAAAAGAGGTGACATGTGCAAAGTCACTGGGGTATGAAATGCCTGGGGGGGCTGGGGGAGGGCAAAATGCTCTCAAGACCTTGCCTCCCTCTCTACACCAGTGAACCAGCTCAGGCAATCTAAAAGGAAACCCCAAGGTCTCCTTATCTTTCTCCCTACAGCTTGTGTCTCCCCTACCTCCTTTATCTGGACCCATTTGGGCACCCTCTATTTCTAGAGCCAAACAAAAGGCGGCCCCACCCAGAGATAAGGGCCTACTGAAGTCTCCCCAGTTCATGCTCACTTACTTCTTTACTCTCTGCACCTTACCTCTCTCTGTGTTGTTTGTGCCTCATAGGAGGAAGTGTGGAACGGAAGACTGGGGTCACCTTTCTCCCTTTCTGCTACAGGGTAAAGAATTCTTTCACTTCCACACAATTTCCTGTTCAAATGTATTTCTTTTTTTCCCACTGTTCAACTTGATTGGCATCTCTAGAATAGCTCCTTCCTCCTCTCTCCATATCTTCCGTTGTAAAATAGTAACCAGATCTCTTCCCTGGGGATGTAGAGAGAGGAGGTAGAAAGTCTGGCCAAAGTACATTCCCATCAGTATTAATGGGTTGCTCTTCATAAAAGATGACATTACCAAAGGGGTTTTCTCTTTAAATTAGTTTTCTAGCAATGGCTCTGAGTTGGTACTAACTCATGTTTTTATCCCATCTCCCTTGGGACGAAGGTCAGCAACTGAGCCAACAGTACAAAATCCAGGATTCACACTTAGATCTTCCTGTCTAATGTACCTACTAAGATATGACATTAATTTATTAGTATCAAACTAGCAAGCACCTGAAACAACCTACAATTCTTATGCTATTGGTTAGAGTAAACTTTTCCAATAGTATTTGGTCAAATAACAGATATTCTCCCCCAAAAAAGTTTTGTAATGAAATAATTTGGGGAAATCCTGGGTTTAAAAAGTTAAGCAGTCCCTACTACAGGACTTCTCAGAGCCTTTAATGTGCTACTTTGGTTTGTAAATCTTCAAGAAAATGGGTCACAAATTTATTGGACCCTTTATTCCCAGAGGATGTATGAATCACCCTGCGGAACTGTTAAAAATCTAGATTGCCAAGCCCGACTCCCAGAGACTGGGAGTCCACAGCAACCCTGGAGTCTCTATTTTAACAGACACCCCAGGAGGCTCAGATGCAGACGACCAGCACGTTTAGAAACACTGATCTGGACAGTTTCCCTAAGTAGGCTCCTCAGAATACACTTTAGGAAATGCAAATGCTGGTGTAGGGAATTAACTCAAGTTTAGTAAAAAAAGACGTGTTGATTTGTTCCACTACACAATGGTTCTCATTCATATTAATTTGAACCAGTTTTCTTATAGCTTCAAGATAAGACCTCATTAATGAAAAGGGGGCAAACCAGCAATAGAATTGAAAGAGGGCAGCTAGCTATTGGCAACAAGACCCCAAGATTCTGGCATCCAAAAGTAATTCTAGCAGAGCTAATAGTACTAGTGTCAAGATGTTCATTGTTGAGTTTATTTTTAAATATGATCATCCAAATCTAGACAGACTTTCTCCAACATCTTTTTAAAGGCAGAGAAAGAAGAGAACACTATATTTGGGGTGGGGGGTGTAAATTTAAACCATGTTAACACTTGGCATATTGTCAAGTTTGGTCCCTAGGTTTTCATGAACGGTGACAATTAACCACTAACACTTCTGAGTTATCAGTAGTCAAGTACCAGAAAGTAAACATACCAAAGGGATTTTGATTCTTTTGAATCAACAGTATGTGAAATGGGTCATAGCTGTAGTGAGACAAAGTAAGGTGTTAAATACACACTGGAGCAGTGTCAAATTGAAGAGTATTCCTACTACCTCAGTAGGACCTACTCCAGACTCAATCGCTAATTAAGAAACAGGACCTCGGGGTACACATTGGCAGGCAGCGCTTTGGTAAACTGAAATCAATAATCCAAAGAGGGAAAATGCAGTGTTCTTAAAATGTAGAGTAACTATATTCTAACTGGTTCTCTGGTAAGAGTGCTATGATTTAATATAGGTAAGATTCATTTTCTGAGGAGAATTAAAAATAGGTTTTTAAAATCTTATAAAGTTATCAACTTAAAAACAATATTTCATTTTAAAAGGAAGGAGAAAAATTTTGTAAAATGAACTGAACATTATTAACATAAGTTTATTCCATTTATATTATGACTTTAAAATTCAGTTCTAAGACTTTTAATGCTGACATTATACAGAACTGAATATTTGAGTGAGGACAGATTGGGTGAGTTCACTAGAGACTATTTTTATTTGACTTCTTTCAAAGATAGTAACTATGGGCACTGAAATATCTAGCTAAGGAGTTCCCCTTTTACATACTCTGGAATCTTATTAAATGTATTATCAAAGCTATGAGGGAGTTTTAGAGATGATGAAATCTGTATTATCAAAAGACTTTCATTCATAAGTTACAGAAACTTAACGTGGCTTGAGCCTGTTTCTCATCCAACTAAAATACCAAATGCTTACCTGACCTTAAGAATCTTGTCTCTCTGCCTCCCTCAGCTCTGCTTTCCTTTTTCTTGGCATTATTCTTGGGGCAAGCTCTCCACAAATGACTAAAATGGCCCTTTGGCTACTCCAGGATTATATTTTACTAGCCTAGCAACAAAGTAAAAAAGCAAAAGGTCTTCTCCCAATAGTTTCAGCCAATGGAATAATGTAAATATTTGACAACTGGCTTTCCAGAAAAAAAATTCTGGTTTGTAGCATTCGCCAATTTCCATGGTGTAAGTACTCCTACGGTGGCCAATTTCAAACTACTAACTTGACATCACTAAACGTGGAGTTGGGAAGGGCACTAGTCCATCATACAGTCATCCCTTGGTGTGGCTGGGAGATTGGTTCCAGGACCAACCCCTCGGATACTAAAATCCGTGGATGCTCAAGTCCCTTATATAAAATGGCTATTAGAGTTGACTTCTATCCAGGGGTTTCCAATTTTAATTGCAGTCATCTGTTGGTTGAATCCGCGAACGTGGAACCCTTCAATACGGAGGGTGGATTGTTTAGTATTTCCACCATACATAAAGGTACGACACGCATATATAACTTTAAGAGAATAGATAATAATAAAATAGAGTACTATAACTAGAAAGCTGTAAATTTTGAGTATTCAGTACCTTTATTTTAACAGAATTTAATTGTAAATCCATATAATCTAATTTTTTAATAATAGCTACGTTTAACAACTGATTGGCAAAATTCCTAGAAATTAACATTGGCTCTTGCAGGCCCTGTGAGCCAGTTCCATCAGAAATCCAGGAGGACTGTTCACAAGAGCCTGGCTTGGGCCACACACCCACATTTAGACCCATCTCTGAGGCAGAGGGGATGTGGTGCTCTGACTGGCCAAGCCTGGTCATGTGCCTTGGGATAGAGTTAGACTGCAAGGTGTAGGCTGGGAAAGAGTCTGTGATAGTGGGAAAGAGTGGTTCTGCAACACATAATGACAAAAACAGGCAAGGCAGCCAAAACAACAGACATCCATGTCAACAGGTGAAATACCTCCCATATAGATAAGTAGGGTAAGCATAGGATTTGTGGTCCACTTTGAGAGTAAGGTAAGATGCTAGTAATTATTGTGTTGGAACCAAATAAGGAATCTAAGGCCCACGCAGGCTAACTGGCGGGCTTAGAATCTCACACATCAGTAAGTACCAGGACCAGGACTAGAGACCAAATTTCCTGACTGCCAATTTAACGCACTCTAAAGAGCTTCTCAGTTGTAATGGCGTTCCATTTTTCTTTCTTTGGAAAGGTTATCTAATAGAAAATCTCCAAAAATAAAGAATCAGAGCATACTTAGTTGTTGAAATTAACTGAAATCTGCTTTTTCAATCTATGTTTTATACTTTCTACCTTTTGAAGTTTCTTATCCAATGTTTTAGTTTACCATTTATTACTGGTGGGAATATAGAATTCTGAGAAAAATTTGACAAAACTAACAAAAGCCTTAAAATCCTATATACCCTTTGATCTAACACTTAACTTCTGTGAATTAGTTTAAGGAACAAATCACTGATGTGCTTAAAAATTTTGCTTTAAGGATATTTATTGCAGCATTATTAATAAGAGTGAAAAAATAGAAATAACTTAAATGGTCAATAGTAGACAAATATTTACAGAAATCATAATACATCAGTCCACTAAAGAGCCATAAAAATGAGGCAAACCAAAAAAAAAAAAAAGAAAAAGGAATTGACACAGAAGAGTCCATAATATATGATCACATATTTTTGTAGGAGGAAAATATGACCAAAAGGATAGACCATACCAAGATATTAACAGTAACAATCTCTACATTGAACAAAAGTTGTTTTTGTATTTTTTAAAGATTATTATTTTGTTTCTTTTTAAAGATTAATAATTATACAAGCTGCTCAATTATTTTTTAAATTACTGTGCTCTGTCCACTGTAATGTTCTGACTTTCTTCACATCTCCATTGCTGCATTCATCCTGCTGTAAAATCAGTTTAAAACTTTTTAGCTGAGATGGATCCACCATGCGGCAAAAATAAAAGAAATGAGAAGAGTTTTAAAAACACAACTCAAGGAAAATCTCTATGTAAAAATTCAGTAAAAGAAGCCTGATTTCCCTAACCTGCAAACACTACAATTTACAACTCTGTGCTGACTTTTCCACAATTGTTCTAATTTTATTTTATACTGCCTACTTTGGGAAACTTTTGTAAAACAGCAGAAATAGACGTCAACTCAGATTATTTCCAAGAATCTCGTTTCCCACATAAAGGATGAATTCAGAATGACATGGACTTTTAAGAATCCAGCAAAGACAGGTTTGAAAGACTCTCCAAATACAGTTTAGAAAAGAGTCAAAAGATCGAATTTTGAATTCATTTAACCAGAGGAAATTGAAGAAATAAAATTAACTAAAGGATATGAGACAGGGAGGGGAAGATTATGGTAAATGATTCCCTTTAAATTCACTTAGGGACTTCCCTTGTGGCGCAGTAGTTAAGAATCCACCTGCCAATGCAGGGGACACGGTTTCGAACCCTGTTCCGGGAAGATCCCATATGCCATGGAGCAACTAAGCCCGTGTGCCACAACTACTGAGCCTGCGCTCTAAAACCCACAAGCCACAACTACTGAGCCCATGTGCCACAATACTGAAGCCCACGTGCCTAGAGCCTGTGCTCCACCACAGGAGAAGCCACCACAATGAGAAACCCGCGCACCACAATGAAGAGTAGCCCCTGCTCGCCACAACTAGACCCCACGCACAGCAACAAAGACCCAACACAGGCATAAATAAGTTTATAAATAAATAAATAGATAAATTCACTTAAAGGAAAGCTTATAAATGCAAATTTTAAAACACACAAATGCACTTTGATTTTGCAAGTCATAATGAATTTTAGGCTACCAAACTCATCTAATTGAAAATGAAATATCCACCAACACACATAACAAGGAGCCCCTGAAATTAGAAATCCATTTCCCTAGAAATGTGTTTATTTTGCCGTTAAATAGTAAGTGACAGAGTGAAAGAAGAAAGAAGGACGCTTCTAAAGAAATGTTAGCTTCAGGGCCCAGATTTTTAAATTACAGCTATTGCATCAGAAAGAGGACTGTACTTGGAAATTGAAAAGAAGAATTTGGGTACTGGCTTTGCAATTTACCAGCTCTATTACCTTGGAAAAATAACTTTACTGCAGTATTTCAGTCTTAAAATATGTATAAAATCGTAACAACTATATAGCTGTTATAGTAAGCAAAATGACTGGTATATATGGGATGCTCAATAAGTATTGGTTAATGAATTAAGGGTGTTTGTGAGATTACTTTGCAAACTGTGTAGACAACAGTACTTCCATAGCACTTAACAGCACCTGACACAATGACACATATTACTCACTTATATTTTGTTTTCTGCCTCCCGCCAACTAAATGCAAGCTCTATGAAAGCAGGAATTTTTTTGCCTTTTCTGGTTTTGCTTCTCAATTGTCTTCACCTTTCAATTTAAATTTAAATTTAAAACAAGGATCTCAGGGGTTTCAGGCCCTCTGTCCTCATGTAATCTTGATGACCAGACTAATATATCTATAGCAGAAAGCGCTCATGGCTCTGATTACCAAAACCTTAACATAGTGAACACAATTTTCTCTTAATAAGAATTCTGTCCTGAGCTCGGTAAAATGTGTATAAACTGCACCAGTACACATCTTGGGATGAGAAAGCTCGGGAAGATATAAGGTAGACCAACCTATATTTTCAGTAAGAAGCTGACCTCCCCTCCCTTTGAGCATAAGCTCCAGGAGGGCAGGGATCTTTCTCTGTTTGGTTCCCCCCTTTACTCCAGCATCTGGTACAGAGCCTTGCATACTGTTCTTCAATAAGCATTGTGAAAAGAAACATTTTGGGGGTGAACCTAATCTGAAACCTCTGATTAGGTTTCAGAATACAAAGCTGCTCTTGGACAGTGAAAGGCAAGTCTATGTGATGGGCCTGGAGTCCGAGACGATTATCCTAATCTTAATGGAGTAGGATAGTGACAGAGGCTGAGCTGTAAAGAAAGAGAAATATTAGTATGTAACTGAGGAGAAGAAAATTCCTCTCCTCCTGGGTTGATCATTCTTAGAAATGGAAGCCTGAAGATGATGGAGCCATGTTAGGCTACAGATCCCAAACCAAGGTGAACACACGTAAAAATAAATCTTCGAGGAAGAATGAACTTGGTTTCTATGTTTTAAAAGGCAGCTGGGCAGAATTGTCACCCTCTCTTAAAATAATTTGCTCTTGGTCACCTGGAAAAACTGCAACAGAGAGAAAACAGACTAAAATCAAATTTCCCCACTTAATGCCTTAAAGCAGCTTCAATTTTAGCTATGTCACCAGAAAAATATATTCTTTTATTCTCTCAGACAAGTTCAGTTGTCTCAATGCTTTCTTCGTGTGCATTCATGACAGATAATTAAAGAGCAGTTGGGAAACTGCACTCACGAAAGTGGCAAGGTACCTTTTTTTTTTTTTTTCGGTACGCGGGCCTCTCACTGTTGTGGCCTCTCCCGTTGCGGAGCACAGGCTCCAGACGTGCAGGCTCAGCAGCCATGACTCACGGGCCTAGCAGCTCCGCGACATGTGGGATCCTCCCGGACCGGGGCACGAACCCGTGTCCCCTGCATCGGCAGGCAGACTCTCAACCACTGCGCCACCAGGGAAGCCCGCAAGGTATCTTTTAAAACCTCTTAGAGTTACCTGAAAAGCCTCACTCATCTCAGAAGTTGAGACTTCCTCAGTTTCCCTAATTGTTGACACCTCAAGGAGATAATTAAAGTTAGCTCTGCTCTGTACGGTGGTGCTCTCAAAATACAGTGTTCCTTTCAGACGTGTGAGCGTAAAAAGAAGAGAAAGTTGCATTTCCTTTTAAAACGGGTGCACAGACTCCTAGTAAAGCCCCATAGAGATTTCCTGTAAAGCAAGGAGCTGCAAAAAGGCCCAGTTTCCTGCCATAAACAGTGACACAGATTAAAATGAAGACCTAAATTATACCCCTTGTAAAGTAACGTGTGTGGCCACTCTTGGTCAACATCATGGAAATTGGAATGTCTCTTTTATCCTTCTGAACTTTCCTGCAGTGACTCCCCAGGCAGGAATGCACTTGGCAAGATTTCTAGAAAGAAAAGAAAGACTTCAGCTTTGAAATTACTTGACATGAATTAATAGGAGCTTCAGATGGAGAAAATGGAAGCCGCTGGCCAAAGCTCAGGTTGCGTCATTGAGATGTAGACCTGGGTACCATGGGGTGGGGGTGGGGGCATCATCTCTAACCATCATTGGCAGAGCAAACGGGCTAGAGACACACGCAAATAACAAGTCCACGTGGCGATGGCTGCAAGAGCAGAGCTGCGGCATAAGGCAGGATCTCGCCCAACGAACATTACCACCGAGGTTCTCTAAAACCAGCTACACAGTCAGAGCCAAAGCCCTACTCTCGAAACTATGAGCAGCTTTCTAATAGTCGACAAAACTCAGACAGTGGTCTTGAAAAGCCAAGCCAAAAAAATTCTCACACAATAAAACAGAGGACTTTGCCTCCAAGATTGTGTTCTACATTTAAAATGTTCTCCTAAAAACTACTTTTAACAATTAGATATTCTATCAAAAGATACTGTATACTAACTGTATGTGATCTTTGGAGGAAAAAAAGACAGTAATTACTGGAATATCCTTGGGTTTTGACTGGAGTCATGGCTACAGAAAAAGAGTCCATGTGGCAGCGTTGGCTTCACTGTCTGGGACCAGGACTCTGCAGATAGAAACTCTATGTAATCAGTCCATTCACATTTTAATTGCACTGTGGTTTAATTGTAAAACTTGTAATTTGAAAGGGATTGGTTGGTATGAAACCCGACAGTATTTATCTTAACACTTTTATTCTTTCCATAGACCATTCTCTCACAATTAGAATGATGAGTAATTGATTTCTTGACCTGTCACAAGTCTCTGATGAATAATCAATCTATTGATTTAGTGATTTTATTTTGTAATTTACTTTTAAATATAATAAAAAGGAGAGACGGAATTCTTCCAAGAAGTTTTTTTTTTAAATGAGCCTTATTTAAATGGTGTTTAAAATAATACACAAAAGTACTAAAATAATTCAAAGTTATATTGTCTACTCCATTTTCACTCATGACATTTCAGTGACTGAGGACCAGGCTAAGTAATGACATGAAAAATAGGTGGGAAAACAAAGAAGCAAGACTTTGATAAAACAGGTTATTTCTATACTTGGATTTAGCCAGTTCATCTGCCTGATATTCTGACCTGTGTGTTTTTCCAAAGATTTTCTTAGCGATAACTGAGGTATACTGAAAGGAACTCGGTAAGCAGAATCCTTTTTTAAAAAAGTATGAATTTGGCTATTGATGACCTGTGTGGTCAAGTCACAACCTCTCTAAGTCTCATGTGTAATATGGGGTAAATAATTCAAACTTCACAATGTCATGTTGGGGAGTCAATAAAATAACTCGTGAAAATATTGTTAAGTACAAACCATCTGTGGTTGGATGTTAAATTCTAAACGAGGGTCCCATTCAGTTGAGGAAAACCTAGACCACAGCAGCTGATGCATCACTTCCTGCAGCCCACTCTGGGGTACTCTGAGCCTCTCAGAGAAGTAGGAGTTCTGTGGGCTACAGGGCAGGTGAGCAGCAATGCTGAGCAAGAAACCCAGGGCAGTGTCCTCGGGTTGTCTTATAAACCAAAAAGCTATCAGGTATTTACTCTGTATCATGTACTCTCAAAAGCATTTTGCATATGTTAACCTATTTATACCTGACAACAACCATCTAAGGTAGAGTTACCATCATGATCACCCTTCTTTTCCAGGTTGAACAACTGAGACAAAGAAAAACACAAAGAGACTCGAGGTCACCGGGCTCCACAGAAGCAGAACACAAACCCAAGAGCTGAGGCTTGGGAGCTTGGGTCCCAGTGCCTCTCACGCCCCTTCCATCAAAGATCAAGTTTCCATGCCTGAGCAGTGCTGAGAGGACCAAAGAGGCCTGGAGTCTGTACAGAGAGCCCCAAGCAGCTGGGCAAGGGATCCTGGGGACTGGGGGCAGTGGTCAGGCCAGTGGTTATCAGTGGTGGTGACCAGATTCAAGTGCGGAAGAGGAGAACAGGGTCAGGGCACATTGCATGAACCTCGGCAGACAGAGCAAGGACAGAGGCTGAGCCCCAGGGACAGAACAGGACCAGACTTTTCCCTCGGCTGGAAGTGAGCACCGTGCTGTGTAGGCGAGGTGGAAGGAGCCCCTGGAGAAGGGCAAGAAGGAACCACTAAGACAAAGCATTACCAAAAGCAGAAGAGACTCCAATGTTATTCGTCAGCAAACCAAGTGTTTCCTTCCTTAAGGGAGCTTGGAGCCTGAAGGCCCAGATCAGGTCATGTAGGAAAATAAATCTACAGGCGTGTACCCACCCAAGATCTTCTGCTCACTATTCCCTCTACGTGGAATGCTCTTCCCCACATCCTTACAATCTTTCTCTCGCTTTGTTCAGGTGTCTGTTCAAATGTCACCCTGGGGAGCTTTCTATGTCCTGCTTTCAAATACCAAGCACCATCTGTAATTACTTCATTTATTATCTTTCCTTCAACTAGAATGTTGAAGGGCTTTGTCTCCTTTCCTGCTTTACTCTCCATGCCTATAACTGTGCCTAGTGAATAACAGATGCTCCGTGGTGTTTGTTGACTGACTGAATGGATCAGAATGTGTTCACATCAACCCCAAGGTGAACATATTTAGGATAACAGCTAGAAGGGAGCTTAAAGTTCAAACTGACGAATCCCAAATCTTTTTTTCCTTTTAATCAGTGGAATGCCTTCTTTAAAGACTGGATATAAGTGGGGAAAGCCCTATTAGCTCTGCTTGAACCGTGAAAGTGAGGGAGAGGCACTTTCTAGTAGGAATCATAGAGAATGGTTTAGAGAACACTTCTCTAGACCAACTGCTTCATTTTTGATTGAGGAAATTGAAGCTCAGAGAGGCTATAAAATTTGCTGAAAGTCACTAAGTCGAAAAGTTAGCTCTCAGGAACTCCAGTCTAAATGAATACCATATTTGCAAGTTACCTGTTTTGTATTGGGCAGAGTGGAGGTTCTGGTTCCAGAAGCAAGCCCCTTGTTTAGATTTTGTGTGATGGCGACTCTGCCTGCAGACTCCATGAGTCATGCAATTTCTTGAAAATTATAAACTCAGGCTCTGGGTAAAGAGTTTCATTTCTTCCTTGTTGTTGTTCTAATAACGAAAATTTGGCAGACACGGCGAATGGCGCGACGTGAGTTTGTCCTATCTTCTTAGTACTGTTTCCCTCACCAAGCCCTCCCTGGCACACCCAGGATCTTAGCCTCGTCTCTTCTGGCAGCTCAGTGATATTCCTCTCTCCCCTGGTCTTCCCCTCCCTTGTATGAAGTTGGGCCACACATGTTCCACATCTGTCAGAATGCCCTCCAGCAGCTACACACTCCAAAATACTTACATACACAATTCCTCCTGAGTATGTGCACGTGGCACTCTCTCTCTCACCCTCCTTCCCTTCTCTCTCCCTTTCTCCCTCTCACCCTGTCTCCCCCTCTCCTCCCCTCAACAACCCCGCTCAGCCCTTGCTGCTGTGATAGGCTTTTCCTTGTCTCTCCCAATCCAAGCCTCTCTCCTCTCCCTCTTCCTCCAGGCTCTGACAGGCTTGACTCATTTGCCACTTTCCTCCATCCCATGGCTCCTGCAGATGGCAGTGGGGAGTGGGACCATTGGCCATGAGTACCAAGTGATATGTTATTATGGAAAATTCTTCTCTAAATGAAACTCAGCCATCTGGCAAAATGTGTAACAAGGGGAAACCAAAGCAAGAAGGAATAATCCATGAAACATTTGCTCATTTCAGGTTGGGAAGGAATATAAAAATGGAAGATGATATACTCCAATCCATCTAGTTAACATGGAATAGAAAGTAGAACAGCCTAGATTAGTGATAGAAACACCCATATCCCAGTCTGTGTACATAATATTGAAATTCAAGGTCTGAAATTAAGTTCTGCCAAGAGAAGTTTGTGGTAAGCAACATTTTTAATGAAGTTCGTTGGGGAGAAAATTTGCACCTCTGCCTGATAGAATCGATAAATAACATTGCTTTGACCTTCCTAAGTGAAAGAAAAAACTGTCTTATGGAAGATTTTTCTTTAAGTTTTTAGATAACTTTTAAAAATATTTTAATGTCAAAATAAAAAAATTCCTAATATTTCTCTTTTATATCCATATTCCAAGTAGTCTCTCTGATTTTTAAATATCCTATGCATGTAACTTTAAATCAGAACAGAAGGTCAAAGGATAGAGTTAGAATCATAATATGTCCCTTCTCATAAAAAGCTATACATCAACCACAATGAAGATTTTTCCACTTTATTTTCAACTGAGACAGAATTTTGGCATGAAGCAGAGAAAGAATGTGCTTTATGAAAAACAGACAGTGCTGACTTTTCCATAACTTGGCTCTATCAAGTAGAAAGTTATTTTCTAGCAAAGAAAATACAAGACTATTTATGTTTGAATAATAATCATATTTGAATCAGTCACATCATAACTGGGATATGAATTATCTATGTCCAGTGTGGAAAAAGGGAGTGGTAATTATCAAAACAACTCTCAAGGCCCTCTCAGTTCCCCCAGAATGCAAATAAGATGACAATATGCAAATTTCAAAATATCATAATCAGACCTTGAAGAACAAATCATTCCTGGCTCCTACCAATGGTATGTGTCCTGTGGAGGGATCCAAGAACCAACATTTGATCTGCCCAAGAGGACCGGGATCTTTCTGTTGGGCATACACTCTGCACATGTGAAACTTTACACTTGGACCCTGTCTTTCAAAACGTATTTCTTTCCTGACTGTAGCTACATCATGCTCTGTGTGATTTGTTGCCATGGGCTCTGGGATCCAACCTCTCACACACACACAGCACAAAGTTTCCCTCAAGGAGGGAGTGTGTGACTGTGATAAAGAAAGGAAGAAAACCTCCCATTTCCCAGTTTGATGAAGACCTCTTTGTTTATACTGCTCTCTCTTCCTCTACCTTTCTCTGCTCCCTTGGAGTTGTGGCAGAGTGCCAAATGAAATAAGGACTGGGTAAATACGAACTAGTTAGGATTCTTTGGATTAGAAGTGACAGAAGAAAACTTCACACCTGCTCAAGCCAAAAAAAAAAAAAAAAAAGTGGGAGTGTTATCATGATGATACAGAGGTGATAAAAAAAAAAAAGTGGGAGTGTTATCATGATGATACAGAGGTGATCTCACACCCCGAGGACAGGAATGTGACCAGGCTTCAGGAATACAAGAACGAGAATGCAAAGGGGTCAAGAATTTCTCCACCTCTCCTCCAGAATCTTCAGCCTCTTCCTCCATAACATGGTGTTACTTTCTGTTTTTTTGCGGCACGGGGGCCTCTCACTGTTGTGGCCTCTCCCGTTGCGGAGCACAGGCTCCGGACGCGCAGGCTCAGCGGCCATGGCTCACGGGCCCAGCTGCTCCGCGGCATGTGGGATCTTCCCGGACCGGGACACGAACCCGTGTCCCTTGCATCGGCAGGCGGACTCTCAACCACTGCGCCACCAGGGAAGCCCCTGGTGACTTTCTTTAACCGAGTGAATATACGACGGACACCCGTTGCTCCCGGGTTCAACTCTTAAAGTTCCAGCCCCTCCGAGAGACAGACTCTTCCTCACAATCCCACAGAAGGGGTTCTGATTGGCCCTACTGCACACCCTTGGCCTAATCAGCGGTGTCTGGGGAGGGTGAGTCATCTCCCCTAGAACTGCTGGGAGCCCACCATTCAGAAGGGCCAAGCGAGTGGTGACGTGCTGGACAGACACAAGATAAGCAACAACCCGGTGACTGAACCAAGAAAACTAACCAGGAAGTGGAGTCAGGGTGACAGGAAAGAGAAACCGACTATTTTATCCTAAAAAATATATATATATTTGCGACAGACAAGGCTTAAATAACTGTAAATTACATAGAATCCAGCATAGTAGAAAGATTAAATGTGTAACCTGGGTGACCTGTGAGGAAGCATTTCTCATCTCTTCTCAGAAATCCCCAGGAAAATGATCCCCCTGAATTGCAGCTGACGTAGGGTGAGGCTTCGTAAACTCTGACAGTTTTCTTTTTAAACTTTGTGGGAGAGCTGGGGTCAGTGGGGGGAAGGAGGATGAGGGCACAGGGGGACAGCTTTAGAAGAAAGCGTTTGACTGAGCTGTAACAGAGCTCCACTCTGCTGTGCCCCAGAAACCAAAGGAGCGGGACCTTCTCGTCCAGGCTGTGGGAAAACCCGCGTCCTCAGCAGTCAGCTCCACCTCAGTCTGCTTCTTTGGCTGTGATCCCTTCAGCCTAAAGCAAAGAACAGTTCGAAACCAGGCTCTGGGTAGAGACAGCTCTCACCACTTAACATCTCCCAGACCCAGAATCCAGCCCACTGGGTGTCCTAAGTTCCTGCATGTCTGTTAAATGTCACCGTGGCAACAGCATCTCCCAAACATAAGCGGGATGTTGAGAAAATGAAGTGTCTTTGCAAAGGGTAAGGACCTTGCGCAATGTACCACACAAGGCTGTCAGCTTACATTCACATTCCCTAAGGGACCCTCCCAGACTTAAACCCAAAGGCCGGAACCCAGTTGTGAACAAGGGCAGGGCCTTGTGGGTAGAATTTTTTTAAGGTATGAATGGACTTACAATGTCTCTGGCAGGACCAGCATGAAATCTAATAATGTACACTTACTGTGTATTAAAGAGCGTCCATCCTAGAAGGCCCAAATCTAAATCACAGCGATGAATGCAAAGGCAGCAGCCAGCCAACAGTGTTAAGAGCTTAGCTGTGAGCAGGCTGCCGGATTGCCCACGTCAGCTGCAGCCCACTCCCAGGACTCAGAAACCTGATGTGTCACCTTCCTCCCATCTGTCCCAGCAGAACACCCATTCTCCACGAGAAAGATACAGGTCTCAACAGATCCTTGCCCTCTCTGCTTCTCTTCTCCCCTCCTAGAAGCTCCAGTTGCACAGCAAGTATTATTTGAGACATTGGGAGAGGAAAAAAGAGGAATCAACAGGATCAGGGCAAACATGAACCCATTTAAAATAAAGGAATGGTGTTGCTGACTTTTAATTCCCAAAGCAAAAGCCTACAAATGACATTACCACTCAACTTGGTAATGAGAAATATGTTTTAGAGTGTATAAATTCCCTGTGAAAGAAGATGAACTTCATGGGCTTACTTGACTTCTTGCCGAAGAGTTTTCCCAAGACCTTAGGACCATTTAACTCCAAAGGGGGTACTGGTGGCAGGGCCTTGTTACAAACCTATAGTATTTTAGCTTCTGTCACTCTTGCCCTTCTGGGGACTATCAGTGTTCCTGAAATCCATATGAGCTCTCCTTCCATCCGTCAGTCAGTCTTTCATTATTTTATCGAACACTGTTTCCCTCCACATTTACTATGTACCAGGCATTGTACTAGATGCTGGAGATGAAACAAGAAATAAGATATCAAAACTGCTCTTAAGAGGGGTTCAGTGGGTGGAAGAAAACCCGTGATAGAAACAATATGCAATATTCCTGCTTGGAACCCCCTAGAAACTTGGCAATCCTGCCTGAAAGTCCTAACCCTATTTGAGAAGCATGTGGCACATTTTCCGCCTGCTGTCCACCGTCAAATTGCTTCAGTGCTATGAAAGATGATATTTTGGAAGTATCAAATATCAAGATAAAGTACCACCCGACATTTGAAGAAAACCTAGTGGAAAAAAAGTAAATAAATTACAATCTTCAGAAAGAAGGGCCAGGCTACAGAGGCACCCAAAAATGAAACAAAATGTTTTCAAATGAAATGTGTAAGGTAGAAAAGTAAGTTTCAGCAATTTCGCATGTGCCTAAGAGGCTGAATGCGAGGACTAGGGTGGAGCTGAGTACAGTCAAACATGTAGACCTAAACCATAAATTGGATCCTGCTATGCCCTTACTTAAAAACCTCCCTTGGGGCTTCCCTGGTGGCGCAGTGGTTGAGAGTCTGCCTGCCGATGCAGGGGACATGGGTTTGTGCCCCGGTCCGGGAGGATCCCACATGCCGCGGACTGGCTGGGCCCGTGAGCCATGGCTGCTGAGCCTGTGCGTCCGGAGCCTGTGCTCCACAACGGGAGAGGCCACAACAGTGAGAGGCCCGTGTACCCACCCCCCCCCGCCCCACACACACACACAAAAACCTCCCTTGGGTGGTGGTAGTCATTTTGCAGTATATAAATGTATCAAATCAACATGCTGAACACCTTAAAATTACATAATGTTTTATGCCAATTACATTTTAATGAATCTGGAGAAAGAAAATAGAGACGTCCCTTGGTGCCTTGTTGCCCTCTTAACAAAATCTAAGTGCACATTTTCACACAAATAGTTCGTTCATTCATTCATTTGTCCATTCATTCAGCAGAACCTACAACATGCTTTAACGTTCTAGGCCGTGGGAATGCAAGGCCATGATCACTGCACTAAAGAATCTCAGTCCGGGGCTTCCCTGGTGACGCAGTGGTTGAGAGTCCGCCTGCCGATGCAGGGGACACGGGTTCGTGCCCCGGTCCGGGAAGATCCCACATGCCGCGGAGCAGCTGGGCCTGTGAGCCGTGGTCACTGAGCCTGCACATCCGGACCCTGTGCTCCGCAACGGGAGAGGCCACAACAGTGAGAGGCCGGCGTACCGCAAAAAAAAAAAAATATTCTAAGTGCCAGATTTGGTGCTAAATCATTGAAAAGACACGGCTCTCCCTCAGATAGCATACATTCCAATGAGAAAGACAGACAATAAATAGAAAATGAGTTTAAGAGATCATAAAAGTTGCAACACATGCTGGGATGAAAACACAGAGTGATGGGATAGGCAGCTGCTCTTTTCTGGGGCAGTGATACTTTGGCAGAGATCTGAAGGGAGACTGAAAAATTGTACTTCTAGAACTAATGTTTCATTTGAGTTTCTACATGGATTAAATTAATAATTATTGTATAAAAGGGGAAAGAATGCACTTTGGAGCTAGACACACAGAATCTGTGTTTAACTGCTTTGGGTGAGTCACTTCTCATTTCTGGGCATCTGCTTCCTCCTCTGCAATTTAGCCATAATAATACCATCTAACTGAGCCATTAATGGCAATAAAGGAGGAAAATACAATAATGGGCCAGACACACGTTTCTATATTAAGTCATTTGTATCTCCCAGCAAACCTAGAATATAGGTACCATTATTATCCCCATTTTACAGATGAGGAAACTGGGCATCCATAAGGTAGAAGTGGGGTTTAAATGAGGGCAGTGTGACTGCAAATTCCGTGTTTTTTAAATACTGTGTTATGCTGCCCCCTGATATTAGTACCTAGAAGTCAGGGCTAGTTAGTCCTCTTCCCTTCACTTTGGATAAATACAGTTTTAGAAAACAGAAATCCTTTCACAAGTTTATCCTATGAAAGTAATGAATGAGCACAAAGAGTTAGCTAAAGAATGCTCATCACCAGTTAAAGAATGTTTATTTTTTCAAAATTATTTTAATGTTAATGGCCAACAAATGTATGTTATAGCTGTAAAATAATGGTTGTAAAATAATACTGACATGGAGAAATGTTCATTATATATTAACTGAAAAGCGAGTTTCACTTGTCCAATGTGATCAATTTCTGTAATATATGTATGTCCAGGGGAAAAAAAAGACCAGAGAATACTTTTCTTTGTGCTTTTTATATTTTTCAAAATTTTAATAATGAGAATGTTCTTTCAGTAGAAGAGAAACCATAGAATGGGAGTTATCCAAACACTACTCCTTTTTAAACAGCCTATTCATCTTTGTGTATTCATATAATATTTTTCCTTGTGGAATAATACTTCTTTTAACAAAGATAAAGCATTCCAACCATACATTGCATTCTTGGAAGTTTAAAGACCAGGGGTGGACAAATAGAGACTCAGCTCCGACATTGGCACTATCTCCCCGTTTGCCTGTGATAGGGCACCCCCTTCCAGAAGTTCCTCTCTCCAAGTTCATTACTTTCGTCACAAAGGATCTTCACCCACCTCTCCAGGCAACAAAGTGGGCAGGAGGAATGTGCAGTTCCCTGGTGGAGAGGAGACTCATCTTGTCCCTGCTACTTGAAACCACTAAAACACTGATCTTTAATGTGAAACAGCACTGCAGAATGGGTTGTTGGAATGAGATATTTTAAGGTAATGGCCATTATGCCACGATAAGGAAATTGGACCTCATTTTATCTGAATTTAACTGGAAACCTCATCAGCATTCTTCTGACTACAACGACAAATGATACCTTTACGGTTGGAAAGCCCTATATCATACTAACCTATAAAACAGATGACTCAGAGGAAGCATATCTGCATCACAAAAAAAGATGCTTTGCTTCACAAAAGATTCACCTCAGGGCTTTTTTAATATCTGGATCCCCTTAGACAGCTGTTTATTTGTTTACAGGTTACTAACTATTTGGCTGAAAGATGAGAAGAGGCCAGGGTGGGCCAAAGAGCCAGTGTTACCATGAACTAGAGATCAATTAAACCTAGAAACAGAGCTTTCTGGTGGAGAATCCAGCCCCTTTTTTTCTGCCCCATGTCTGGGAAGGAACTGTAAGGGAGCCGAGAAAAAGAGGCAGCCTAGCAAGGAGGCACGTGGTTTTTGTGTACTTCTGAGAAAGCTGCCTTGGGTTCACACATGGCAGGGGAGGAGAGGCAGGGGAGGGGCTCCCACAGACCTCAGTGGGAGGCCTGGCCCTTAGACTCTACTTGGTGGCTGGGGCTTTGTTTTCACAGGACTGTGACGGGAGGAACTGTGACTTACAGATCTCTGTCAAGGCCCGGCTCTGCTGCTGCAGCTTCGGGACAAGGGCTCTTGTTTCACTTCCAGAACACTCCCTAAGACAAGTCTTAAGCCAGAGAAGGGTCCCAAGGAAGCCCTGCCCTGGGAGCTCTTTAACCTACTGCAATTTACAGGTCTGATTTTTGGAGAAATCTGTACCTCCATTAACTAGATGGACCCAAAGACCATTGAAAACAGAAATGAGATATAGACCCATTTCACCTCCTCTCATTTCCTCGGAATTCTATGCCAGTTCTGCTCAACGAGGTCCAGACCTGGGTCACTCCACCTCTTATGCCCCCTGGAAAGCAGGCTGGTTTGAGGTTTAACTGTTCAAATGTTGCTTTTTGTTTCACTTAATGAAAATTTTAATTTTTCTGGCAATTACTGATCTGGTGTCAGTCCTTCATTCTACAGGCAATGATTTATGGCCAGAATACATAATGTGCGTTGACCCAAGGTTTTTAATACCCCTTTACCGCATTTAATTCCCTACTAGTCTGAGAATCAGAGCTGACAGGATTCACTTTCTGACGACTATAGCATCTTTTCAGTGGCACACAACCCCTTCTGAGTTTAACTTGTACCTGGACTATTTGGTACTAGCTCCAAATCCAAGGTACCCATTTGGCCAACAGAAGAGAAGGACCCTTTTTATGCTGATCACATGGTACCACTTTCACGTTCCAGGAGTGGCCTCTAAAAGCAGTTGAACCTGTTGACCAATTACTGCCTAGGAGAACAGCTAAATAGTAATTATGTCAAACCAAACTCTTGTCAGTTGCACTGTCATATGTAAATGGATAACACTAAACAATTTTAGCCAAAAGATTTCCCCATTCAGTTACACAGCGCTTCATCTGGGGAACGAATTATCTTAGACTCAAATCAGGTTGCAGTCCTTTTCAGAATTAAACATAACTCAGGAGCTAAGCTTTCTCGAGGGCAGAAATAAATGAGGTTTGGGGTAAATTTTTCCCTCAAAATACCCAGGTCAAAGTCTGTTCTTCTTGATTTTTTTAATGGGACAGAATTTGGGGAATTCAACAAAGTATTTCTTTAAATTCTGAAACAGATGAAGAGCTCAGAAAGGAGGAACTCCTCTACGTTGTCCATAGATATTACTGAGTTTATTTTCCATGATTTTACTCAAGATCATTTGCTGTGTAGGCATCCTTTTGACAAATTTCTTTAAAAGTTTAAAGTTCTCCTCCCTCAAAAAAAAAAAAAGTGCCTTTCTTTTTTGATAAACCTTGATCCTTGAGAACTTTGTAAATTGTCCTATTTCCTACCTTATCTGGGCAGCTAGAGAGTATAGTGCCTGCCTGGCGAGAGGAAGCCTGGGTGGCTAGGAGAAGGGGTGAGATGGAGGCTTTTTATTGTATGTATGTTTTAACTTTCAAATTTTGAAACTTATGCAGGTATCTTCTATCTAAAAAATTAATAAACTTTAAATAAGATGGCATGATGATGGCAACTCAGAAGGCCGTTCTTTATTCTAATATTATTCCCTTCCCTGGTTATGGTGAGAATCAGTAGGCTGTTTTACTTTGCTTTGTTTATTTTATACTAACCTTATTAAGTTTAAGATTTTGACTCTTATTGAATCAGTGCCTTTTATTCTAATCTACCTCACATTCTTATTGGAATTAGACTAGATATAAATACACAAATGCAGACAGACAGAAACACGTCACACACACACACAAGTTACACACTCCAATCTTAATGCTGAAAGATCCCTGGAAGTCTCCTCTTCCAATCCCCTCGCCTGATGAATGAGGAAACCTGAGCAGAGGGGATTCCCACCCTCCTCTGTTAAGGGGGGCCCTGGACCCAGAAACCAGGTCTCACAATTTCCATTCCATTGCCCTTTCCATTAACTTTTTGTTGTTGCTTTAATTTTTATTAATTAATTAATTTATTTATTATTTTTAAAATTAATTTTTATTTGAGTATAGTTGCTTTACAGTGTTGTGTTAGTTTTTGCTGTACAGCAAAGAGAATCAGCTATATGTACACATATATCCCCTCTTTTTTGGATTTCCTTCCCGTTTAGGTCACCACAGAGCATTGAGTAGAGTTCCCTGTGCTATACAGTAGGTTCTCATTAGTTATCTATTTTATACATAGTAGTGTATATGTCAATCCCAATCTTCCAGTTCATCCCACACCCCCTTCCCCCTTCGTATCCATATGTTTGTTCTCTACGTCTGTGCCTCTATTTCTGCTTTGCAAATAAGATCATCTATAGCATTTTTCTAGATTCCACATATATGCGTTAATATACGATATTTGTTTTTCTCTTTCTGACTTACTTCACCCTGTATGACAGTCTTTACATTTTAAGTCCATGAAAAACATGATTTGCTTTATAAAAGTACTATTGTATACCACTGGGAAAGACTTAAAAATTGCAAAAGAAAAAGGTATCTCCAAGAACTAATTTTCATCTTTATAGGAAAATAAAATGAGCCCGAGTCTATTTTTTCTTTAGCAGAGCTATTTATATTTAGCAACATGTATTACTTTGAGGAAAAGGACATTAGTATTGTAGGTTTCTGCTCTGCTGGTTCTTTCCTCCCCATCACCTTGAGCTAAAATATAAACTCCTTAGCACAGCGTCCAATGTCCTTTAGATTTCTTCTTTCCTGCCTTGGCTTTCAGGTCCCCTCCACACAACTCCCCACTTTCTACCACCCCAAAACATTTTTGGGTTCCTAAGCCTTCCGGGTTTTCCTGCAGCTGCACATGCTACCCCCTCCGCCAGGGACATCTCTCTTCCAGCGAAACCTGACCCGATAACTCTTCCGTGAAGACTCAATGTCACTTCCTCGAAAACGCTCGCCTGGCCTCATAGACGTCATTAGCTGTCCCTTCATTTGTGCTCCCACTTCGGAGATGCCTCCTTCAGCATTTATCTCACTGCTGGGTGAATAATGGTGACATTCATCTCCCTAGTAAACCCAGGCGCTCCAGAGCAGGGCAGAGGTTTTTCATAACTGTCTCCCCATCATCTACTCTGCATTGTGCTCAGCGTATAGTAGTAGGTGATCAACAAATATTCTCAGAAGGAAAGAAGGAAGAGAGGGAGGAAAGGAGGCCATTATTTGGGATGCAAACAGAAAAAAGCCCTCCTATATGTTTGCTTTTGGATTGTGGTCAAAGAAAAGAATGTTTCCCCTGCGGCCAGTGCCCAGAAATAGCTGCTTAAAAAGAAACTTTACAGAAAACCAGGCAGCCTAGGCCTCGGGTAAGAAAGCCAGCAGCACACTTTTGGCTGCCACGTTCTCTTCTTTCTCTTTAGGCTCATGCCTGGGAGCTACTGCTTAGTGGAACATTCTCTTTGTCCGATATCAAGGCAGAGAAGCATTCCCGATAGCCCTGGGTCCTGAGTGACGTGCAGAACACCCTGTGCTCTACTTACAAAACAGCCATCACACTCAAAGCTAAGAACGATGCCTTAGCATCCCAGGATGTGTGCCATGAATTTGTTTTACCATCAGCCCCTAATCTCTTGAACTTTACCTAATGAAACCAGTTTCTCCAACTGGGAAGGAACAAAAGGAAATCATAGAGGTCTGACAGCTGAGCTCTAATCTCCGCTTGGTGTTGTGCCTATGAGCACAGTTTTTCTCTTTCTTCTCAGTTTTCTCTTCTATAAAATGAGTCTCCCACAACTCTTCTATGATTTTGTGTTCAGAGTACATTGAGGATGTAGAAATACTCAGTTAATCAATATGAGTCATCAACCAGCATGTATTGCTTTCCGACAGTGTGAAGACACAGTTCCACGTGCATAGGTATATGGGAGAGATAGAAAGAAATCTTTCTATCTTTCTAAATCTTTCTAAATGACCCCTGCCTTCCAAGCGCTAACAGTCTAATCGGCGGAGCTTTAAAGCACACAAACCATGCCAAATAATATGAAAGCAGATGTATAGGACTTCTTTGGTGGCACAGTGGTCAAGAATCCTCCTGCCAATTTAGGGGACATAGGTTCAAGCCCTGGTCCAGGAAGATTCCACATGCCACGGAGCAACTAAGCCCGTTCACCACAACTACTGAAGCCCGTGTGCCTAGAGCCCGTGCTCTGCAACAAGAGAAGCCACCGCAATGAGAAGCCCACGCACCACAACGAAGAGTAGCCCCTGCCGCAACTTAGAGAAAGCCTGCACGCAGCAACAAAGACGCAACACAGCTAAAAATAAAATTAATTAATTTTTTTAAAAAATGTATCCTTTAAAAAAAAAAGTAAGCAGATATGCAAAGTGCCAGATGAGAGGGAGAGATGGTAAAAACTTTGCCACCACATAGCTGCTGTGTCAGCAAACCTCATTCATAAACAGAATAGAGAGAGAATGCACCACTTAAATACTAATAATAACACACCTAGCATCCCATCCTTATGGTGCCCATAAATCAGTGAATAAGCTGAGGTTTTTGTTTAAACATTTTAAATCAATTTCAGCATCAGATCCTAAAAGTGAGAAGAAAACTTCATCCTCCAGTATTAACCCTCAAGAATCCAATAAAAATAATGTCGATAAGAGTAACAATAACAACTGGCCCAGAGCCGAGTCCATTGATAGGCATTTGCACTATAAATGGAATGGCTTAGATCTGTTTCCAAGGACTTTGCTCCCACGGAGAGCACTTCCCTGACGGAGGCATCCACCGCAATTGGGGAAAAATAGTATCAGTATATTCCCGCCGGGTTGTGACAAGAGCTCCATTTCCTTTGGCTGTGTTTTGAGAGTTGCCTCTCCTTTCTCTTCCTTTTCCTCCTTACTACTGTCACCCACACACCTTTGCTGATTCTTGCAGAGAGAATCGCTGTGCAGAGACATCAGCTTCCCACTGTATTCACATTTCTCCTAGGCCCTGCTGACAGGACTGCCTGCCTGTTTTAACCTATTTAATGAGACAGTAAGAGAATTATAGCTGCTTCCAGGCAAACTCCAATTTCAGACTAGAAGAGATTTCATATAACTTGCAAACATAGAAGTTCAAGCACCATGCAGAAGCATGGGCTGGGATCTCACCATCTCGAGTCATTCATTTGGGAAAATTCATTGATTTCATTTTCAGCTCCTGTGTGGGGTTTGAGGTGGGTTTTTTTGGGTGCTTTTTTTCTTTCCTTTGTCTCATATTGACTTATTCTGCTTTGGGGGCTGGAATAGTACTTTTTAGCAAGAATGGGTTGTAACTCTGAAACTCTATAAAGAGAATTAAGCGTGTTGATTTGCTTGGCACCCTAATTTCCTCTGTTCCTCTATTAAGCTCCTTAAACTTCATCATTTCACCATATAGAACGCTAAATTAAAAGAGAAATACCCTGTCAGATAACTAATTCTGAAAATTAAAATATTACCATTTGATTATGGTTTCAGTCTCTCATTTGCCTTTTATCCTAATGGAGTTAGTAAACTCATTTCCTTTGTACATTTCTCTCAACCACATCACGAGTGACAGGTCATTTTGCTAATGCTTTAGGACAGTAATGGAGAGTCACGTGGTCAACACACTAACATAAAAGGCTAATTTCCAGGCCCATCAGTGGCTCTCACTCACCAGAAAACCACATCCTGGTGGAGGGTGCCAGCCTGGGAGCCCGATCTCAGGGGATCAGAAATGCTGCCCTCATCCTCTTTCTACCCTGTGGCTTGTATCTGAATTTTCAGAGTTGCTAAGCAAAGCCAACAGTTCCTGTTTTTGCTCATGAAATGGCATGCAGTCAGCGCCCCACAATTTCGCCCTTCCCATCTTCAGAAGAAAATGGATGTAAATCTAGCAATCTCTATCTGAAAGTTGCTCCTTTTTGACACTTATAGCCCATAACCACACTACTGAGCATGTCATTTATTTATTTTTTTTATGCTTGCTTGAGCTTTGTTTTATTTTTTATTTTTTGTGGTACGCGGGCCTCTCACTGTTGTGGCCTCTCCTGCTGTGGAGCACAGGCTCCGGACGCGCAGGCTCAGCGTCCGTGGCTCACGGGCCCAGCCGCTCCACAGCATGTGGGATCTTCCCGGACCGGGGCACGAACCCATGTCCCCTGCATCGGCAGGCGGACTCTCAACCACTGCACCACCAGGGAAGCCCGAGCTTTGTTTTATTTTAATGACCCACAAATGCTGGGCTCAGGGTGGGAGTTGGGACATGGGGTGCAAGTATGATTAGGAGTCGTGGGATTATTTAAACTCCAACATCTGGGAACTTCTGTCCCAGCCAAAGCACTAGTGAGGGGAAAAGCTAATTCAGACATTGCAGGTCATACCTGAAGATATTTATGGAATGCCATGTGTTATCTGTAGGAGAGCTTCAAGCCTGGGGCCAAAAGAATAAGCCACATTCTGAAGCAGGAATTGCTACTTTTTATTTAAAAAAAAAGAGAAAATAGGTAGTAAAATCTAAGATTAGAGAGACAAAGGGTTGACTTTAGTCTTCCTTCAGTGATTCAACTACAAGTTCCAAAGTTCCTTTCAGACAAAAAAAAGAGAAAATAAAACACCATTTAACCCAGGATATTTCCAGAAAGGTCATTAGAAGCCATCATGCCACTGTCTTAAGTTGTGTAAGCTGTCAAAGCGAAGGAATTAGTCTTAGTGCCTCTACATAGCACAAAGACCTGAAATAAAATAGATAGGGTTGGAAGCAGCCTCATAGCGCAGGGAGAGCAGCTCAGTGCTGTGTGACCGCCTTGAGGGGTGGGATAGGGAGGGTGTGAGGGAGGGAGACGCAAGAGGGAGGAGATATGGGGATATATGTATATGTATAACTGATTCACTTTGTTATAAAGCAGAAACCAACACACCATTGTAAAGCAATTATACTGCAATAAAGATGTAAAAACAAAATAGATAGGGTTAACAGCTGTGAGCGAGAGGACATTAACTTTTCCTCTCTTTTTCTCAAACTCACAGGTATGTGAAATCGATAGTGTCTGGTTTGAAGTATAAAGAAGGACGCCAGAATCAGAGAACCAAGATAAATAAAACACCAATCTATTCTCCAGACCAGCTCCTCATTTTGGCTGCGGAGGTCTGGAATTCATCTTGTTCTCCAAAGTTGGGGATCTCCTATAGGGCTTCTCTAAGCAGCAGCTGTGCCCCTATCACACACAGACACCACTGGACTTCACCCTGATTTCTAATTTGGCCACTGGGACTCTGGTCCACCCTTGAACCTCAGCTCCTTTGGTTGAACACTGACAACCTGACACTCCATCTTCCTGGGATGTTAGACCCTGCCCCTAAACCCCGATTGCTGCTTCACCTAGCCCACTGCCTCTCCATCTATGGAGTCCCTACTGCCCAAAGGCCTGGTCCTGAGCTCCTGCAGACTGAGGACCACACTAGCCTTGGCTGGATCACCTTAGGGTGGGAAGACCAGCCCTACCTGCCTCCACCTCTCTCCCTCCTCCCCAGCAGCTCTCCATTGGGTCCCAGTGTTCACTTATCATTCTGTGTATATTGAGCACCAACTGGGTTCCAGTCTCTGTGCCAAGCACTGGAGTCACAACATTGAAAGAGGCAACACTGCCTTCAAGGACCAGACTAGTGGAAGAGACAGCAAATTAAAGACCACAAAGATTGCTGTGATGGACGAGTGGACCCTGACCCAGTGATCTCCTTCCACTCACCTTTGAAATGGCCTTCAATTCTCAGGTGTCCTGAGTAGGCACAATTTTTACAAGAGATCATCAACTGGACTCAGCTGACTGTTAAAATATACAATTCCTTTTAAAATGAGCAGCATGGAATAGTTCAGTATTTCCCAGGGATTATAATTTCAAGATCACTGCTGGTCAAACTCCCCAAAGCCTAGTGCACTTTTATTTAAGGAGGATTGCCTGAAGGATATGCAGATTTGTTGGTCCACTTTATGGATATGAATAAACTGCTGAAACCCCTCAAGGTGCCCAGGACCCGCCCATCAGGCCCTCTGAAAGCCTCCATCAAACCTCTTAGTTTAGGGGTTCGATAGAACTCTTAGGGCTCCATGGAACATAGTCTGCTCTGGACAGTCTAAAATTTAGCAGAAAAGGGTAGGTACTACTCTCTTCTTTTGAATTCTCGCACACTGCTTTCTCCCTAGCTCCTTCCACTTGCTTTAACTACTTCTTAGCTAATATTGAAGGTTACTTTGTCTTGTCTTCCAAAACTGAATCTTCCCCCAACAAACTTGTCCTTGCTATTAAGCTCATTCATGACCCAGCCTCTGCCCACCTCTCGAGGCTCATCCAAGCCTCCACCATCACTCTCCCCCAGTACCTCAGCCTGCAGCCAGACGGAACATGTTTCTGTTTCTCAGATTCGCCGTATTTACACTCACCTCCTCACTTTTACACGTGATGTTCCCTCTGCCTAAAATGCTTAAACACATGTACACTCACACACACACACACACACACACACACACACACACACATACATCTTTCCCTAGGTTAACTCATCTTTCAGATGACTCTTCTTCTAGGAAGCCTTCCCTCACTCTACCTCTGTCCCCTCCAGCCATGTAGCTTGCCTCTGCTATGCACTACCAGAGCACTCTGGACCTCTCCCTTTAATGTCATTGCTCACACTCTGTGAAGTGCCGGTCACAGAATGAAGTGAATTAAATTGCTCCTTCTGAAACATGGATTTTCCTTTTTTTTTTTTTACCATCTTCATTGGATGAAACACGGATTTTCTGAAGAGTGAATTGAGGGGTGCTCTGAGAAACAGCCTCAAGAGACCCATTGTTGTGTGCTTCTGGGACGATTTTGTTGAGGATATTGTCTGTCAGTTTTCTAGAGCCTTCTTCATAAAGACCTGGGGTGAGGGTGTTACTTTCTGCTCTTTGATTTAGCAATAGTTGTACTTCTCTTAATAGGATTGTTTTACCTTAAATACATTTTCAATTGTGTAAGAATTATGTAACCCTTATTATACTGGCTGCTAGAAAACTAAAAGCTAAATTGTGTCCCACTCTTTATGGGATGAATTTTATGAATTTGTCTCATTTCTGTTTCACATTTCATAACTATTTTCAAATTACAATTTCACATTAACTTGCTGCATTTTATTGTTGCGCGATTGTAAGTGGACTTAGATCTTTTCTGGAATAAGGTCAGGTTTAATTAATTAAGCAAAGTGATAAAGGAGTGGAAAGTTGAACAGAGAATAGTGACATCTAAATGGGGGAGGGATATACCAGTTAGTATTCTTTAATTTCAAGTAATTTAAACCCCTAACTGGCTTAAATAACAACAACAAGATATTGATGTAATCTGACAAGTTCAGTGGTAGTTGTTTTCAGGTAGGGTTTGATCCAGGGGCTCAAAGAAGATCCACAGGGGTAGAGACTTTGTCTGTTTGGTTTACTGTTGGATTTCCAGTAAAAAGGTGGCTGGTACATCAGTGCTCAGTACATATTTGTTGAATTTGTTGTTGTGGAATTCCTAAAAGCTCGTGCACAAATCTCAGGACCTGACTTGGATCACATACCCTTCCCTGAACCAATCTTTTGATCAGGAGGATCCAGAGCTCTCCCTTTCCAGGTCTGGGTCACATGATCCCAACAGCAAAACCAGGGATGAGTCTGCAATGAAAGCTTGTGCACTCACAGTGAAGGAAGCTGGTTCCCCAAAGGAAATCTGGGGTGTTACAAAGGAGAAACAAATGCTGGGCAGACAAAACAACAAATATGCAAATCAATGGACTGTCAAGAAGTTGATGCTTGAGTTGAATTTTAAAGGATAAGCAGGAGTTAGCTAATAAAGAGGACCTTTTGTCAGTGGGTAATGTTCTAGGTGTGTTCAAAGCACAGAGGCATAAAATAGCTTGATGCTTTCAAGGAATTGTGAATAGCTTAATATGGTAAGAGCAGATAGGATGGGGAGTGGTAGGAAAATAAAGTAGAAAGATAAGCAGAGTGCAAATATGAAAGACCTTTTAGGCTAACCAGATAGGGTGCACTCTATCCAGAAAGCACTGGGAAGTCTATGTAGGATTCCTCAACAGGGGAACATGCCTTACAGCTAAGCCCATGCAGGTCATTCCAGGGTCAAGATGACTCATTCTGGAAACATTAAGTGGGGCTGAGCCTGCAGGTCAGGGAAAAGAGTCCCAGATGTGGGCAAACAAGAGACACAAGGAACAGGAACCAAGCAAAGCCTAGGAACCCAGCAGACCAGGGAATCAAACAGAGCCTGACAACACCATCAGGTTCTTCCTTTTTAAAGTCTCAAGCTTGTGGCCTAAACTGTTGTGAATTCCTCATCTTCACCTGAAAGTCCTCTTCAGCGAGCCAAGGCATTCATAGCATGACTCGATTGGGAATTGAATTTGTGAGCGGGGCTGCCATAACAAAGCACACACACTGGGTGCCTTAAACAAGAGAAATGTATTGTCTCACAGCTCTAGAGGCTAGAAGTCTGAGATCAAGGTGTCAGCAAGGTTGGTTCCTTCTGAGAACCACAGGAAGAGTCCGTTCCAAGTCTTGTGCCTAGTTTCTGGTGGTTCCTCTCACAGCTCTAGAGGCTAGAAGTCTGAGATCAAGGTGTCAGCAAGGTTGGTTCCTTCTGAGAACCACAGGAAGAATCCGTTCCAAGTCTCGTGCCTAGTTTCTGGTGGTTCCTTGGCTTATCTACATGACACATCACCCTGACCTCTGCCTTTTCACATGCTGTTCTCCCTATGTGCATGCCTGTTTGCACTTTCTAGAAGAACACCAGTCATGCTGGATTAGGGCTCACCCAGTGACCTAATTTTTTCCCTGATTATCTCTGTAAAGACCCTGTTTCCAAATTGGGTTGCATTCCGAGATACTGGAAGCAAGAACTCCAACACATGAATATTTGGAGGACACTTCAATGCATAAAGGTATCGTTTACAAAAAGATGCATTTGTTATCAAAGCTTTAAAAGAAAAGTAGACATTCCCTAAGTGAACTGATTTATTTATAAAAGATTTGGTACTTGTTGGTTTGTAAAGACAAAGAAAATAACACCATTAATATAAAAGACCCAGAAGCAACCGAATAGTCCACAATGAAGAATGCTTTTTCAGATTACGTTCAAAATTGTTCTTTTCTAATTTGTAGGATTTCGCATGGAGGCTGGTGTAGAGAAGAGTGGTGTGAGACAATGCCTTATACAATGGCATTGTATAAACTTTCCACCTACTGAGTCTCTTCTGCATACTTAGCATTCAATCCTCCCAACAGCTCTCTGAGGTGGATATTATTATCCTCATTTACAAATAAGAAGCTAAGCACCACTTTAATCCTAACTACATTATCCTAGGCTGCATTTGGTAAGCAGTTGGGCTGAGATTTGAACTCAAATTTCTCTGACCACAAATTATCACATGTAACATCCAAAGTAATTTTGTGAGTCCTGGTTGAAGACCAAGGGTTCGTCTCTGCAATGGGTCCAAAAGATGCTGCCCAGCGCACTGTCCCAAGAGGCAACAGTCCTCTTAAGGGACAATTATGAATGTCCTCCTGTGCCCAACATGTTTGATACCAAACAATAGGTGCTCAACAAACAAAACCTTTGTAAAGTCACCATAGAGCTGTAAGTCCTCTGATATCAGATTCATTTCTAATCATAAGAAAGTAGCATTGTCTCCAGTTAATAGGGAGAGCCAAGTGCAGTTTCCACAAATATCCTCCTCTTGAGCTTCTCCATACTCAGCTCTGCCTGCTACAAGTGTCTACTGGTCCATCAAAGAGGACTTTCTCATGAAGACACAGCTGCAGGAGTTCAATGATGCTGTCCTCCACTCCATCCTCCATTGATTCTATTCCACTGCGTCATTCAGTGTGTTGGGAAACTGCTTTCATTTGAAGGTCTCCATTGAGACAATAGACAGATAGGCATCCACAGATGCTAATAGGAGAGTGGACTCTTTGCCCTTTTAAGTACTAATTTTCATGACCTTCATGGGTGGAATAAATCATTTTGTCAGTCTTCTTGGCATTTCTGGAGTTCAGGTAGAAGATAAAAGTTTACAGCTTAATAGAAGCATTTGTAACCCTGGCAAGATAAACAGACACAACTTAAAAGGCCAACTCCAATAAAATGCCGAGGAGCAAGACAGCCCAGATTGTTTTTCCCTAGATTCCCATTAGTTACAAACACCAGGAACAAGTGGAGTTATTTCAAAAGCAACAGCCTTGTTTCCTGAGGGATCTATGCTCAGAGGTTTAGAAACTCGGTCGTGAATCTAGAGGGGTTTCGACAGTGCAGGGAGATCTGAATCTGACTTGGAATCACAGAGCACAGGGCTGTGGTCAAACATTTTCCTAGATTTGTACCTTTTCTCCTTCCTTCTGCCTTTAGATGTTATTGCTCTACATCCTCTTTTTCATCGGCTCCGAATTTGTTTAGTATTCCCTTGTTTTACTCCCAATGAAAATCAAGGAGATTCGGTGCTCTGAAAAGTCCAGAAATTGGCTGTTTTGATTTTTCTTAAAGGAATAAAAAAAATGCATTGATCAACACTCCCCCCCCACACACACACACACACATACACACATCCTCATCTTTCTGGAAGATGTTACAGTGTCTTAGAGGGCTGTAGAAGGGATTGAGAGGTCAACGGAGCTCCAGCTTTGCAGAGACATCTGTCAAGTTGGGCTCAGCAGCTGCTGTCAGATTCACCCTCTGCAACGGGGGAAACAGTACTCCCACGGTGTGAGACTCCACTGATCTGGAACTGGAACGAGTGAAGGGTTTTAAGGTTCTAAGGTAACCCAGACGTCAGGGCAGAACTTTCAAACAGGCTAAGTCCAAGTTCCTCCTGAGCAAAAGCGCCTGAGAGCCCAGCCCTGGGAACTGGGCAGAATGAAAACATGGAGAGTAGCTTGGCCAATGAAAAATGATCATCGTGATCAAATTAACACTTTGAACACGGCTTTAAGTTCGCCACGCTAACTTGGGTCAGGTTGGGGACATTGCGATGGGCTGAGGTTCTCACGTGCACTTCCCAAACTTAGAGTTTTTTTTTTTTCTTTTTTTGAGATGACCAGGATCGTCGGGGAGGGAAGGGAACAGACTAGAGGCTGAATCTTTGGCTTCGTGCTCCGAGGCGGAGACAGCCCAGCCTGTGGGATTACACGAGATAGGATCGAATCCAAGCGGGTCCCCACTGAGGCGAGGCGCGCCGGAAGGAATCTTAAGTAAGAGTTTAATTAACTACCCCCCCTCCACGCCGAAGGAGAAGAAACCCAGATAGGCAACCCCCAAACCGTTTGATCAGAGGAAATTGAGTCTGTCTTTTCCCCCACTTCACCCTTCCTGTCTTTCAATCCATCAGAATGGTTGGTTAAAAAAAAAAAAGGCGTAAGATCGGGGGCGGGGCAGAGGAGACGAACCCAACTGCACTTGAGAACCTGGGTTGCGCCCAGGCGAACTTCATCCAGCCCGTCCCCCCGCGCCCAGCTCAGCCCTCCCGCTGCGCAGAGCCGGTCCTGCCCGCCCCGCCGCCGGAGCCGGGCGCCTACCCGGCCTTTCCAGGCGGAGCCAGGGGCGCGTGGGCGCGCGAACAGCCCTGATCCCGCGGCGGCGTCCGCGCTCCGCGTTTTCGCTAGCGCCGGGCAGGCTGCCGAGGGCGGGGTGCGCTGCAGCGCGGCGCGGGCTGCGGAGCAGGGCGCACTCCGCCTGCAGCCCAGCGAGCGCCGCCTCCCGCGGCCGCCGCGCCCGACAGCGCGCCCCGGAGCGTGCCCGCCTCGCACAGCCTGCGCTGACCTCCGCGAGGGGCACCGCGGCCGGCACGGCCACGTCCCGGGCTTCGGATGGTTCGCGTGCTGCCCACCCTCGCCCGCCGCTGACGCCGCGGACCTCAGCTCCGCAGACCCGCCGCGGCGCCGACGACAGTCCAGCCGAGTCCCGCTCCCTCGCCGGGGTGAGTGGGCTCCGCAGAGGGGCTGCGGGTGCGGCGGTGAGGGGCGAGCGCCGCGGGGGAAGGGCCCGGCACGGTCCGCGTCACTGCGGGGGGTCTGTGACACCCAGACTGGGTCGGTGTCGCAGAAAATGGGGGAGATGGGCATAATCGGTTTGTTGGGCTTGGTAGACAGTGAAAGCAGATACTGGGGCTGCAGCACCAAGTGGGCTTCAGAGAGGCTGCCCGCACGGCTCCCGCTTGCGGCATCACAACCAACTCTTCCCTTGATTCTCTCCTGCGTGGAAACCCGTTCAGTAGCCCCAGAGTTGGGGCGATGCGGGGCGCGGGGAGGCCGGGGTGCATTGGTCTGTGTCCACCTCTTAGGATCGCCTGTCACCTACTGGCGTCCGGAGGCAGGGTGCCTATTCTCCCCTAACGCTCTGGGGAAAGGGCCGATTGCTTTTTGGCTGAGGTGCATCAGCTCCCCCCTCCCGCCCCCGCCCCCGCTCCCGCCCCAGCAGTGGTGTTTTCTGGATTTTGCACGTATATGGGAAAGAGTGGGAGCGTCTTCTTCCCTTTAGGCAGAAAAAGTTGGAGAAACTGGGCATGTTAATAATTAGCAGGACCGGGACTCAGGATGCAGCAGAAAGCTGTTAAATTTTCATTGCCCTCTAAGAAAAACAGACGGCATCGCCAGTGACTGTTGGCAGTGCCATGTTATTTGGGGGACTTCGGGAAAATTGTCCACAGATTGTCTTCAGGAGGCTGAAGAAGGAGGTGGGGGTGGGGGGAGGATGGCTGGCACTGCCCTGAGTTCCAGCTTCCCTGAGGAGGATTCAGAGTCTTAAGCCAAACACGTTTGGTTGCTGATTTTGAAGAGTATGGTAGGCAGAGCTGCGGCCCTGAGCAGGGTGAAGAACACAGCATGGGAACTGCCTAAAGGAAAAGAACATGTAAGGATCTTGCCTCTCCCGAGGAGTTAAGATGCATTTGTGCTACAAAAAGCATGCATATATACGTGGCTTTGGGGACGGGTTTTATGAAGGACAGATTACATGTAATGAAATTGTATTTGTGCATGCCGGTACAGTTTTGTCTACCCCCCAATTTTAACCAGACTTCAGAAGGCACTGTCTGCAGCTGATGTTATATAATTGATGCGGTTCACCATCAGTTAATTTATAATGTGCCTTTGGAGTAAAAGGAACTTCCGTCTGTTACTTCAGACAAACCCAAGGTGTAGATGGGTGAGGGTTGCTGAATGTTTGCCCTGGTCTGGCTCCAGATGTGTGAGCTCAGCTGTTGCCTGTCACTTAGGTGACAACTGGCCTTTTCCCACTAAGCCTTTGCTGTCTCCATTATCCTCAGTGAAGTGTCAATGTTCAGCCGCCTTCTATTATCAGAGTGGACTCTAGCCCCTTGGGAGGTGGCAGCCTTGTTTCACCATCCCCAACAATATGTCTGTTTTCAGACTCTAGGAAGGAAAAAAAAAATCCCATGACAGCAAGATAGATACATTTTGAATTGAGCACCAACTTAATCCAAAGATTCTGCTTTAATCAAGACAGCTCTGGAAGGATGACGCAATATTTGTCAAGCCTTTTTCTTTGGAACAATATTTACTCCCACTAGGGGATTTTAAACTTAAACAGCAGCCATTTATCTTGCTGTCTGGTGGGGCCCGGTTCAGTTTGCCTCCATGTGGTCCTAGCCTAGGTGTCTGGGCCGGGCCTGGGACAGGAATCTGTCATTGTAGCCCAGCTGGAGCCTGAAGAAAACAAAATACAGCACCTGCTGGTACCAGGAGGTTCCTAAATGCCATCAACTGGCGAGTCAGGAAACACAGAAGGAGATATTTTACAAGCTCTTCCAGAAATGTTTATACAAAGGATTTAAAGGTTAACAATGCATGTGTTCTACATATTAATACTAAAAGGTGCTAGAAATGAATGGACGTTACCCACAGTTGAAAGTTAGCACACTTGCTGATGAACTTGAAAATCTCTCTTTTAATAAACCATGGCTAACAATAGTGACTTCTTCTTGTGAATCAGTGTGGCAGGGAGGGAGAGAGGGCTAGAGGACTGGATGGGACATAGGGGTAGCTATATTGACGTGAGAGAATAGATTTTGTAAATTAATTTTCAATCCTTAATTTGGTACTAATTGGTGATTTATCACTGAGGGAGCCTGTTGGTTCACAGGTTTTTAAAAGAAAAGTGATGTATTTTACTCAAGTGACAGATTCAGTCAGTTCTGCCAGCAATACCACTGAACCTTTAATTAAAAGTTTATCATGTTTTTAAAATCAAGGTCCATGGAACCGCCACTTTTCTCTATAATAAAGGAGGTTGTAATGAGTCAGCTTGGGTCACCCAAATGAAAGCTAATATCAGCTGGAGAAAAAAAAGACCCTTATAGGGTTAATAGCTAAACTATTAAGTTTAGAGTCAGATATGGGTAAAAGTCTGGTTATTCCTAATGTCCTCTGCTATGATAACTGTGAAAAGACACAAAAGAAAAAAGGTGACAAGTTAAAATTTCTTAAGTTAGAATTTTAAAAAGTAAGCTGAAATCTAAGTTTTAAAAAGTGACACTGTAAGATAATTTCTCTAAAACCGTTTATAATTACTTGAAAACCAAATACAAATACTTGAGTATTATGAGTGACTTTTCATAATACTCGTGAGATAGAACAAGAATTTTTAAAATGATTCTCCAGTAATTAAGTAACTATTTTAGTGATATAGTTTGGGTTGTCCATATTACAGGAAACAATTTTCAGAAAAGATTGTTCTAGTTAACTACTGTTAATTTTCCCATTAAAGTAGTTTCTAAAGAGTAAATTTTTTCTTTTAAAGAAGGAAAGTAATTTTGAAAATCAAAGTGATTCTCATCTGTGCATAGAAATGTTAAAGATACCAGTAGACCAGGGTATACTCCTTCCCCTTGGGAAAAAAAATAGCTCTCTCTCTTTTTTTCCCTCCAGGTTACATAAAATAATGTTAATTGTTTAACTTTTATTCATGTGAGAATATTCAGATTGCTTAAATGCAGGTCCAATTATTTCACAATAAAGAGGAATTAGGAAAGTAAATGAGTTATATTTCTTAGTTGGTTGGTTGGTTGGTTGGTGTTTTGAGGGACCACTCCTGCTTTGTCTTCTGGTCACAGAATAAAGCAGTACCGTATTACACACTAATGTCTTTAGAAGGTCGTGTTAGCAGACGAGCTGGGAGAGGGAAGTACAGTAGTCCTGGTGCCAAGTCCTGCCTTGATGCAGTTCCTCGAAACCTCAGGCGGTACGTGGAGCCAGAGCCAAGTGCCAGGACCCAGCCGGCCCCCCTTCTGGACTCTTCCGTCTCTGGATGCACACAAGCCTAGCACCTCAGCGCCGCCAGCAACCAATAGCCAACCTTCCTGTCTGTGGCCGTGCACAACTGAAGTCGCGGAGGTTAACTAAGTGTGTGTTGGTGGAGGAACATTCTGGAACAGTGGAAAAGGCCTGGCCCGAAATGGCACACGGGGGTCCACCTCACTCTCCATTTCGCTCACTCTCCTCTCTCCTGAAGGAGGGATGGTGCGAAGAGACAGGCTTTACAAGATGGAGCACGCTGATGTCATGACACTCCTGGCACAGAGACACGACAGAATAATCGGACCCCTCTCCCGTGTGCCAGAATGACACGATTTTTCCAAGAACCGTCCCTGAGCCAGTGGTCCACTGGCTCTATTTCCAGTCCCCGGGGGGCGGGAGGGGGGGCGGGTACAAACCTCTCAAACAGAATGCAGTAATTCTTCCTGTGTCTCTGTTTTGTGCGCTTGTTTAGACTAAACTCTAAATGCATTTTGGTCACTTTTGAATGGACCTCTCTGGAACAAGAACGATTGCCCAGCCTGAACTGATTAGACCTCTCCAGATTCATTTCCGTATGAAGAGAGATTTTAAATGTAAAATAAAAATAAAAATACCAGCAAGACAGAAGCCAGTGTAAACATTTTAAAACTTAGAGCTGTAAACTAGTGGGCAACTGTCATTCCCCTTTACTTAACTTTTTCCTTCCTGTCCATAACTTCGTCTGAAGCGATCCTAAAAAACAACTGACCGGTTCGACTGCAGTTGCATTTTTTCTCACTGGTAGATTTGTCCTAAAGTCTTGGGAGAGAAGCCTTTCATTTCGAGTGGATTACACTTCAGAAGAAAAAAAAAAAAGTGCGGGCTGTGTTATTTCAGTTGTTCAAGTACTAAAGTCATGTACTCCTTTCTAAGAGTTTTGTCCCGACTGCTGATTTATAGCACCCACCAGCTTTTGCTTTGTGTACGCTTCTCTCTGTTTCCTTCTTGTCTCATTGGGCCTCTGGAAAGAAAGAGTTGTCAATAATACAGTGAAAATATTGTAGTCAGATGTGGCCTTAAGGAGACCCCTGGGTGCAGCGTGCTCTCCCTCAGCTGCCCTGCTTTTATCTGCAGTGCAGATCCCACAGCTTACAATTATGGTCTTTGACTTTGGTAACAATTCTGTTTGAAATGTTTCCAATTACACACAATATTGGCGGCATGTAGCAGCTGCATGCCAAAAAGCATTTCCAAGTGTGTTCCAAGAATCAGGCTGTGATTGCTTTTAATTTAAATAAAGGCTATTTGGTTTCCTGGGAAGCTTTTTATAACCACCTTCTCTCCCCCACCCCATTTTTGTCACCTTTTAAAAAAAGTCTGATATAAGGTAGCCACCACTTAATGTGATACAGTATTGGCCCTGGTTTTCTAGGATGGCCCTTGGCTTTGTGCAAGCATGAGGACTGTTCAGTAAAGGAAAACGTAAAGAAACATTGTACAGCAGTTTGGATTTCCCCAAAGAAGAAAAGAAGGAAAGGTTATCTGATCACATATTGTAAGTAGCCAACGTTTTCGAATTTTTCCCCCTCCTTCTTTAGGGATCTGTCATTATAATTATCAATTTAGGTCACTGAAGATTATTGGGTACAGTGTCTTTCGTTCAACTTCTTCTACTTTTCTTTTTGTGAGCCCATGAACATACGTTAAAGACACATTAAAAAGGTAGAGAAAGTTCAATAAGAATATTCTTAAAACAGTGGGCATAGGGTGGGGGGCGGGGCAGGGAGGGAACCATGGAAATAATTTCACCATTCTACAGCAACCAAACCTTCCAGATCACCCACTCTGTGGGCTTGAAATCTCTGAACACTGAAACCTTTTAAAACAGTAGTGGCTTAAATCTTTTAATAGCTACCAGATATACTTGACTTATTAAATCTGAAAATAAGAAAATATACACTTTCAGGATTTAGAGTGAAGGGATTAGTTGCAAGACTGGGGGGTTCTGTTTCCAGGATGGTTTGTTGGCCCATTTGAAACATAACACCTAGAGCTAGAGGGTATCCAATAGCTGAGGTGCTAAGATGGTCCCAATTAGGGTGTTTTCACATAGGCTCTTTCAATCCTGGCAAACACATCCTATAGAATATAGTGCTTCTTTGGGTTGAACAGTAGTTGACTTGCATAAATGCCAACATCTCTTCTGGCATTTTTGGAAATCTTCCATCATGTAATAAATAGTGCTGTGTAATCCAAATTTGTAAATGCCATGTTTCATGTAGCCCCTGTAGAGACAGCTGAAATTAACCCAGGCTGCCAGGGATCCTTGAGATCCTGGAGGTTAAGTTACTGCCTGCATCCAATGTCCCACCACTAATGAATGATGGTGGGGGGCTTTGACCAAAGCTAGGAGAGGGTGCGAGGTTAGCCTTAGTGTAAGAAGCACCTACCAACCGACACTTAGACTTGTCCTTTCTCCTTGAAAACTCTTTCAATTAAGCAAACCTTCTCAGAGGAAGTTTATTCAACTCAAGGTAGAATGAGATTTATGTTGCTTTCCCAGCTGAGCACCGCAGCCTGCCAGATACTCAGCCCACCCAGGTCCATTGCTATAGTGACAAAACCCACTATAGTAACTATGGTTGAAGTAGAAAGTCTATTAAAACCCATTTCTATATTGGCCAGCTCCTCTGCCCTCATTGCAGTGCAGCCTTCTGGATACACACACACACACACACACACACACACACACACACACACACACACACTCATACACAACATTCTTTTAATCTAATAATAGTAAACTGATTTAGACCATGTTATAGTTTCACGAGAGGCATTTGTACTTGTTTCTTTTTTGTCTTTTATCTCAGTGATAAATAAATAGTATGGTATTCTTCTGAAAAACTCATAACTTGTTAACTGTAATTGATGTTTCCAGCTCTGTTATTTACATGCTTGAATAATCTATGTTCCTTCGTTAGGATCTGAAAAAGACCTAGATAGCATGGCATTTTGTTTTGCTTTAAAATATCTCTGCCTTGAAATAGAGACACAGATGTAGAGAACAAACGTATGGACGCCAAGGGGGGAAAGTGGGGAAGGGAGGGAGGTGATGGGATGAAATGGGAGATTGGGATTGACATATATACACTAATATGTATAAAATAGATAACTAATTTTTAAAAAGACCTAAAAATAAATAAATAAAATATCTCTGCCAAACAATTTCAGGAACTGTTAGATTTTATGTAAGAAGACTCCTTAGTGCTCTAGTGTTGAAATACTTGTTATAATGTGTGTCAAAAGGAGACAGCATTTTAAATTTTTCCGTGACTATGTAATTAATAAGTATGTTCAGTGCTTGAAGTATGTGCATGTTACATAATTTTTAGAAAGAGATAAAGTTAGCTCTGAAGTGCATTAGAGCATCACAGATGTTTCTTGTAAGGAAATTCATATGCTTCTTAGGAATTTTGAACTCCTTTCTGATGCTTAGCTTTTGTTCCTTGCAAGGATCATATGAATAATTTCATTGAGTTGCTTCAGTTCTTATTTACACAAGCCTTGGGAAGGGAGCTGAAGTGATAAATAACTTGCCCCCTCACCTAGTTCTGAAATGCTTTAGCCTTTTATGTTTTTGTGAATGTGAAGGGAGGGAATAAAATATACAGAGAAGATGTTTGTGTTTAACTAACTTAATCATATAAGTTCCCTTTGTGGGTCTTCTATAAGCTTAAACAGCTTGTCAGGCTAATAGCCAAAAACATGTCCTCAAGTACTGCCAAACGTGTTAAAAGCAGACCAAGCTTTCTTCATATTGAGGTATTGGAAACATATTTTTTTTTAACCTTCTGAATTTTAGGAATAAACCAGAAAAAATCACTCTCTTCTTCTCCTTACCCACAAAAGCCAAAATTATTATTCAGTGCAGTGCTGAAATGAGAAACTGATAGGAATAATGATATTTGTGTGGGAGAGTTTTAAACTGGCTTGACTTGGCTGTTTAAGCAGGGAGCAACCAGGTTACAGTGGTACATGATGGGTCTTTGTTTTTTATGTGTTCATGTTGCCTGTACACACTAGCTTTTTTTTACTTTGGTTCAGTAACTTTTGGTCAAGTACTTGTCCATTTATCCTGTTTCTTCTTGAGCAGAGATTCAAGAACAGACAGTGGTAATGCAATATAATAGTACAGAAAAAGTCAGTTTTTCTACCATCATTTTCTGAAAATCAGAAAATTTGGACTGTAGTATAATAGCTGTGTGATTTCTAGTCAGCCACTCAGCCTTTCTGGGCCTCAGTTCCTCATATATAAAGTAAGGGAATTAGGCCAGGTCAGTGCATGTTAACCAAAGATTTGAACCGTAAACACCTATGGAGCTTTTTCAAAATGCAAATACACAGAGATTTTTAAGGCAGCAGGTTTGGGGTGGGGTCTTGCACATTTAACTTGAAAAAGATCTTCAAGTAATTTGATACACAGCTGTGGTTAAGAGCCACTAAATTAGATGATCTCTAAGATTTCCTTCCAGTTCTAAAATTTTATGTTTCTAATCCTACTAGACTGAACATTTTTCCTTCCTTCCTTCCTTTCTGTTTTGTTCATTTGTTCATTCATTCTTAACAGCTACGTTCATTCCTAATGTTGCTGTCAAAATATAGACATCATTTTAACTCAGTTCTGGGAAGATCTATGTTCTGCTCCTGTGAGTAGATGGTAATTGATATAAGGGAGGAACCACATTAGTTCACCATTTCATACCCAATGCCTAACACAGTGCCTGGCACATAGTGGACCCTCAACAACAGAGAGCCCCAAAACTCAGGAATCTTTGAAAATGTGATGTTAGTTATTTTAGAATAATATGGTCGACATTCTGTAGTATACACAGAAGTATAAATATAATGCTGTACACATGAAACATATAATGTTATAAGCCAATATTACCTCAATAAAAGATAAATTAAAAATGAAATAAAGTAAAATAATATGCTCAATATGTTTTTTGTCAGCCTTCAGGTACCTTTCAGGTAAAGTGCCTCCAAGTTTAAAACAATGGATGTAATTGTTCATCTGAAAGATAACATAATAAATACATTATTTCCCTTATGTTTCCAGACTTTTGGGATACTCTATAGTGTACTGACTGTAGTTTTTCCGAGATTAACAATTGGCCTCATTGCTTTAAATGTGGAGTTACATCACCTGAAAAGGTATCTGGAGGTTGACAAAAAAGATACTAAGCATATTACTTGAAAGTGCAATTAATGTACTATGAAAAACAGATTATCCTATGAAAACCATAATGTGTCTTACGTTTCCTTATCTCTTGGGCTCCTGCATTTGTTGAATGAATGA
Organism: Orcinus orca; assembly: GCF_937001465.1. Lineage (NCBI taxonomy): Eukaryota > Metazoa > Chordata > Mammalia > Artiodactyla > Delphinidae > Orcinus > Orcinus orca. The sequence goes on along the minus strand of NC_064569.1, from coordinate 33,681,272 downwards.
TTGTTCAGTTTTCTGCCGTGACCTATGTGTGTCAGTTTAAGAAGTATAACCCAACCAAATCACTATAAAGGTTTCAGAGCTTATCTGACAAATGTACAACTTTATTACAATTTTAAGTCTTATTTTAAAATATTTTAAATTACAAGGGTCAAACTTTTAAAATCGATTGCTAATTATAATTGTTTTTATAGCCAGCAATTGTGTTGGATTCTTTTACAGACATGATTCCACATCATATATTTCATAACATATAAAGTGCTTTTAAAGTGTCCATATCCACAGTGCATGTGTGTATATACAGATATATGTATATGTACACACATATGTATATTGTTCTAGATACGATAAATCAGAAAATCTCAATAAAATATGAGAAGCACACTCTGTTTTTCTCATAACTATGATGCATCTGAAAGTTTTATCATCAAGGGTAGGAAGATTCTTGGTTGCATAGTTTTGTGCAAATTGATTAAAAGAGTTTGTTGCTCATTTTGTTTCTCTGCTCTTCAGTCTTTGAAAAATTGGGTTATTTCCTATCATTATCCATTATTACCATTACTGTAGAACATAGACTAAATAAAAATAACTTAAACCAATCAGTATAACTGCTGGCTGTGTCTGCATAATAGGAACAAAAGGAGACATTTGATACTTACCTAGTTTACTTGATTTTTTTGTTGTTATTGTATGTTGCTGTTCTTGAGAGGAGGGAGGGTGTTGTTTTGTTTTTAATTAAAAGAACTTTAAAAATTCACCTTTCTAAAACCTGGATAACTGTCCAGTTTCCTCTGAACTTTTTCACTGTGAAGGCATGGCCAGTAGCAAAATCAGCTAGCATGAGCTCTCGTTTCCTACACCCACTGCCAAATCAACTAATCAGCGCCTCAGAGTGGACATTGACACCTGAGTTATCTGCTTGGGTTGTTTGTACAACGCAACAGGAAAGCTCTCTCTTAGTCATTATGTGAAGGGATACTACTGTGAGGCATTTTAGTCAGGAAAGAGATTAAGTAGTCGCTAAACAGGGTTTCAGGATCATTGGAGAGAAATTGAGGGCTGGTCCAAAGTATGGTATAAGCCTTATTATTTGTAGGTTTCACTTTCCTGAAGTTTCACAGCTAATCTTGTTTGTTCTGGACTTCAAGCTAATATAAAAGCACACGTGTTGGTTTTTCCAAGTGGGAAGATGGCTCACTCCATCCCTTCAGGTCTAGGCTCAAAAGGCATCTGATATCAGGGAAGCCCTCCCTGATCACCTTACATGAAACACCAGTGCCCCTGCCTTCCCAGCCACCAGTTAGCACTCCCAAAACCCCTTAACCTGCTTCACTTTTCTCCATAGCACTTACCACTCCTGGACAGATATCTACTTATTGTAGCTGTTTGTTCCAGGAAGAAATCTCTATGCTGTCTTGTATATGGCTTTATGCCCATTCTCAGAGTAGTGCCTGGCACATAGTAGGGCACTACTTAATAAATACCTGCAGAATGAATGACTGCAAATATTTGGGGAGCTTCGAATTGGAACACCCCTCTCTGATCTAATAATATGTATAATAATGTGTATAAGCTAGTTAGAGGGTTTTACTCTTACATTCTCATTCTCATAATAGAATCATAAAGTTAGCAAATGGCCACTCTCATTTTACAGGGTAGGCATTTGTGGACCATTTTAATGTTATATATAAAGTAAAAACGGAAACCAGGACTTCCCTGGTGGCACAGTGGTTAAGAATCCGCCTGCCAATGCAGGGGACACAGTTGGAGCCCCAGTCCAGGAAGATCCCGCATGTTGTGGAGCAACTAAGCCTGTGCGCCACAACTACTGAGCCTGCGCTCTAGAGCCCGCGAGCCACAACTGCTGAGCCCACGTGCCACAACTACTGAAGCCCGCGTGGCTAGAGCCCGTGCTCTGCAACAAGAGAAGCCAACACAATGAGAAGCCCGCGCACCGCAATGAAGAGTAGCCCCCCGCTCGCCGCAACTAGAGAAAGCCCGCACGCAGCAACAAAGACCCAATGCAGCCAAAAATAAATTTTAAAAAAAAATCTATATGTCATAAAATAACCCTTAAAAAAAACAAAAAAACAAAACAGAGACCTGACTGCTGTTTTTATCTGAGAGAAAATCTCCAAAACAGAGTCTTTTGGTGTATTTGGCTGGGGGGGGGGCAGCTACAGTGGAGTTTCTGAGCTGTTTCCTCCCTTATCTGAGTAAAGCCAGAGAAATCTTATGGAGTATGAGGAAAGAAACTGATCAAATACCCCTCCTCCCTTCTCTCCACCACAAAGTGCTCAATGATATGTAATCTTATAGCGAATGGATGCCATATTAATAGAAGTAAGACCAAATATTTGTGAGCTATGTGACTTCGCACTTCATAATGCACCCATGCTGTTCTGTAACCTTAAAAAAAAAAAAGGTAGTATCTTCTGACAGACTTTTATGTTAAAATAAGGATGATGGACTATCTTTCACTCAAGAAATCCTAACTTAAATTCCAGAGGTGAAAAGCTAATCCTCTAAGTGATTTCAGCCAGCTCAGTAGGAAACCTGGTTGCTTGAAATTATTATTTTAATGTCTCAGGTTCCAGGGCTAAATTGGCGGTGAGTCAGCTTTCCTGTTAAGGAGCTGTGCCAATGTATTTGTCCAGAAATTATCATGTTTTAACTCAGGGGTTCTTTATTACTAATATGGCTAATACCTCCGAAGTACACAAAGCAATTTCAGATTCATCTCATTTACCTTCACTGCATCTTTGTGTAGAGGTCTAAGCAAGGTTATCCCCAATTTACTGATGGAGAAGCTGCCTGTTCGTTCAAGATGCACCTTCCTAAGGAGCTTTGGTTTGATGGCTCCTAAATAAATTAGTAGTTCAATTTTTCTAGAGAAGGAAACAAAAGAAAGAGGAAAAATAAGCAAGCACTTACAATCGATCTAAAGTAGTTTGATGAAGTTTTATTGTTTTGTAAACATTGCTGTGTTTATATTTGTTCTATATTAAATGCTTTTAGATAATTATAGCCTCTACTACTACTAACTTACGTGTAATCTTGGACAAGTCACTTAATTTTTTGGACTTCTTACCCACTTTGTGCCTCAGTTTCCCGAATGATAAGTGAGAGGCCTGATGACATTTTAGGCTCAAAATTTCCTTGATTCTAAAATACTAGACTTCCCTTTGGAGGCTAAAACTTTAGGGGAGTAGTTAATAAATGGGAGCTAATATTGTTATTATTATTAATTTTCATCATTACCTAAGTCCCTGACTAGAATTATTTAACAATCTACTCAAAATTATTCATGTTAACCAGGTGCAACTTTTAAAAATGGTCTCTTTATTCATGATTCAGTGTGGCCAATTCAAAATTCAACAGTAGCTGTGTTTTAAAGACCTAAGAGAATGTACACTTCCCCTTACCAAAAGTCTGGTTTAATAAGTTACATTATAATTTAATATGAGGAGCTAAAAAAATGCAGTAATATTCAGAGCAAATTAGGAATCTGATGTAGTTACAACAATGGCATAGTTATATTCATACTAAAAGCTACAAACGTGAGTACTGTGTTTATACATGGGAAATATGGAAAATTTATAAAGTAAGACTCAAAGTAGTATGTTCACTTACTTATGTAATCAATAGTGATTATAATTTTGTTTAAAATGTGTGTGTCCATTGACCAAATTGGAATTAATTGGGGGAGGTTTAGAGAGGGTTTGCTGGAAAATAAAAGTAGCCCAGCATCCATTTTAGTTACATTCTTAATATTTTTTAAACCATAATAATATTCTTATCTCCCCCCACCCTCCCAATAAAAGCTGGTATAAATATGCAGTCAGTGGTGAAACTCTTTCTGTATTAATCTTAAATAATACATGTTGGCCTGTGTCACCATACCTACTGGCCTGGCTGTTCCATTTTTGTAGCAAAAATCATTTTTGTGATTAATTAAATCACTAACTTTTACGCAGATTCTCAGGCCCTTGGATCTTATTCACATTCTAATTAGGCTGAGCCTGAAGTTACAGCCGCCCACTGGGAAGTAGGGTACTACTTATATCTCTGAAGATGGAGTTCGTGAGTTGCTCAGATGAACAACTCAATGAGCCGTGGCCCCGATGCCAGCAGATTTGCAAGTGACTATAAGTGCTGTTCCAATAGGAAGTACTATAGAAATGTGACATTAATAATCACCAGTTTGAATCTGGGTCGCTTCAGCCATGACTCAGAGATCAAACACTATCAGATGGTAATGAGTGTGTGAAAGTGCTGCAAGAAGGCATTCCATCTCTTAATGACACCTTTGTGGGCCTTCTCAGCAGAAGGTTAGAGGGAGGAATAGAAATAAAGTCGCATCTGCTCCTTGGTCTGGAGGCCAGCCCTCCAGGTTACAGTTGGCATACTTTTGCAGAGATGTTTTAGGGACAGCTCACAGTAGTTTCTGTTGTTCTAGCTCCTTAAATGGGTATACAGAACCTTTCATCTTCTGCCTCATTTCCTGACCGTTTATTCCCTTCAAAGTGATGGTAACTATTTTGCATATTCTCTACCGCCTTTTCTCTCCTCTGAAAGGTAAGAAGAAATTGCACTTACAAACGCATGTTAACCATTTAATGTTAAACTTCCCATTTTTATTTCAGGTTGGGGGCACCATTTTCACTTCAGCACACCCTCATTGAGTCCTATGGTTTGCCAGGCACTGTGCTAGGCTCTGGGAATACAAACATCGAATAAGAATGGTTCCTGTCTTTAAAATTTCACCATTTTGTAGGGAAGGAAGGCATTTAAGCACTTGTGAAATACTGTGGTAGAGGCAGGAATAGAAATGTACTAGATATAGTAGTGGCACAAAGCCAAAAGTGGAAGTCATTTGTTCTGTGTGAAATGTTAAGGAAGGCTCCAGAGAGGAGGATATGGTTGAGATGGGTCTTGACGACTGAATAGGAGTTGACCAAGCCATTAGAATTGGACAATGACTCAGGTTGGAGAGAAGGCAAAGTGTGTGCAAAGGCAGGAAACATGAGACAAGCATGATGCTCAGTGAATTGCAGATATTTCTATCTGGCTCTAAGATTAATTATGCTCTTAGTCATGGACTTATTGTCACCTTTATAAAACTTCAGTTTCAATCAGAAGTAAGAGATGAGTTTTGACAACTTTAATTGTGACCCTGTCTTTCTTCTCTGTAATTGACTTTAAGCTTCTGAATAAGGGCTCTCTCTTCTCCTTAAATGTTGCATTAACCTGGCCAACCCACCAGGTATTTATTTACACTTGTGTCTTTTCATTGTTATGTTGGTACAATCTAAATTTATTTACTCTTCAGTTTCACTGCCAGGTTTCAATTTCAGACTCAAGTGTTTAGACAACATTATATAATGTGTTGCACTTTTATGACATCTGCTTTAGTACTGTAAGTGCTTTCCATGAAAGCTAATGGTTGGGACAAAAAAGAGCCTAAATGTCACCAAGTGGCCACCAGATGTGTTTTATTGTGTTCGTATCTCTGTTTTGTTTTCATAAAAACTTTTTCTTAGTCTAAAAAACCTTAGCAAGCAGAAATAGCAGACAGTAGACTTGTAGGAGATGAACTATTTTCTTCATTTCCTGATTGTTATTTCTTGATCTCCTGTTTCAAAAACTATGATTCAGCTGAAAAAAATCCATAACAGTATAATTTAGAAGACCGTACTTTTTAAAAGCAAATTACGTTACGTTTGTTTTTCAAAGGTAAGTTCACTTCTTAGGCTGGAAGGCCTGCTGTGTTTCAATATGTGGTTCTTCAGTGTAGTGAGATTAAAATTGTGATTTAACATCTTCCAGAATTTCTGCCATCTGATTGTTCACTGAGCAATCAGTATGTTTTCAGGCAGTCTGGCGTGTGATAAATATTTTGTAGCATATGTGGGTGAACATGCCAATCGCAAAGGGCTTTACAAGCTTTAATTAATTTTCACAACAACCAGATGCACTCTGCTTTATTCATGAGAAGTCCGCAGACAGTGGAGTTCAGAGTGTTGCCCAGATTCGTCTAGCAAAGTGGTTTACGAACTTTTTTTGGATAGCTGAACACTTTTCTCAAACACAAGATAATCTGGAACTCCAGCACGTCCAGTAGAAACCGCTTTTGTTGGGAGGGAGAAAGGGAGTTAGTGATAGGGCTGCCAGGTTTGTCAAGATGAGAAAACCACACAAGATGCCCAGTTGATTTGAATTTCAGGTAAACAATTAAGAATATTTAGTATAAGTGTGTCTCAAATATTGCATGTCCGTAAAAAAATGATTGATGGTTTGTCTGAAATTCAGACTTAACCGTGCATCCTGTATGTTACCTGGCAACTCAAAGTTCCTGTTTATAGCCCTGCCCTTTCAGTGCCCTTGTCTCCTCCTCAGCCAGGTGAGGGTCTTGGTTCCTTGCACACAGTTTGAAAGCCACAGATAGAAGAAATGTATACAAAAATTTATTCTTAGGATAAAATACTTCAGTCTAGGGCTTCCCTGGTGGCGCAGTGGTTGAGAGTCCGCCTGCCGATGCAGGGGACACGGGTTCGTGCCCCGGTCTGGGAAGATCCCACATGCCGCGGAGCGGCTGGGCCCGTGAGCCATGGCCACTGAGCCTGCGCGTCTGGAGCCTGTGCTCTGCAACGGGAGAGGCCACGACAGTGAGACACCCGCGTACCGCAAAAAAAAAAAAAACAAAAAAAAACTTCAGTCTCCCGATCTTTGGGAACAATGTTTGTCAAGTCACCTATTCGTATAAGTCAGCAATTTAAGAGGAAGGAGAACTGATGGTAAATCCGGATTGCAGGTTGGCCAAATAGAGTCCATCCATAAAGAGAAAAATGGATGGGAGCTTGTGAGCCTGATTCTAATGCAACCCAAGGGAGAGGTGCCTGCATGGGCCCATCCTTGGCTTTTGGTCTAGTTGACATGCACATGTTTTAGTGGTCCTGGCTTGAAGAGAATACCTGTTAAGGTAATTCGGTTATTTTGCTCCAGAATTTTAAAGCAGCCCTCATTATTATTTTCATTTCTCAAGCTAACTCCTTTGTGGAATATTCTTATTTATTTGGCCATTACATTTCTCAGTGTAACTAAGTACAGTCTAATTAGCGATCAGAAGCCACTAAATTTCTTTAGGACAAAACAGTCCTGCAGTGCTCGAGGAACTCCCTGGATTAACTGATGAAAAGTCTTTTAAAAACATACAAGAAAATGAGGACCTTCTCCTGGACCTATGGGTCCCCAGGTGCTTTGGGTTTGATGCCCTGTGTGGATGGCCTACTGACTCTCCATGAAGTTTTTGTATCAGCAGAATGTTAGTAATGGTTTATTTCTTGGTGGGTAGATTAGGAATGGATATGACTTTGTGTCCCTTTTTCATTTTTTCCATAGTTTATGCTGTAGGTGTGTTACTTTTTAAATAAGGAAATTAAGTATTAGTGATATATTTTAAATGTTTCTTGGCAGGGGAAAAACCCATACATATTTCCTTGTTTAAATGTTCTAAAGTATAGATGAAGATAATCTGGAATATAGATAGTTTTCATTTGCAAATGCTTATATATCTTTGAAGGTTAATTGTAATATGAAATCTACCCGAATTGTTCACACTTAAAATTTATCTCTCATTCATTCATTTTATTCATTCAACAAATATTTATTGAAGAAACATAGACATATTCCTGTACAACACAAGAAAGGGGGTGATGAGTAGAAGCAAAAGGAAAGGAAGATCCAGAGATGTGACCCACCCGCTCCATCCTTCAGGACGCCACGATGTGGTGGGCTGGGCTGGGGAATGCACTCACACAAGAGGAAGGATGCTTGACCTCCATTAGTAAATGAGCCCTCTGATGCTCGATGAATGAAAGTGACTTTCACGAGGCTGTTGGCACATCAGGACCTGAAGACCCAGGTCACCCGAGTCCTGCTGGGGGATCATCATCTTGTACCATAAAAACAAGTGCAAGCTTCCATCCCAGGAGCTGGATTTGAAAAGCCACCAGAATCCCTGCTTGTTTCCAAACCAAAGGCTTGGGAGCCCGGAGTTCGTCTGCTTCTCACCACTGGCTTTAACTACAGACTGGGTTTGTGCTGGTTGGTTTTACCTTCCCCTAGGCTGGTTTCAGGGATTTTGGTTTTGATCAGCATATAATATAAGCTACAGGGATATTTTCTTTTTCCTATTAGCTTCTTTTTGAATTCTCTTGGAGGAGGAAATAACTTCTTCATAAAATCCCTTTTACTGGTCTTTTTTGTTGACTCTGAAACTCATACCAAGTCTATAATATGGAGAAACCCAAAATATTTGTTTTTTTTCTTTTCTAATATTAACATGTGCAAAAATGACCTATCCATGACATTTATACTTACTTTCACAGTTCAAATAGGCTACATTTTTCAGTGGCTAGATGAAGGTAGAATTTGACAGGTGATTTGAGGGGATTTGCACGATAAAGCCTAGGAAATTAAAGGTTTTATATTTGCTCAGACAACTTCTGGGGTTAAGGTTACATTCGCACAAACTATTGCGTATTAAATTAAACTGGTTATTGTTGACCTTAACACATAATGCTTGTGAAAATAATTTCCCAAATATACAAAATAGTTGCTTCAAAGTAAAGTTAAATATTTTCTTATTTTGACTATATATTTTAAAGTTTATATAATAATTTTCAAGAACTCACTGAATTTGGAATTTTTAACTTGTGATATTAAACTGAAATAAATATGAAAGGACTTTCTTCAAGATTTATTTTACTTATGAGTAAACTAGGTATTTTCTAGAAAGAGAAATATGGGTGCCATTCAGAGTTGCCTCATCATAATTCTGTGAGCTGTTGAAATCAAATCAATGTCTTGATAAGTTGAGCTTCCAGATGGAATTTTATCTAAAATCAGTACACTTCGTTTATACTTTAGGACTCCAGTGAATTTTATGACAAAAATCACTTCATACCCCATTTGGAAGGCAGCCACTTAAGCGTGGAATATGACAATTGTTTAACAGTGCACAGTAAAACTTAAATAATCTATGACTCATGGAAGGGAACTATATCCAATTGAAACTTCCAGTGTAATTCAGGTAGGTGGACATAACCACACAGGTGTCTTGGAACTATTCCAGTTCCAATTGGCTAATGAGCTCATAAGGCCGAAGTCTCCTTTGCTGTGTGTCCCTTACTGGTTTACTTGTCCATTAGCACAATTCCACCTAACATCATGCTGGGACATTGATTTCACATTGATTCACAAAGGAATGCCTTGGGTCACACAGTGACTATCTAGTCTGTAGCAGGTGTCTCTGCAGGACTCTGATTTCAGAATCTGTGCTCTTCAGCCGCTGACATAATCTTTAGCTGTACCGGCTAGAGCAGAGTTTCCAGTGCCACACTGCTCATCTTAAACATGAACTTTGGTGGGGTTACATGTTTCCATCATCAATCCATCTGTTATAGGGATTACATCACCACAAAGGAGTTAATTTGTCTTGTTTTGAGGGTCATGTCTAATTGCATAGGTCAACAAAGGATAATAAATGACTGCTTTTTACTTTACTTCAAGTCTGTGCCTCACTTTTTCTCTAAGACTGCTGAGCAGGACAATTAATTTCCTTAATCGGCACAGCTGGTACCGTAAGAATGCCATCCAAGCTGAAAAAGGTTACTGCTATCTATCTAAAACCTGAGTTAACCAATCCAGAAAGTTAACTACAGACTCTCCTTAAACTTGCTCACAGAAAGCCTCTGCATCCAATAGGGAGAAAGGAGGCACTAGATGGCAGTCTTAAACAAATTTGAAATGACCTTTCCTTTCGTAAAACAAATGCATTACCTAAAAGCAGTCACTTCTGTTCCAAATGAATGTGGACTTGAACTATACTTTATAAAAATTGCAAATATAAGGGCATTATGAAGCTTAATATCACAATATAAAATTTTGCTTCTGATATGGAAAAGTATTCCATATGCAAATCTTCCTCAGCCCACAGGTTAGGTGTCCCGATAAACCCATTGTACATTGAAAATACCGTAAGTCGAAAATGCATTCAGCACACCTACCCTATGTATAACTAAATCACTGTGCTGTACACCTGAAACTAACAGGACATTGTAAAGCAACTATACTTCAATTGAAAAATTAAAATAGGGACTTCCCTGGCCGTCCAGTGGTTAGGACTATGTGCTCCCACTGCAGGAGGCATGGGTTCAATTCATGATCAGGGAACTTGGATCCTGCCTGCTGCTCGGCCAAAAAAAATAAAATTAAAATTAAATAGTAGTAAAAAAATAATAAAATAAAATAGTAGTAATAATCTTTTTGCCCCTCATATACAGAAATTGGAATAGTAAGGAGTTCAGCTAACCCTTTGTCAAAGATGGCATGCAAATTCATCCAATTCATTCATCCTCGGACCTCTGTTACAGTGCTGAACACATATTGTAATTCATCTCTTTATATTTTATCTCCTGCACCCTGAAGTTTGAGGCCCTTAAGGAAAACAGTGTTACTTGTGTTTCTGTTTTTAGAATAAGTGTAAAGTAGGGGCTCAAAATTTTTTTCCTTGATGAGTAAATAAATGTTTCTCAAGGGAAAAACCAAGTTTGGGACACCAGATCCTGATGACTGTATCAGCCCCTGCGAGATTACTGTCCACTTCTGTACCTCTGGTTCCTGGCTGAAAATAGTACCAAACGTTTGATGAGTGTAGGGGGGTGTGGAGACTTTCTTAGGTTCAGACTTTCAATGCTTCAGCATTGAAAATGCTTTTACACACATTCTCATTTAGTCCTGGTAACAAACTGTGGGTCAGTTGTCTCATTTGATACATGAAGAATCAGGTTCCCCATGGTTGAGAGAATCACTGTGGGTTACACAGTTACTAAATGTTAGCACCAGACTGGAATCCAGACTTCTTACACGAGTCCAGTACGTTCTCGCCCCAGTTTGCTTGAGATCAACACATAGGGTACCTACGCTGAGACACCACTGTCACCTCCCCGGCCAGCCACTCTGCTTGCCACTGTCCATCCTCAAACCTTTCCCACCATCTATATATGTCCTATATCTATACAGTAACTTCATAAACCACCTAGTTGTCCAAGTTAGAAACCTGAATGTTATCCTCCACTCCTCTTTTTCACATTCCTTCAACCACAAGTCCCATCTAATTTACCTCCTGGACATTTCTGGGACCAGCTATCCTGTTCTCTCCAAGATTCAGTTCATCTTCATTCACTAAACCACCATCCAGACTGCTGGACTCTAGTCGTGCTGCCTTCACAGTGCAGAGTGATCTAAAATGAAAATTTGACTGTGCCACTTCTTCGTTCAAATTGTGCTTCTCCTATGAGCCCTCCATGGCCTGGTTCTTGAGCCCACCCCGTCAAGCATCTCACTCGAGTCTCTCCTTTGCCTCTAACCATCTAGCAACACAGGCCAGACAGAGTGCCCCCATATTTTACTTAGATTGTCTCTTTCCAGGTCAGAACCACATTTTCCCTCCCCCTCCCCCTCCTCCCACCCCCAGATTCTCATTCTGGCCCACTGTAGGTGAGTATAAAAGCCACAGAATCAGGCATTAAAGCCAGAGACCTGGAGGAAAGCTCCTTAGAGGGTAGTTGTAGTTCTTCCATCAGTTCCTTTAGCCCAGTCCGTCTCCAGCAACCTCCCCTCACCAGCCTCTGGGATCATGAGGTCAGTGCTGATTTAAAAAGAAAAAAGGAAGCTAGGGGAACTGGCTGTGGGTGAAAAGCAATTAGCAAAAAAAAAAAGCAGATGCAAGCAAATAAACAGAACAAATGGATAAAACTGCAGGATTGGGGAATTCCCTGGTGGTCCAGTGGTTAGGACTCGGTGTTCTCACTGCTGGGGCCAGGGTTCAATACCTGCTCTGGGAATTAAGATCCCGTAAGCCAAGAGGCAAAAAAAAAAAAAAAAAAAAAAAAAAAAAAAAAAAATTGCAGGATTAGCCAGGCTTTACCAGTAAGGAAGACGTGCTGCTTTGGTCCTTTGGTCGTTGGGGAGAGTGAACCCATAAAAAGGGCTCCCTTTTTGTTTACCTCTTCTCTTTTCCTGTGTCCCTTAAGGATCCCATCCTATATTCCATGTTGCTTTCTTTTTTTTTTTTTTTTTTTTGCGGTGCGCGGGCCTCTCACTGCTGTGGCCTCTCCCGCAGGCTCCGGATGCGCAGGCTCAGCGGCCATGGCCCACGGGCCCAGCCGCTCCACGGCACATGGGATCTTCCCGGACCGGGGCACGAACCCGTGTCCCCCGCATCGGCAGGCGGACTCTCAACCACTGCGCCACCAGGGAAGCCCCCATGTTGCTTTCTTTAATGCCAGTTCATCAGGGTCTTTATGGCCTCTGATAAAGCACCACTTTGGGAATGGGGCATGGGGGGAGGTTGAGGTGGGACAGTTGCTTCCCACACCCCTGCTCTACTCCCCCTGTCTCCAAAACACACCCCTCCTAGATGGAGGTACTTCCCAGAGTCTCTGGGCTCTTAAGGTGACCCAACCCACCGGTTTTCTTCGCCACACTGCTCTCCCCTATCTCCAACTTGCTTGGCTGATGAGAATTTGGAAGAACCCCCTGTTTTAAAACTTTCAGCGCTGATGGCCTCTCCCTTTAGGCGTCACCCACAGCAGTCCTCCTGTGCTGCTTGAATGTTCCTCAGCACAGAGAGAGCTGCTGTCCCCAGAAGGCTAGTGATATCCAGCAGCAACTCAGATGTCCCTGAATCTGGGAACCCTAATTGAGATATTAATATTTGTATTTGACCTTGACCGTACTGACTCAGATATTTATGAACGATATTTTCAAACATGTGGTATCAATGTCAACTCCTTTTGAGATTCTTTGTTTACTTTCAGTTTGCTAGTGCTAGTGTCTTGCCCCAGATAAAATGTATTTGTATTTATTTAATGCAAATTAAATGCAAGCTAATCCTTTTTGCAATAATTGAATCATTGTTCTTTATTACCAGTGTCACTAAGCTCTACATCTGGATACATTACAGTAAATGTATCCTTTTGCTTTTGTTTACATTCCACTTGGACTTTGGAATCCAAATGATTCTGAAACTGACAAAAATTAAATTAAATCCTTTTACAACTAACCCTTCTGAGGATATTTCTTTGAATTCTTCAGTGAAGTTTGGGAAATGTTATTCCTACATTTTAAAATACAACCTCCAGAAGGATTGCAATAGAATTTTGGAAAGGGACATTTTTCATAGTGGGAGAAGGGGGGGTGGTGAGTCCAATTTTTTTAATGTTATTTCACTTTAGAATTGTGCTATATTTAGGATGACTATACATCCTGGTTTATGTCTATTGTCCCAACATAGTTATTAGTTGCACTCAAAAAATGTCCTGGTTTGCATTGATAAATTATATGATCTCCCAACTGTATTCTATTTAATTATGAAACAACTGATCAGGATTTTTGTTTGTCTGTAATTAAGTCTTGCAAAGAAATGCAAAAAAAAAAAATATATATATATATATATATATATAAATGGCTTTTAAAAAACCCAATATGTAAGTGTAGTTTGAGAAAGCCGCAGTCAGTATTCTTACTCACCCTGCTTGAACTTGGCTCACCACAGGCAAGTTTCTGTTTGTGGCAGTAACTTAGCTCTTTATCTTCCAGAGCTGTGAAATTGTCCTGATCACAATTTTAAAATTTTAATTAAATCTGCTAAAATTTGAATGCAAGCTATGTCTTTGTTGGTGATCCAGTGTTTCTGGCCAGTGATCTCCATCATCTGTCTTAGCAGCAAAGTTTCTTCCACTGTTACATCATTTATTTTTTTCTCTTTTCCATCTGTGATTTAGGGTACTGAAGCCACTCTTCATATAAGGAGAAGAGTTCGCGTCTTCACCACAGTATGAAGTTGATATTTAAATTTTATCTGCAGGTCTTTGCCTTGCTTTGATTCTTTCTCATCTTGGCTTTTCTTACATATATTCATTCATTTATTCATTTCTCATTTCTTTCATTGCTAGTTCTGATTTTTTCCATTTTTTAAATTTATTTTTAAGATATCTTCCAGAGGTGCTTTATTTCAGAATTCACTTCAGCTGATTTCAGGAACATTTCAAGTACATTAGCAACTTTTCTTAATTTCCTTTAGCTCTGTTATGTGTATAATATACTTTGAGTCTGTTATCAACATCTTTTACATCTTCAGAATGGGTTTCACTCTTCTAGACAATCTCTAGTGAGGTTTCCCTCCCCCTCCTAATCTTTCCCTTTGTATTCTTACCATGTTAGCACATATATTTTAATTTTCTAATACAATAAATGAGATAAGATATCTTTGCCTTTTGATTGATTTGAAAATGGGGGGGGTGAGACATTACATTTTCACCTGTTTGTCTGGGAGCAACCGTAAGGTGACTTCAATGACTGACAAATTTCCCACAGTGATTTTGAATTAGCAATGTATCTTGGCCATTCTTAGAGATGACTTTTCATAGTTACTGTACATAAGCGTTGAGTCATTTTCATTAAAAACGGACATCTAAAATGGAAAATAAGACAGATTTCATTATACACTCTGCTAAAATCTCTAGTGAGGATTTGTAATGTATATATTTGCCTGCAATTGAAAAACATTTGTGGGCTTCTAAAGTATGACCTTTAAATTTAAACCAAATTAGTTCATTAGTTCTTGGACAGAATAGCGTTAACTTTCTACTGTAAATAACGCATTTGAAAACACATATTCACCCAAGATAGATGCCAGTAGTAAGCTATTCTGTGACTGAGTGTTACAAAACTGTGAGTCGAATGGAGTAGGAAAAAAAATACTATTCAGGAGAAAAATTTGGGTGGAGTAACAGGAAAGTTTAGAAAAAAGAAGGTCAGAGAAGTGACTGGGAGTGGTTAGAAAGGGCTTTCAAAATGAAAAATGCCTTTGGTGCTGGAGACTTTTCTATTGTCTTATTTTCTATTGTGTTATTGTGTTATCTTTTTAATAGATCTTTCCCTCACAAGCACACAGAAAAGGAAAACAGAATAAAGGTTATTACTAAGTATATGGTTCCCTTCTTGCCTCAGTGCCCACCATCTTGCTGTAGCAGACAACAGTGTATTATTAGTAAGAGGCATTTGAAGGATGTTGGTTTGATAAAGTATAACCCCTAAGCCATTTCCCCTAACATGATCTTTCTAATATCTTCAAAAAGTGTCTGAGGCTTATCTGGTTCTAATCTTGTCTGGCAATGTGACAAATGCCTCAGGGAAGTGGGAAGGATATAACCTGTCTTCAGAGATTTATAGCATTTCAGGCATCACAAGTCCTGGAAGACATTTTTGTTCTTTTGGGGGGTAGGATTCTATTAATATTTTTTATATTATTAACACAAGTTAGCAATATTATTACTGGTTTTTAGAACTGCCAATGGTACATGTGTTTCTTGCATGAAGATGGTGCTTGGGACCTGCCAAGATTAAGGGAAATATTTTCCAGAATCAGATGCACATCCATTCTTGCCTACCGTTCCTTGTGAACAGTAGTGGCCATGTGTGAAGTGACTGTCCAGGGTTGGGGCTACTGCCTTCAGCCACGGCAAAGCACAGATGTAACTAAATAACTGCCTAGTCCAGAATTAACAAAAGCTTGCCTTTAATGGAAAATTGGATCACTTATTCTCTCTCTCCCACACTCTGTCTCTGGTACTATTTCCACACTCTTCAACAAATAGTCCAGACAATAGAAATGGTATACATAAGTTTGAATACTGAGTTCAAAGACTAAGAATATCTAAATGTTGAATGATTTCCCATTTTATCTGTGATATTTAAAAATTTATATCATCTCCACTTTGTTTGAAGAACTTGTTCCTATTTATTTCTTTTCCAGCGTATGTAGAACTAATGGTTAGCACATTAATTTTGTGAAGCAATGTTTAGGGAGCATGGATACAGTTGTTTTGCTTGCCAATGATTTGTGTATCGTATAACACCTTCAGCACAGGCTCCAGACTTTGCACCTGGAATGTACTTCCCCCGCTCTGAGAATGTGGTAAAAACCTGTTTAATTGTGGTCAATCAAATCAGGTAAAATCAATACTGGAGCCAAGGGCAGGTCGGTAGCCTATATCTAAGGGAAGAGAGATCAGGATGTTTCCCTTCGCATGGAAAGTCTTAAGTAGGTTTTATTTTGGTACATTTTAATTAGGAAGGAGCATTTAAGCATCTTGACATCAAAATAACTCTTCTAAATAAAAGACCTCTGATGGCTAAATGGATTATATAGGTTACCATTATTTTCTAAAAGCCACCAGGAAACAGAGTGGCTGTTGAAATGAGAGATGATATTAGTGACAAAGAAGAAAAAGTGATTTCTTTGAAGGAGTTTCAGTGCATGTCTAGCACTTCACATGGGCCTGAACTCATTGTCCTTTGATTTTCTTTTCTTTCAAACTACTTACTGCTCCCAATTTCTCAGTTTTCTACAGAAATGTACCCTCTACACTGCAACCTAAAAGCTAGGACGTCTCACAAATGAAAAAAGACATGTAAAATAAATCATTCAATTCAGTACGCCTGGTTAAATGTCAGATTAAAAAAAAATCCTGCCTGTTTGGTAGCTATTTGACTGCCTAAGAAAATTAACTAATTCAATATACTTGTATTTCCAACAGTATCTTCTGCCTTCTCAGTTTAGCTTCCCTTGGCTGTGGTTTATACCATGTCAACCGTATACATCAGCTCTGGCTCCTCTATGGGAAAAGGAAGTTCTTTAAAAGAATATAAGGTCATGGGACTTCCCTGGCGGTCCAGTGGTTAGGACTCTGTGCTTCCACTGCAGGAGGCCCAGGTTCGATCCCTGGTCAGGAAACTGAGATCCCACATGCCACATGGCACAGCCAAAAAAAAAGAATATAAGGTCGTAAAAGCCAAGAAATAGCACTTTATTACTTTCTGTAAGAAGACTTTTAAAACAGAGCGTTTCTTTGTAGCTTAGTGACCCCAAGGCAAAAGTGATGCTTGTCCAGTGAGCCTGTGGTCCAGCGCCCACTCCCGGCTGGCATCTGCTGCTCCCGGGAGAGCTGCTGGGGACCCAGACATGCCGAGTCCTGTTGGAGACCTTCACCGCATTTTCCACAACAGCATCGGAATTTTCCTAAGGCACTTTCACATCTGGAATTTTAAAGAAAGTTTGCCCTGCAATAAAATGGTAGTAAATCTTAGGAAACATTGTGCCGTTTTTGTTTTAATTAACCTGGCATTTTTCTCATAAACCATTAACAAATTATGGGTTGTTCCCTCTCTTTTTCACCCTTAATGGTAATAATGGACAAAGAGAAGAATTATGAAATGCTCTTTTGTACTTTACTTTTGACTTAAAGTAGCGTAAGTGTTTCCCAGAATATCTTTCCATTTCTAACACAAGAATATGTGGGCACTAAAGTGTAAATATTACATTTTATTTATGCAAAATAGCATTACTTTATTATGAAGATGTAGCATTTGTATGATTAAACAAGATTGAAACACATTTCTAATGGGCGGCTCGTGTGAGACATGCATTTATCCAGTCCTTAGAGACACTGTCTTCCTTGGAAACCTGATTTGGAGGCTGTCGCCACTACAGTATGCCAGTTACGAAGCATGTGAAGTATCTCTCTAAAAGCCAATTTTAATGACTCCAGCTTGCTATTAGAATAGTTGAATCAAATTCTGAAAGTGACAGTTTATTTTAAAATGTCAAAGCTGTTCAGTTTTTGATTGAAAAAAATGTGATGATTTTGGAATATTTTAATGTGCGTGAGGAACCTTTTTTATATAGAGAGAAAAACTTTGCATGGTTACATAAAGCAGTCATGAAACCTAGAATTTTGATTTGCCAGTTTTATAAAAACAAAATGACTCCCACAGAAAGCTCAGAATTGTAATAACTCAAGTATTCCGTGTGTCACAGATGACATAAGGAGGGATCCAGCCTTTCCAGTCCCTAAAGCATCTTTTAAGTAAACATGGACATCTTTAAAAATAAAGCATTTGCAGAAAGGAAGAGAGGGTGGTGTGTGAATAGGTGATACAAAATCTGGAGTTCCATTTGCTATTTTGATTTTTGACTTGCCCCTCATTTTTGTTTGTTTGCCCCTCATTTTTAAGGGAAGCATATGTGGGGCGCAGGGAGTTGTTAACTATGGCTCCTCTCCTGCTCTGATATAATGAGAGTCCTGAACTACATGAGCCTGCAAGTTTGGTTAGAACCTGAAATGCATTTCCCAAGGTCATCAAACAAGGTGACCAGTCACAGTTGGCTTGCTGCCTTCATTTGACTTCCTTCATCCATTTAACAAACAGTAATTGAGTTGCTCCTCAGGCCAGGCACTGTCCCAGGCCAGCTCACAAAAGGTTAAAGCAGAATGAATATGTGTTGAATAAACTGGCTTTATTTATAGAGCATTCACTGTTGTCTTGAACCCTCCCCAAGGCTTAGCTCTTTGCAGCTCAGATGAGCTATTCTGTGGCTGAGTAGCACCCAGCAGTCACCACTCTGGTAGCAATTAGTGGCCTGTTCTTGGTCTGTGTCCTACACTGGGCCAAGAGCTTTTTGGAGGCAGGGCAGTGTCCCCTTCTAGCCTGGGTGCCTGGCACATTGTAGGTGCTCTGCAATATTTGCTGAGCAAATTTCTGCATTATCCATTTAAATCCTCCTTTGAAACTCATAATGGAGTTATGTGTAGAAACTGGGAAGTCAGGACTGACTGTATAGACTTCTTGACTAATTGTAGAAGTCATTTGTTCAGTCATTTAATAAAGATTTATTGAGGTCCTACTTTGTGCAAGACGCTATCTCTGTATAAGTGTCAAGATAGGAGCGCTCAGGCCTGGAGCCACACTGTGCTTGTCTGAATCCCGGCTGCCACACTTGCTAGCTGGCAGATCTCAAGCAGGTCCTTTAATCTCTTCTGTAGAGTGGGGGTAATAATAGTCCCTCCACTCTAGGGTGTTGTAAGGATGAAAGTAATTGCTTTATATCCAGTGCTTAGGTCCTGTGTGGGTAGTAGTTATTACTGTTGGTGGTTATTAGAAAGAACAAAGATGAGCATGTTGTGAGATGAAGCCGGAAAGGTCGGAGGACCACATCTCCCAGTTTGGGGCCTCATCCTCCACCCTAGGAAGCCCTCAAAGCCTTCAAGCTGGGGCACGGTGGTGGTGAAGTCTGTAGCGTTTTGCCTCTATCAAGGCCAGAGAACCTCGTTCAGTGAATTCAACAAGCACTTGCTTAAGGCACCCTTGTAAGTGGCCACTTGAACATAATCAATAGGGCTTTATGTCTGAACCACAGACAAGAATATGGATTGTATTCAGGAACTAAGTGGGATGAAATGTTTGCTTACCTTCAAAGTGGAATTAAGAGGTACATAATATTACAGACCTACCTTCAGGCTATTCGTAAAGAAAATCAAATTTGGTGATTAAATGCTGAAAGGTGTAATTCTTTTTACTTTCTGGGTTCCCTAGGATAATGAAAGGTTTATATGCGCTAGGAATAAGAGTAAGGTTGTTGCTAATTCTGAGTAACCATGTAACATACAAAGAAATGCTGTTATAGGAATAATGGTTATTCTAGAAGGATCCTAGAGGGACGATTTTAAAAAGCTCTTCTTGAATAAGTAAGCTTTATTTCTTATTGTTAAAATATTTAGACTCTTATAATTTACAAATACTCGTGTGTCACATTTCAAAATTATGTGTTAGACCATAAAAAAACACGAGAAAAAATTTAACCCTGAGCTCTTGTGTCATTTGAAACTTGAAAATACATTAGAAATAATTATTTTTGTACATTCTTATTTTAAAAATTAATTATATGTATGTAGTAATCAGTACATATGTTGTGAAAGATTTTAAATTTTGGACGTGGGGATAAGAAAAGGAAAGCAAAGAAACATTGCTAAACTGATTTTATAGTCCCACAGAAAGATTATTGTTTTCCACATATCTAAACAAAATAATATTATTTAAACCCCCCCCAACATATTTGGCCTAAGTTTATTCTATTTTCCTTTATAATCTAACAGAATTTGTGTATTCTAAAGGAGTTTTAATTTTTTTTTTAAAGCTGCCCACTCAAAGCAATACTTTTAAGTGGACCATCCCCTCCAAGTGTCTGTATCACACTACCTAGTATGGCACTCTTGGTTTAAAAAAAGGTCTAGGTCCGTTCTCTGTGATTCAGACTAGAGAAATTTTCATATTAATACCCATTATTGCCCAGTGCCTTAGGGAAAGAGTTGATGAAGGGAACGTGAACCTGGGTTTTAGGGGGAAAGTTCCATATTTTAAAACCTCCACCTCGAATAGGACTTGGACTTGTTGACATTAATAAATGCATTCCCTTGCTTCTCTTGGGTTTGGCTAAAAGTCTTTATTGAACTTGGAGCTTCCCATTTTAGTAGGCATTTGCCTTGCTTCGTGTGATACTTTTGCTGTCTTACAGGTTTCTATTAATAGTTCCTCCACTGAATAATTTGTGAACTGTTAATGGGTCTAAAAGGGAAATACAGAAGTCATCTCCCACCTTTGGAACGTCTTAGTCCAGACTCCTTTTAAAAGGATTATTAGGGAAAAAAATTTCCATAGTTTTCTTGGAAATAGTGTCTT
This sequence comes from Orcinus orca, assembly GCF_937001465.1. NCBI lineage: Eukaryota > Metazoa > Chordata > Mammalia > Artiodactyla > Delphinidae > Orcinus > Orcinus orca. Next base: position 33,660,629 of record NC_064569.1, on the reverse strand, counting down.
TCTCCAACCACAATTCTGGTCATTTTTATACTATTTAATTCTAGAAGTTTCCATTTAAAAATTGAGTTATTTTACTTTTTTCTGGTTCGTTCATTTTATTTTCTAATTTCTTTACAGTAAGAATGATAGGTACTGTGTAGTGAGCACTTAATACATGCAAGGCTTACATACATGCATTATCTCTTTTGATCTTTACAATGATAAGCTAAATGAATTCAGTTCTAAGCCCCATTGTAGTATCAGCTTATTTAATGCTTTCATAACTTGATGAGTATTTTTATTATCACCACTTTTCAAAGGAGGAAACTGAGGCAGACATTCAGTGATTTGCCCCAGGTCACCTAGGGTAAGTGGCAGCACGGGGGAGGCACCCTGGTCCCCCTGACTCTAGAACCCTTTTGATAACATAATACAATGGACATATTTGTTTGAAACTTTTTTAAAAAAGAAACTGAGGGTGGCATACAAATATTCATATTCTAAAACACCTCTTCCCTCTTTGCCAAAAGATTTGTTGTGTTTACTCAACTTTAAAACAGGGTCTTTATGTACATTTCTGATAGAACAGCCACTTGTGGTACCGCTCACAGCTATCTCAGCCCAACTCTTTCAACTTCCTCCCTGGATTCCTTTTCAAAAGAAGAGAGAGGATGCCTTCTTTCTGGCAATGATGCCCCTGGCAGGGGTGATCCCTCAGGAATCGTGATGATTCCTAAGATTTTCCTGCTAGTTTCTACCGTAAGACTGGCCATAATGATAATAAGAATAAAAATGACAAAGATAACTCATATTTGTGGGCACTTTCTCTGCTCCAGGCCCTGGACTAAGCACTTTTCATACATTATCTTTTTTTTTTTTTTTTGCGGTTCGCGGGCCTCTCACTGTTGTGGCCTCTCCCGTTGTGGAGCACAGGCTCCGGACGCGCAGGCTCAGCAGCCATGGCTCACGGGCCCAGCCGCTCCGCGGCATGTGGGATCCTCCCGGACCAGGGCATGAACCCGTGTCCCCTGCATCGGCAGGCGGACTCTCAACCACTGTGCCACCAGGGAAGCCCCATTATCTTTTTTGATTTTCACAGCCCTCTATGGTAGATACTATTGTTTTCTCCATTTTACAGAAATAGAAAATAAGGTGTTAGGACATTAAGTAACTTTCTTAAATGTATACAGGTAGTGTGAATGGCTAATGGAGATTTCAATCAGTGTCTGTCATACTGTGCAAAACCCATCTTCTTAACCCCTCTGCTGTTCTGTAGGTTAAGGACCATAGTAATAACTAGTTAAACATTGTAGAGCCAAAGTGGGTTTTTTTGGTGGGCTGGAGTGGTGAGGATTAGCTGTTTCTTACCAACTGGTTTTAAAAATTCAAAATCCTTCGTTACATTGGTTAAAAACTGGACGGTCTTTGCCTATGAAGTTAACTGGGCTCTAACAGTGGACTCATACAAAAGCAGACAGTCAGCTGGCTTCTTTTCGGAAGGGAAGATGTCCAAATAAACATCTCCTCCTCCCTTGGGCCACACACACACAGAAGAAACTGGCTGGGAGCTCTTGGCCCAACGTGTGTGTTTCTCTTTCCTCTATTCTCCTCCTGCTTTATTTATTTGCCACCATTCAGAGACGGCACCCTTATTCTTTACAGGTGGATCAATATTTACAGCCATTCAGAGGAGACGTTGGCTCTTCCCATTTTCTAGGCTGCCGTGTAACAAAAGCTGCCTGTTTTTCTTCACATCTGCTAGCAGAACTGCAGTTAGATTTAGCAGGAGCTTTGAGAGATGGCCAGTTCAAAGGAATTTTGTTTGGAGCACTCAGCCATTTTCCTGTTTGCTAGGAGAGGGAAACATCCCTCCGAACACAGGCATGAGACCCAGAGGCGGGTATGTGGTTCAGAGTGGACATTTATTTCTCATCTTTATTTTTTTCTCATGATCACCTCAACATTCTGATGTGTGATCACAGCCATCTGTACAATTACAGCTATTTAACCTACCATAAGTTTAAAATTAAAGGTTGCATAGGTGCATATTAACAAGGGTGGTGCTGATAAATTTTAAAAACCCAGCATTTTTAAATTAATGAATGTGATTGGCTTTAATTATAAAACAAAAATACGTATGTCTAGCAGGCTTCCTCAGTAAGACACTGACTACAGCACGTTTCCTCAAATAATTGCAGAGCTCAGCTTTATCATTAAGCAGATGGTTTCTATTAATTCCCAAGGAAAGTAAATGATTGCAATTAACCAAATACTCAAAACTTGAGGATTTTAGAGTTCAGTCCTACGATTTCCAGCATGAGTCTGTGTGTCACCCTTTTCCTCAAGGGATGCAAAGACAATTTCATAACATCGCCCATTTTATAGGGGGCCTTTGAATGTAATTTTGAGAGTTCTCAAAGCTAAGTTAGTGCTAGGTCTCTGTTGTCTGGCTGCTTCTAAATTTTTGTGGTATTTTTGTTGTTTTGGTAGTAGAGAAGAGGTTGAAAATATTCTAGTTAAATTTGAGTATCAGCAGGGTGGAAAAGAGTTCCAAAACCCTGTAAATTCAGGTAGTACCATAGAGGTCATTTCTTTTAAACAAATGCTCCTTTGCTTCCTTGCCCTGTTGTACAACATGCGTGAGTCTATTTCATTGGCTTGACAGTTTCAAAGAAAAGATAAACTGTTGGAGAATATCCCCATGCAAGT